>NC_045441.1:134398076-134565317 GCF_002776525.5 Piliocolobus tephrosceles | reverse complement strand
AAAAAAAAAAAAAAAAAAAAAAAAAAAAAAAAAAAAGAGTTATTGGCATTAAAGAGAAACTAGAGAAAGACTTAAGGGTGGAAAGTTTACCCTAAGGAATAATTACAGAGGGTTTTCCAAACCTAGAAAAAGATATTAATGCCCAAGTATAGGGAGATGATAGAATACTAAGCAGATTTAACCCAAATAAGACTACCTCAAGGCATTTAATAATAAAATTTCAAAAGTTAAGGATAAAGAAACGATTCTAAAAATAGCAAAGAAAACGAGACAAATAACATGCAACAGTCTGGCTGCAAACTTTTCGGTGGAAACCTTATAGACCAGGAGAGAGTGGCATGGCATACTTAAAGTACTGAAAGAAAAAAAATGCTTACCCTAGAATATTTCAAACATGAAGGAGAAATAAAGAATTTCTCAGATAAATGAGAGCTGAGGTCAACTTCAGACATGTCATAGAAGTGTTAGAAGGAGTACATAAATCAGAAAGGAAGGGATGTTAAGGAGCAATAAGAAATCATCTGAAGGCACAAAACTCACTGCTAAGTACACAAAAAACACAGAATATTATAATGCTGTAACTATAGTGTATCAACTAGTCTTAACTAGAAAGACTAAATGATGAATCAATCAAAAATAACTGTAATAACTTTTCAAGATATAGATAGTACAATAAGATATAAGCAAAACAATAAAAAGTTAAAAAGTAGGGGTACAATGTTAAGGTTTAGAGCTTTTATTAGTTTTCTTTTTGCTTGTTTGTTTCTTTATCCAAACAATGCTAAGTTATTATCAGCTTAAAATAATGGGTTATAAGATAGTATTTACAAGCCTCATGGTAACCTCAAATCAGAAAACATACAATGAATACACAAAAAAATAAGAAGCAAGAAATTAAATACCAGAGGAGAAAAAGACTATAAAACAATCAGAAAAAAATAACAATATGCCAGGACTACATCCTTATTCATCAATAATAACATTGAATGTAAATGGACTAAACTCAAATCAAAAAACACCAAGTGGCTAAATTGATGAAATAATAAGAACCAGTGATCAATTACCTACAAGAAACACACTTCACCTGTAAAAATACACATAGCAAGAAAATAAATGGATGGAAAAAGATATTACATGCCAGCAGAAACCAAAACAAAGAGCAATAGTAGTTATACTTTTATCAGACAAAATAGATTTCAAGACAAAACTGTAAGAAGAGACAAATAAGGCCACTATGTAATGATACAGTGGTCAATTCAGCAAGAAAATATAAAAACGTACATATATATTTACCCAACCCTAGAGCACCCATTATCAAATAATAATATCTACTAATATTATTAGATAATATCTAGGCAAAATAGTGCAAAAGTAATGAGAACCCTGAAATACGACTTAATGTAAGAGACGAGCCTGTAAATGTGAGAAAAGTCTTGGGGTGGAGAGTTTGGAGGATAAATGTAGTCAAGGAGTGAAGGTTGATGCTTTGCCTCCAAAGGTGATGCAAATATTAAAACAAATATTGTTAGAGCTAAAGCAAGAAATAGACCCCAATACAATAACAGTGGGAGACTTCAACACCCCACTTTCAGCAACGAACCGATCTTCCAGACAGATAATCAACAGAGAAACTTCATAGCTAATTCGCACTATAGAACCAATGAATGTAATAGACATTTGCAGAACATTTCATCTGACGCCTGCAGAATACACTTTTTTCTCATCAGCAGATTGATTATTTTTAAGGGTAGACCATATGTTAGGTCAAAAAAAAAAAAAGTCTTAAAACATTAAAAAAATTTGAAATAATATTTAGCATCTTCTTTGACCACAATGGAATAAAATTAGAAATCAGTAACAAGAGGAATTTTGGTAACTATACAAACACATGGAAATTAAACAATATGCTCCTGAATGACCAGTGGATCAATTAAGACATTAAGAAGGAAATTGAAAATGTTCTTAGTTGTCAGCAAGTTGAGGGAAACATTTTAATAGAAAGAATTAAAGCCGTATATTTTTAAAACTATATTTTGACATCCAATTTTGTTTGTAAGTCCCATAGAACTTAGAAATCACCTGCCATTCTTATTTTAAAAAGTCGTATTTCTGCTTTTGTTCGTAAGAGATTAGGGGTTAATAAGATCGGCTTTATTACCACCATATCCCTTAACAAATATATACTAAAACAAACTTTCTTCTTTCCCAAACCATGATTTGTTTTTTGTTTTTTGTCTTTTTTTTCCAGAATTTCCTATTTGTAATGTGATCACTTTTCTCTCTGGTCCGTAAGAATAGAGCAACATACTTGCCTTTTGCTCTTCTGTCTACTTTAATCCTCTTACCTATTTAATCATTAAGACTTGCTTGTTATTTTCCCTTTTAAAAACAGCCTCTTCATTCCTATTGCTAATTACTTGGTTCAAGTTCTTACCCCTTATAACTATATTATAACGTTCATATGACCTCCTGACTTCCAGCTCCTAATTTATTTTTTATACCACTTTCACATTAATTGGGGCGAGTGATAAATTTCTCCATTAAACTGTTTCAGCAGTATAAATCAATAACTCTGGAGGATGGGGTTACATCTGCTCTTGAATCTTTTCCTCCATCAACCCCTTCTTGTCTGTCCCATATTAATTGAGTAGTAATTTAGCCTCGGCTTCAAGTAGGGCTAATTGCATGTTAACATGCACCAGAATGGTATATTTAGTGGGCTCTCAATACAGTTAAACCAACAGCTCACTCTTCTTTTTTTTTTTTTTTTGACAAGCAGCAGTTAAAGTAATAAGAACCCTGAAATATGACTTTACATAAGAGATGAACCTGTAAAGGTGAGAAAAGTCTTGGAGTGGGGAGCTTGCAGAATAAATGTAGTTAAGGAGTGAAGGTTGATGCATTGCCTCCAAAGACGATAAGGTCATCTTTCAGTGAAACAAATGAACAAACAAAACAAACAAACAAGGTGCAAGTGCTTCAGAGTAATAGGCAACACGTTTTTTGTTTTCTCTAACAAAGGCTGAACTACATTTGTTTGCAGTAATTATATGAATAAAATATGTAGAACATCCCATTGCTTTAAATATCAGAGAGATAAAAACATCAATTCTCTGAAAAGGAAAATCAAGAATAAAAAAGTACAGTTGTATTATTACCATATTCCATGTAAGCTTATCCAAAGTTCGATTATGTGTCTAAAGAAAAAGCAGGAAAGAACTAAAAATCAACTTAGATACAGACAAATTTATTTTCCATTCATGTTAGAGGGAAATTAGGTTAAAACAAACTCAGGATTTTCTCAGCATAACATTTTTTGCCCCAGATATTCACTAATTCAGTTCTCTGAAATTCAACAAATGATTTATAACCGTCTAATTTGTGTTATATAAGTGCAGTTATAAATTGAATGACTTGGTGAGCCAGAATAATGTCACAGAAGACAAGGCTAAGCCACATAGCCTAGATTTGAGAATCAGCTCAGTGCAATTTTAGGTAAGTCATTTCACCTTGGCAGATTTCACTGACTTTACATTTGAATGATTACGTTAGCTAGTTGATCTCTAGGGCCCAAGTCTATAGAAAGAAAAGTCCTTGAGAATGAAGAAAGAAGTAGAAAAAGAAATGTATACACACACACACCACACACACGTGTGTATATATATTTATATACATTATATCCATTCCATTGAAATGCCACATAATTCAATTTGAAAGTAAATCATGGCTCACTCATTTCAATTATTTGTATTAGATCAAGGATTTGTGGGTATGTGTTCAGGGAAAACATCCCAAGGCCACTCTTGCATGCAATGTTCACTTTATATGAAACCAAAACAATAAATTAAGGAGCTCCAGAGGAATACAAGTTCATTACAAAAATTCACTTGGTTGCATTTGTTAGAACTAAAAACAAGAAAAACCTAAAGTTTCCTGCAGAAGCTAAATTTCTGAGATGCTAAATGCACATGTACATCTGTTCTACCTTCTTCCTATCCTATCAACATGCTCATAATCGAGTTACTACCTTAAATTCAGTATGGCGTGTATATTCATTCAAAGTCATCTCTCTCTCCAACAGAACTTAAGAATATAGTGTATATCATTGACTTCTGTGTTAATTATTAAGTTAAATACACTAATAATAGACATGTAAAGAGGAGAGTTTTTAAAATTAAGGTTAAAACATGCTCAAATATTGTATTTCTGACTATACCATAAAACCAAAACATTATTTTAAAAAATATTTCAATATATGTTTTAAATGCTTCTAGGAACATGTGGCCTAAGACTATCTCAATTTCCTTCTCAGCTCCCTGTGGATAAGATTCAAACAGGAAACATAGAGTAAAGTTAAAATAATTCAGTCCCAAATTTATCCCACTTATGCAATAGGCAGAATCCCAAGATGGCCCCATTGAACTTCACTCCCTTGTATTATATCCACGATTAGGTTATGTTATGTGATAAATGCATTTTTTCAGATGTAATTAGGGTTACTACTCAATTGACCTTAAAAGCAGAGTTTTCTCTGGATGATAATAAAGGAAATCAGAAATTGATATGCATGAAGAATATGCTGAGAGAGAGACAGAGAGAGAGAGAGAGACAGAGAGAGAGAGGCAGAGACCGAGAGAGATTCCATTGCTGGCTGAAAGATGAAGCTCACATGAAAAGGACCTGAATTGGCTCTAAAAGTCGAGGGTGATCCCCAGTTAACACCCAAGGGAAACATGAGGATGTTGGTTCTACAACAGTTTCACTAGAAACTGCCAGTTACTTGAATGAGCTGGAAGTACATTCTTCCCCAGTGCCTCTAGATGTGAGTCCCCTTCAATAACACCTGGTTCTAAACCTTGTGAGACCTTAGAGAGGCAGCAATGGCTACACAGGCTACACAGACTTTTGATTTAGAGAACTGTGCAATAATAAATTCATGAATTTTTAAGGTGCTAAATTGATGATAATTTGTCATGCAACAATAGAGAATGAATATCATTTCTAATGCCTCAGGGTAATATCACACATGAAAATAAATTTAAAGTGGATTTAAAACCTAAGTGGAGAAACAAAGATCTGGAACTTTTAGGAAAAAATAGTATACAAAATATATCTTTATGAACTCGGACAAAAAGAAGATATATTAAAGAGATAGCTTACAAAGCAAAAACCATAAATAAAAGCACTAGTAAATTTGGCTACATTAAAAATCTCACAGAAATGACTCCATATACAAAGTGAAAAAATAACTTATACACAGCAAGAAGATAACACATACATTACTTCAAAGGATCATTAAAGTATTACTACATGGCAAATAGAAAAAAAAAGACAAATTCTCAAGCAAACGTCAGTCCAATAGAAAAGTGTAGAAATCATGTAAAAAGAGAAACTAAAAGAAAATGAGGTGGCATATATACACACACACACACGCACACACACGTATACACATAGATATACGTATACATGTATACACATATATGTGTATATACATATACATGTATATACATATACACGTATATGTGTATATACATATACATGATCAATCTCGTGGGCAATTAGAGAAAGGCAAATAGTTTTGAAGAGCAGTATATTGATTTCATGCTCATCAAATTGACCAGCAAAGTTGAAGGTTTTTGATGCAAAGCATTGGTCCTGATCAAATAAAGAGAAATTGTATATACTTATTTGGAGACTAAATTGCTGTAGTTATTTTAATATCTAGTTGAGAATAGCTAATAATATTAAAGATGCTGATTACTCACTTGTCAACAATCTTATTTCTAGATTACTCCCAATAAACACTTTTACACATGCTCATGTGGAAAAATGAGAAACATTGCAACTTTATTTCCACTAGTAAAAATTGCACACTGTTCAAATTGTGATCTTCCAACAGGATGTGTGCTATTGGTGTGATGTTAAGGTACCAGTACTAGAAATGGTTAATTTTAAGTAACTGAAGTACAAAATTTTGAATTTCTAGATAAATTATTTTTGGTACTATATAAGCTACCCTTTCTAATTTTCTCTTTAACTTCAGTTCCCCTAACAGTAATATGCACACACACGCGCGCGCACACACACACACATGTTACTCATCGTTAATTTCTCACTTTCCAGGCAAATAAATTACCTCTTTGACATCAAATAAATGAAATTTAAAAGTGTGTTTTGGGAAAGACTTAATCTATTATTAATAACAAATTAAGTTACTACAGATTTATAATAGAGCTTTCTTCTTTCCCTGTCTTATACACAAAAGATAAAGCATGATATTAGAAAAGGGTTACTTTGGTCATTATTTGGATAATCCTTAAAATGTTGCAGACTATGGTTCATGAGAGTAATAGCAATTTTGGTTGAACAAGATCTACTTTTTAAAACTCAAAAATTGTTAGCACAATATTGTTATCGAGTCAGAGACTTACAGAAGAAAAGCAAAGAAAGTATTGAAAAAGAAATTAACAACTGAAAGACTTTAAAATATCATTAAATGCAAATAATTAACTCTATTCATCCTGAAAATGTTTTATTAGCTGAATCAGTTTACCTTAGGTAAAATTCAGAGATGAAATCTTTATATTCTATTTAATTTTTAAAAACTATTTTCATTGGGTATTGTTTGGTGAGGTACTTAACATTCATTTTATGAAATTTTCCATGATTGGAAAAGATGGAATAGATGCACTTCTTACTATTTCTCCTACTAAGCATGGCTAAAACCCATGAGTATTATATAAGTTTATATACAAAAGAAGTGTAAGATGATTTGCATGGTGCTGAAATAAGTCAGAGACTAGATTTCAGGCTCTTGCAAATGATATGGTAATCAGTTCCCTGAGTTTTCATTAAGACACTTATAAGCCATACTGGGTACTAGAAAAGCCAGGAATATGGAAATACAAAATGGCACAGCACTCAAGGCATCACTTGAGTTTCGTGGGGAGCCTAAACTCTATTCCCATCCAGCATTCTTGAAGAAACTCTCCCCTTCCTAACTTCAGTGGTGTCAGATGAGACTGGGTGAAAAGTTGGAACTCTCATTACCTCTATCCGGAAACGATCCCAACTCATACAGTGTCAATGGAGGCAATAGTGGGAGAAGTAAAGAAAGGCCCTTTCCTCTTTGCAGTCAGGGAGGTTTCTAAAGAGGCCTAGAAGAGAGTCTGAAATGTTACCCCGGCTCAGCAGTGATAAGGGCCACCTTTCTTCCCCTCTGGGTATAAATGGGGGCTAAGTGGGAACCCTGGACTTCCACTTTCATCTTGAAATTATGAGGCAGCTTCATGTTTGAAACAGATTTGAAAAAACAGACTGTGTCATAAGACAAATAAAAAACATTAGTAAAGAAACAGAAGATATAAAGAAGAACCAAATAGAAACTTTAGTACAGAAGACATACAATAACAGAAATTCTAAAATCCAATGGATGGATTAAACAGCAGAATGAATGAGACAGAGGAAATAATCATTGAACGGGATGATAGAATAATAGGAATTGCTCAATCTGAACAAGAGTGAGAAAATACACTGGAAAAAAGTTAACAGAGTCTGAGGGACATGTGAGACTGTAACAAAAAATTTGAAATCCCAGAAGGCAAATAGAAAGAGGATGGGGCTCAAAATATGCTAAAACTTCTTCAGTTTGATAAAGTACATAATCTATAGGAGAAGGAACCGAGTGAAATCCTAACACAATAATAAAATGCGAGACACATAATTGTTAAACTTCTGAAAGTTGAAGAAAAAATATGTTAACAGTAGCCAGAAAATATACTTTGGTAATAAAGGGGAAATCCACGATATGATCAAATGAAGGAAAAGTAGGAGAATTTGTTGCCAAGTGATATACCCTAAGAAAATAGCTTAAAAAATTATTTATTTAAACAGAGAGGAAATCATCAAGGAAGAAAGATTGGAAAATCAAAAAGAATACCATAAGCAAGCAAATGAATAAATTCAATATGTCTAAATTTCCTCATCAAATTTCTAACTTACACTTGCTGGTTAAAGCAGAGAATTACAATACTGCCTAATGGAATTCCAAATGTAAGCAGCAGAAATATTTAAGACAATTATATTATAATGAAAGAGGTTAGAGACACATAAAGGAAAGTAAGCTGTCTATATTTTACTCCAACAGGTAAAATACTGATACCAATGTGATAATATTTTGTTATATGTGTCTTTGTGTATAAATACAATAAGTATATATGTAACACCTAGAGCAACTGCCGAGCAGCTACACACAAAAAAATACTCAAAACCAAAATTGTTCAAGTAACCCACAGAAAGGCAAGAATAAGAAAGGAATTAGAACAAACAGAAAACAAACAAAAAATGGCAGATTTAAGTCCTAAAATTATCATTAATTATATTAAATGTAAATGGTGGAAATATTCAGGTAAAAGAGAATGTCACAGTGATTAATAACGTGACTGAACTACATGCTGTCTGTACAGAAAACTCACTTTAAATATGATTATACACCCAGCTTAAAAGTAAAATTATGAGAAAGAAATGGATTGTAAAAATATTAACTCAAATGAAATAGCAATGGTTAAATTAATGGCAAATAAAGCAGACATCAAAGCAAAGAAAATTACAAGACAGAAAGAGACACAAAACCTAATATAATATAAGAAGATCAATAAATAAAACAGCAATCTTAAATGTGTATGAACCAAAGTGCTGCAAAAATATGTGAAGAAATAACTTACAGAACAGAAAGGTTTAAACAATGACAAATCCACAATTATAACCTAAGATCCCAACACCCTTCTCTCAATAATTATTGGAAAAACTAATGTCTCTGGAAATAAGAAAATCAGTGAGGATAGAGAAGAATTAAACAATATCATCACCCAATAGTATATAACCATCATTACAGAATATTCCAGCCACAAATATCAGAGTGTACATTCTGTTTAAGTATCTATGCAACAAATGTCAAGATATACCATATCCTAGTGAATAAAACAAACCTCAACACTCCTAAAATATTTGAAATCATTCAGAGAATATTCTCCAACTACAATGGAATCAGGCTAGGAATGAATAATAGAAAACAGGGAAATCCCCAAACACTTAGAAATTAAACCACTCACCCCTAAATAATCCATTAGTCAAAGAGGAAGTCTCAAAAGAAAATTTTTAAAATACACTTAGCTGAATAAAATAAAAATAAACCCTATTTAAATTTTGGGGAAACAAAACAGTGGTGAGAAGAAATTTTATAGCACTACATGCTTACACTAAAATGAAAACAAGAAAAAAATCTCAAATTGATCATCTAAACTTGCATCTGAAGACACAAACAAAAGAAGAGGTAAATAAACCCAAAGCAAGCATAAAGAATGGAAAAATAAGTATAACAGTAGAAATCAATGAAGCTGAAAACTAAAAACAATACAGAAAATAACAAAAAAACCCTGGCTTTTTGAAAGATCAATAAAATTACCAAACATCTAGCAAAACTGACCAAAAAAATGACAGAAGATGGACATGAACAATTTCAAGATGAAACTAGGGCTATAGAGGTTCTGCAGATAGCAAAAGAATAATAAGGTAATAATACAAACAACCATCCTATATACTTAGATGAAATAAATTAATTCCTCAAAAACAACAAAAACTATATCAAGACAGCCAATATGAAATAGATGTTTTAAATAGCTCTATAACTATTAAATAAATTATTCTAAGGAAAAATAAAACTGTCTCTAATTGAAGACAATGCAGCTGTGTAGGAAATCCCCAAGAATTTATGAAAGTAAATCCTAAAATTAATAAGTGAGTTATTTGGAGGCTGAGATGGGTGGATCACGAGGTCAGGAGTTCTAGATCAGCCTGACCAACATGGTGAAACCCCGTCTCTAGTAAAAACACAAAAATTAGCTGGGCATGGTGGTGCACGCCTGTAATCCCAGCTACTCAGGAGGCTGAGGCAGGAGAATCACTTGAACCTGGGAGGCAGAGTTTCAGTGAGCCGAGTTTGCACCACTGCACTCCAGCGTAGGCAACAGAATGAGAGTCCGTCTCAAAAAAAGAAAAAAAAAGTCAATTAAACAAGATCACTGGATAAAAGATCAATATCCAAAAGCAAATTGTATTTCTATATATTTCCAATCAATATTTTCAATTATCCAAAAAGTATATCTAAAAAAACACAATAATTTATTTACAATTATCCAAAAAGTGAATCTAAAAAACAATACAAGAATTATACAAATTTATACAATTGTTTAACTATATAATGCTCAGGAAAGAGAGCAAAGAAAACATAAATATTGAAGAATTATGGTTTTTATAGATTTGAAGACTCAATAAGTAAAAATGTTAATTTTCCCCAAAATGACTTACAGGCATAAAACAATTTCTAGCAAAACTCTAGCAAGATTTTTAAAGTACAGCCAGATTATTTTAAAATTTATATGAAAAGAGAAGGGAAGTTGATTAGAAAAATATATTTTAAAGACGGATAAAATGAAAGAAATCAGTCCATCCATTTCACTACTTATTAAATAGCCACAGTAATCAAACCTGTCGGTAATCATGGCAGAATACACACATAGACCACAGAAACCAAGTAGAGAACTCAGATATAAATCCATATAAGTGAAGTGAAGTGATTTTTGACAAAAGTTCAAAAGCAAATTATAGAAGAAAAGATAATCTTTGCAGCAAATGGTACTGAAGTAATTGTATGTCCATAAGGTGATAAGTGAGCTTTTACTTAAATCTCAACTTATACAATAGTCCAAAGTAGATTATAAACTTAATACAAAACTTTTAGAACAAAATATAGGATAGAAAGTTTAGAACACAGAGCTTGGTGAAGAATTTTTAGGCATAACTCTCAAATTACAATTCATAAAATAAAAATATCTGCGTGTTAAACTTCATCAAAATTATCCTTTTTCATTAAAGATCCTGTTAAAAGAATTTAAGAAAAGCTGAAAACAGTTTTCTGGTATTTGTATTGTATTACATTTATGCAAGATGAACACACGAACGAGGTTGCATATACAGGAACTCCAGGTATTTCTGTGTAACTTTCTGTTACTAAATAATCATTTCAAAATAGGGTCAGCTATATCTCAAGCCCTCCTGTAGGGTCTAGGGTCACAGAATATAAGCACATCAATGAATCTTGTTCTCAGTAGGCCTACTTCACATTGTAATGAGAGAAACAGACAACAAGCAATGCATAAAATACACACTATATTGGTGATCAGTATTCAGTAAAAAAATAGAATGGTGGGACTAAAAATTTCAGGGAGATAGTCGATCGGTTAAGTTTTAATAGAAGATCATCCTGAAAAACTTGACTGAGAAGAAAGTATTTGCATAAACACTCTAAGGAGAAACGTATAAGGATATCTAAACTTTGAAGGGACAGCAAGTGCTAAAAGCACTGAGGATGAAGTGTGCCTCGGTTGCTGGAGAAACGAGCCCTGGACTGACTCTAAGCCAGTCATCTGCTTATTCTGCTCCAGCAAGAATCATTTATTGAATACCATTTGTTTCTAATATAAGAAATTAAGTGATTCAGGTTAAAATACTGCAAATTAGGGAAATGAGGGTATGTTAGGCAAATGATTCAGGCAAAATCTACCACTCAAATCACTTTCTAGCAGGTTAAAATGTACCTACTTGCTCACACTTTATTTTAGTTAAAATGCGAATAATTATCTTGTAATTTCTAACACTTTACTTCGTTATTTCTTCGTTAAATATAATATCCTTGGATTGCTTGGGGCACAGTGAAATCAGATTTGATTAGAGATAGAAGACACCTTCCACTAAAATAGTGGGCCCTTTGTTCAGGAGGACATCAGGGGCTTCATGGAGAAACATGGACAAATTGTCTGTTCAATTTGCATAGAGCTGGCCTTGATTTGTAATTATGACTTACTACATTCAGTGGATAGTAGTCTAGTTCTCCAGTTTCCATTGCCTATATAGATATGGTCTTTGAGAAAACTGTCAAATAGCTTTATTTTTTAAGAAAAATTACTTTAAAAAAAACCCACTGAAGCAACAGAATTTGACAATACAAGTACAAACATGGTTTCACAATAGTTATTCTACCTATGTAATAGGATGGTGCAAAAGTCATTGCAGTTTTTGTCATTAAAAGTAATGGTGAAAACCGCGATGACTTTGGCACCACAATAAGTTGATTTCCCCCAAATAAAGGTGGCTATGTAAAGGGAACAGATGATTTAAATGGCCCCAGTCAGTCCACATTGCATCACTATTACACATGGTAATAAAAAAGATATCATCAATTCTATATGTTTCTTCTAAGTTAAACAAGTCATGCTTGCAGCTATAGACTAAGAAGGCATTTCACCTTGAACTTGTGCTGAGGAAGAATTCTTTAGTGTGTAAACTATAAGGAGTTGAGATGCAATCTATCTTCTGAGTCACATCAGCTGGTTAATTCCATCACAAGTGGAATGACCAAAACTAATCTCACACCAGCATTCCAATGGCAATACAACTTTAATCAGGTCAATTCCTCCATTCCCTATGAGTCCAAACAGCCAAGTTAGTGATTCATGTCACCCTGTCACACCTCCAATTGCAGCTGCATTCATTTTAGCTGGATACTCATAAAGTCTACTGTGTCCTTATCCGTTGTAATTTTTTTCCATTTTTATGCCCCAGCTAATTTGAAATAGCCTCCAGTTAAACTCAGGTAAAACACACCTTAAAGACACTGATTGTCTTTTCTGCAAAATCTGCTCTTATTTTAATTGATACCCAGATTATAGAACTGACACCTTATACAAAGCCACCTGAGCCTGACAGTCAGTACTGGAGAGTCTCCCAGGGACCTCTTTGCACCTGCTCTGTTCAACTTCCTGTGCTTTGGCTGCTCAAAGTTCCAGACTGACTTAGCTTTACAGCTACTCCATCCTTGATCCGTTTATGCTTGACCCTAAATTGTTAATTTCTGCATGATGGAATTCCAGAGTGTGGTTCTATGCACTGAGGGGGTGACTAACTGCATCAGAAAAGGTGGGTGGTGAGTTATTAAAATGTATATTCCCCAAGACACCAATTCTGAATATTAAAAATTAGAAATTCTGGAGTCTGTGTATCCAAATACATTACAGGTAATTTTCAGGATCAGCTGCACTTGAGTTCTGCGGCATAGGGTGCTCGGTATGCTGAACTCCAACTTGCCTGCTTTGCCTCCATGATTATACTAACTTCAATGCACTTGTTTTCACTCCCCTCCCTTTCCTAGGTTTTATATTTCAAACATCATTGTAGATATCAATACCTGTGGGTTTTTTTCTTAGACCCAACTTGATATCCTGTTGTTACGTGCTGGCAGAATCCCTATACTTTTTCGATGATAGCATTTATTGCATTTTCATTTATTTTAGAATTCACTTATTTATTTATCTTGTTTAACTGCAGGTAACTATTGTATGCCGCTAAGTAGCACAGCAATGTGCATTGGACAAATGAAATAAATAATGAATAAACTAATCAGAGCATATATTCTCTCTTGAGATGAAACCAGAGTTTTCCTACCTACCTTTGCTGCTCTTTACTTAATCTTTAATCTCTTTGCTGATCCTACAGTTTCAGTGTATAATCGTTGTTCTAGCATCAATTTCTACCCTGCCCAGTTTAGTGATAATTTTCTGAGATTTTGACAATTCTTCAACTTCCTCTGTTATAATACCCTTTTTTAGTATTTAATATTAGCCCTCAGTAGGGTTGGGTTTGCTTGTTCCTATTCATTTGGTTTTTAAAATCCTATATTTCTCAAAATGCTAGTTAGAATTTTTGTTTGTAATTCTAGATCCTTAGGTTCGTTTGATTCTCTGTCTTTCGGTGTAACTGATCTCAACACCACAATCCAAACCACATTTCCATTCCAGAGTTGCCAGGAATTCTTGGAACATACTAATATTGTGCTAACACCATTACTTTTTTGTGAGTCTTTCCTGAACTCCTCAATATTGATTTGTAAGATATTGTATAACTACTGTGTGTACTTTTCTACGCTCAATAAAATATGATCCTTCTCCTTTTGGCCTCATAATTCTTTATACATTGCTATGCTATTAACTAAAATATTTTGAATTATTTATGTGCTTGTCAAATTCTCTAACCAAACCAATATAATTTGGTCCCAATCAACAATCTGGGAATCAATATAAGAAATCTCCCAGTGAAATATAACAAAGGTAAGTGAAAATAGTATGCAGTATTTTGGGATTATGAGTGGAGTTCTACAACTAACAATACGCCTAAAGTTTTACTTTTTATCACTTCTAATTTTATTGGCTTGAATCACAGTATTAAACGTCCTCATTATTTAATCCTGAACAACAGCATTAGTTTCTTCTATCTTCATGTTTTTATTTTGTAACATTGAGTTAGTAATAAACCCCTTCATTGGTTTGTTATGTAAAAAAGTAAAAATATTTAATTAAAATATGATACTAATATATTAGGCAATCAGTAAATAGTTCCAGTCATTGTTATAATTGCCAGGATCATCACCATTACGTAGATAAAAAGACTCAATTAAATTTTAGTAAATTGGAGTACTAGCGCTGAACTAGGGAATAGTGATCTCTGGCATCAAGTAGAGGTTTGACTCTAGGCATTCTCCTGGATTTCTCTACATTTTGGATTATTATGATAATTACAGTAGAGGCCATTGAAGAAATTGGGTACAATATCCTCAGTTACAGCAAGTTACAAATATGGATAATATACAGAAGAAACAGCAAGACTTTTGCACTAGCACAAGCACACAGTCATGAGACCATCCACATATTTTAAGGCTTCTAATGCAAATATGTTTGTAAAAGTACAAAACTGGAAGCATAAAACCACTAGTACATTCATCATAATAAATTATATTTAGGAACTGCATTCTGTCGATGTGTAGAAATATTATAAGTTCATAAAAAATAACTTAAAAATTTACATTTTCTAACATGAAACAAATTGTCCTGTGTATTTTAGTTAAGTGCTGTAAAGTAATACATATATTTGTGTCCTCATTTCTGGATAAAATTAGGTTTCAATACAAATTATATTACCACATAAATAAAATTATCGAATGATATACAGTTCATTGATACATGTAGTTATTTCTGGGAGATGGATGATCAAAGACTTCCACTTTTTAAGGTATGTCTTTTATAACTTTATATTTTTGCATGAAAAAAGTATCATTTTTGTACATTTAATAAGAATATTTAAATGGCCTAAAGGGGAACATTATTATTTTATTAATAGAGTGAATGTTTTCCTAGGTGTAACTTTTTAATCAGAGGTGGTAAAATGAGAAGTGGGTGAAAGTTGTTGCAAATCATTTACCTAGGTCATTTCTTAGTTTTCGTCTTCTGAACAAAATATCCTATGTAATTATGGTACATCTATACACTAGAGGGAATGTTCTTTCTATGCTTAGAACACATTAAGCCCAATGGATTATTTATTGTGCCACAAGGAGCCAAGAACATGCAATGGGAAAAGGATAATCCTTTCAAAAAATATTTAGATACTGGATATTCATGTGCAAACGAATAAAATGGGCCTGGTAACTCACACAGTATCTAAATATTTTCAACTAATATTTAATACCAGATATTCACATGCAAAAGAATGAAATCGGCCCTAATAACTCACACAGAAATCAACTCCAACTGGATTAAAGATGTAAATGTAAGAGCTGAAATTGCAAAACTCTCAGAAGAAAATAGGAGAAAAGTCTTATGACATTGATTTTGGCAATGGCTTTCTGATTATGATACAAAAGTACAAGAAACAAAGGCAAAAATGGACAAGTGGGGCTACTTCAACACTTCAAACTAAAAAGTTTCTACACACCATAGAAAGCAATCAACAAAGTGAAAAGGCAACCTACAGAATGGAAGAAAATGTTTGTAAACACATATTTGGATATTTGTGTAAATATCCAAAATACACTAAAATTTTCTGCAACTCAATAACAACAACAAAACAACTTGATTTAAAAATTGACAAAATATTTGAATAGACATTTCTCTGAAGAATACATACAAATGACCAACAGATATGAGAAAAATGGTCTACATCACTAATTATCAGGGAAATGCAAATCAAAACCACAATAAGATAATACGTTACGTGTGTTACAACAGCTACTATTTTAAAAAGATACCCAGTTTTAATGAGGAGGAGGAGATATTGGAATCCTTGTATACTGTTGATAGGAATGAAAAACTGTACAGCTGCTATGGAAAATATTATGCAGTTTCCTAAAGTTTTAAATAAAATTTCTGTGGGATCCAGTACTCCATCTTTTGGTTATATATCCAAAATAATTGAAAAGAAAATCTCAAAGAGATATGTACACTCCTGTTTATTGCAGTATTGTTCCCAACAGCTGAGATATGGGAACGGCATGAATATCTATCAATAGAATAAGTGGATAAAGAAGATGTTGTATATACCTACAATAAAATATTATTCAACTTTAAAAATAAAAGAAATCCTGCCATATGCGACAGCGTGGATAAACCTGGAGGACCACATGTTAAGCAATATAAACCCATCTCGAAACCAGTCTACAAATACTGCGTGATTCCTTTTCCCTCAGATATGTAAACTAGTCCAACTCAGGGAAACAGAGTATTAGGGCAGTTGGCAGTGATAGGGCTGAGGGCAAATGGTGGAGGGTTGATCTTCGATGGCTTTCAAGTTTCAGCTGTTAGATGAGCACGTTCTGAGATTTGCTGTACAATCTTGTGCTTGTATTTAACAATACTGTATTGTGTACCTATGAATTTGTTAAGAAGGTAGATCTCGAGTTAAGTGTTCTTACCACCACCACAGCAACAACAAAAAGAAAACAGAAAGCCATCTCCGCCCATTGCTGGAAAGGTTTTCATATGATTCTGCCTACCTGATGGCTGTTCTCATCACCGTCCCCAGCTCTTCTTACCAATCTGGTCAGAACTAAGTGGAAAAAGAGAAAGGTAAATTTAGATAAACGGGGTAAAACTGCTCTCTAAAAATTAAATTCAAGAAATAATATGGTTAGTCTTGAAAAGAGAAACACATCTTAAAAAATAAAGCCGTCAATCTTGTCAGATATAAGAGGGGGAGAAGACCATTGATTTAGTAATGGCAGTCAGAATTTATAACGTAATCGTTTAAGTGTGAAGGGCGTTTTTGTTATTGTTGCCTGCTTTTATAAAAGCAGTTAAGTTTCCTCTATTGCAGGACTTTCTCCTTAATTCAGCTAAAAACCAGGTTCTTGTCACATGACCAGAAAATATTAGGTTTGTGGACACCTGGAAGGGTGAGAAAAATGGAATTTATTGGGCAAAAATGGAAAAAGGGAAAAGCTTTCAGCAGAGTGAGAGGGAAGCCTGCTAACTGGCTTGTGCCCCACCACGCAGGAACTCATGAGGCCAGGCTTCTCCCCTCTGCAAATGGTGTGAACTTCCACAGCTGTACCCCATTCTCCCAGGGCAAGGCCAGTTGGAGGTTCTCTGGGGAGCCCTTTTTACTTGGCTGTCTCATTCCCCACTCTAAAGAAGTACGAATAAGGATAAGGACAAAGACCGATCTGAACTGCTTCCTGCTTACAGGGGGCACTGTTTTGGGAAAACGGCAATCATAGTTCCCTAAGAGGCCTATTTAAGGATCTCAGGCAAAAGGGGCCATTGTCCAAGCCTCCAGTTGCATGACCCTTTAGAACCCCATGGCCTGAAAGTCAGAAGTGACAAACTGAATTATTAGAAAACATGTATCAAAATGAAACAAGGGCGAGGTGAAGACAGCTCAAAGATCCCAAGGCCTTTACCAGTTTGCACAGGGAGAGAGAGGCCAAAGGCCCGACTGCTTAAAAACAAAAACAAACAAACAAACAAAGAAAAACAAAACAACTTTGATCCTTTTGCTGGCATGTCAGGCTTCTGGGTTCCCTTCCCTTGAGCCCAATCATAAGCCAACCAGTGTAAGATTTGGGAAATTAACCCTTTCCGCACTGGAGGATGCATCTGAGGAGAATGTCCCTTAGTATGGAGACACAATTACCTATCTGTGAAGAGATGACAGAAGATGGAAAGGAAAAAAGAAGGTGTTTTTCAAAGCAGTCCCAGAGGTCCAGGATGCATTCGAAAGGGGTACAGACTGCATGAATGGCTACCCATCTAGAAAGAGGAGAACAGGCATCCTTGGTTCCTTTTTTTACCTAGCAAATACCTGGGGTATGTGAGGGAGGGAAAGCGAGGTATTCCTTTTTCTTTCCTCCCTGCTTGTATCGTCGGGTCCTGGCAACCTTGACAGGGTGCACCCATGGGTGTTAAAGCAATTTTCACTCATGTTAACAGGGGGTGGGCGTATCTGCTCTTACTCATGTACGCCCTATCTCACCTGCTATCAGCAATCTTGAATTCCCTAGACCTCATTTATGCCATGGATATGAGCATGGCCTTTATCCATGAAACGGGAAGCTTGGCTTACTTGACAAGAATCAGCTATGCTCAACTGCGCAATGCCTTGTAACTATCATTATCATCGGCCTCTGGATCTCAACTGCACAATGCCTTGTAACTATCGTTATCATCTGCCTCTGGATCCCTCAGATCCAGTTTTCTTTCGTAGGGTTTTGGCCCAAATCATGGAATTGAGTCTGAGACAAAAATGTGTGTCAGGGCATTGCATGGACTGCTTATCATAAGCCGAATGCTACGGTGAAGCTGTGGAATTGAGTCCTCTTCCAATAAGAGAGAGAAAAGGATGTCTTGTGACACACACAGATAACTGATGGCTGTAGTTATTCTTGCTAAGATGTGGGTGCATGGTGCTTGGCTTTGGTTAGCTCCCTTGGTCTTGCTTTCCCAAAAAGGAAACCTCCAGATTATGGCACCCTATTTATTCCTATCATCTGACAGGATTTGCAGGATAATTGCTCAGAACAAGAGTATTGATCCAGATTTTTACATTACCCATCCCTCTTATTCCTTCTGAGCTGCAATCAGAGATTGCTGGTTGGTTCACAGGGATAAAGAGGATTAGTCTAAAGTGTGGGCAAAAACTTAAAAACAATGAATGAATTTAGAATTTAATGACACATGTATAATAAGCTTTGAAACAAAATTTCTCTCTCTCCAGTCCTCATTTTTGCTAAAAAAAAGATATCATGATAGGACTGAGTTGTTTGCAAAACAGACTTTAGTCTTGTACTTGGCCTGATTATTTGCATGAAGTGCAGCAAGAATAATTATCTCTACATAGGCCTTTTAGATTGGCTTAGATGGAACACTGTTTCACTAGGAATCTCAGATAAGACCTCTTAAAGCAGAGCCTAGCCAAGGGTTTGTATCCTCCAATACCTGAGAGTTGTGTGATTCTTTCCTCTTAAGATCTTAATAAAAGTTTTGAGTTCCTGAGCCTGTTAGAAAGTGATATTCTTTACTGACTACAGGTCAGAAACCCTGTATAGGGACTGTGTAGGCTAAGGTATGGGGTTGTTTTTGTTTCCAAGTGGCTTTTGTCAGCTCTGCAAGTTGAGCTTGACTCCTTAAAGGGAAGCATACCCTTCCAGTCATAGCCTTGGTAAAACAACCAGTTTCTCCAATTGTGTCCTGTTGCAAAAGAAAAGTAGATTCTTATTGCATGCATTGATGGCAAACAACTCAATTGCCATAAGTTAAGAATACTCACATTTAGTTTTCAAATTCTAGAGGAACCAGACAGAGAGAAAAAACATGATCCAGATTTTGTTCACAGGAGTATAACTTACTTAATTATTAAAGGCCATAAATAGCTCAAAATAAGTTTATTTGACTCTCAAAAACAAAACAAGGATCATCAATATCCCAAACAAACGTCAGAAAGATTGCTTTGACTTTCTGAGTTCAGTCCATTTAGTTGATTCCTGTTTTGCTTGATACTCATGGACATTTCAGTTCTTCATGAGTCCTGCACATTTTTTCTTTATTCCAATGTCACAACCTTCAAAGTTATCAGAAACCCGTATTTGAGAGAACCTGTCAATGTTCTATAGCTTATTATAAAGCATCTTTTTAAAAGGATCCAAACAAGAAAACAATTGTCTGTGAATAACAAAATGTCCATGGTAGTTACAGTTAGAAATACAGTTTATAAAGAAGTTTGGTTATCTCCATGAGTTACAATAACTTAACATAACAACTTTAATTATGATTGATAGCATACACTCAGACATTAGAATTTTAGAAATCCCATAAAATTTTAGAACATATATTAATATTCTTCACCAAAATAAAGCCTAAAGAATATTGAACACCATTTTGGCAATCCCCAGGTACCTAACATGTTATATAATTCTGTTTACCTTTATTTTCTGGATTCTCTGGGGGCCCTTCTGAAGTACCTGAAAAGCCAGGCAGGCATCAGGAAAGACAATTTTGAAACCGAAGTTTGATTTTTTTAAGCCTGTTAAATATGGTAGAATTGTGAAAGACTAGACACTATGAAATAAAATTCCAGGCGACCATAAGTTATTTCTTTTGCCAAAACAATGACTAATAAATTTTTAAAAACCAAAAAAACCCTTTTAAACCCTTTATAAATTTTGCTAAAGAGCAGATTAGTGCCTTAAGAGTACCTTGTTATGCTTTTATTTTAATGCTCAATTTACAGAAAAAACATATAATACCCTTTTGAATTTAGTCAATATGTACACACACAGAATATTTGCAAGATTAGTTTTACAATCCTTCCACCACTTGTTTGAAATTTTAGCTTTATTTTATCTAATTTAAAACTTTTTTTATTATACTTTAAGTTCTAGGGTACATGTGCATAATGTGCAGGTTGGTTACATATGTATACTTGTGCCATGTTGGTGTGCTGCACCCATCAACTCGTCAGCACCCATCAATTCGTCATTTATATCAGGTATAACTCCCAATGCAATCCCTCCCCCCTCCCCCCCAATGATAGGCCCCGATGTGTGATGTTCCCCTTCCCGAGTCCAAGTGATGTCATTGTTCAGTTCCCACCTATGAGTGAGAACATGCGGTGTTTGGTTTTCTCTTCTTGTGATAGTTTGCTAAGAATGATGGTTTCCAGCTGCATCCATGTCCCTACAAAGGACGCAAACTCATCCTTTTTTATGGCTGCATAATATTCCATGGTATATATGTGCCACATTTTCTTAATCCAGTCTGTCACAGATGGACATTTGGGTTGATTCCAAGTCTTTGCTATTGTGAATAGTGCCGCAATAAACATACGTGTGCATGTGTCTTTATAGCAGCATGATTTATAATCCTTTGGGTATATACCCAGTAGTGGGATGGCTGGGTCATATGGTATATCTAGATCTAGATCTTTGAGGAATTGCCATACTGTTTTCCATAATGGTTGAACTAGTTTACAATCCCACCAACAGTGTAAAAGTGTTCCTATTTCTCCACATCCTCTCCAGCACCTGTTGTTTCCTGACTTTTGAATGATTGCCATTCTAACTGGTGTGAGATGGTATCTCATTGTGGTTTTGATTTGCATTTCTCTGATGGCCAGTGATGATGAGCATTTTTTCATGTGTCTGTTGGCTGTATGCATGTCTTCTTTTGAGAAATGTCTGTTCATATCCTTTGCCCACTTTTTGATGGGGTTGTTTGTTTTTTTCTTGTATATTTGTTTGAGTTCTTTGTAGATTCTGGAAATTAGCCCTTTGTCAGATGAGTAGATTGCAAAAATTTTCTCCCATTCTGTAGGTTGCCTCTTCACTCTGATGGTAGTTTCTTTTGCTGTGCAGAAGCTCTTTAGTTTAATCATATCCCATTTGTCAATTTTGGCTTTTGCTGCCATTGCTTTTGGTGTTTTAGACATGAAGTCCTTGTCCATGCCTATGTCCTGAATGGTACCACCTAGGTTTTCTTCTAGGGTTTTTATGGTATTAGGTCTAACATTTAAGTCTCTAATCCATCTTGAATTAATTTTCGTATAAGGAGTAAGGAAAGGATCCAGTTTCAGCTTTCTACTTATGGCTAGCCAATTTTCCCAGCACCATTTATTAAATAGGGAGTCCTTTCCCCATTTCTTGTTTCTCTCAGGTTTGTCAAAGATAAAACATTTTTTAAACCCTAGGCAAGTATTTACACTTTTTTTTTTTAGCCTGTCACGCAGGCTTCAGTGCAGTGGTGCAATCTCGGCTCACTGCAACCTCCACCTCCCAGGTACAAGCGATTCTCCTGCCTCAGCCTCCAGAGTAGCTGGGACTACAGGCGTGTACCACTATGCCCAGCTACCTTTTTTTTTTTTTTTTTTTTTTTTTTTAGTAGAGATGGGGTTTCACTGTGTTAGCCACGATGGTCTCGATCTCCTGACCTCATCATCCACCCTCCTTGGTGTATGACGAGGGATCCAGGGGTGATTACAGGCGTGGGCCATCACGGGCCGGCCAGTATTCACATTTTTATGCTGTCTTATAATCTTTTATTAAAAACACGTTTTACTGTTCTTACATACCTCACATGTAAATCTATTTCCAGGAGTCTCTATTGCATGTCATAATGGTAACTTTTAGCAATTTTTCACTTTAATGTAAAACCTAGTAAGTGTTTAGTTTGTGTGCTAGGTGCAGCCGAGGTTTGACTCCTTTCAGCATAATTAAGGTTGTGGTTAATTCCATATGTCCCCAGGCCTTACCAAGTTGAACAGGCCTCAAAAACCAAAAAGCAGTTTATAACCTCAAAACACTTACAAACCTTGCATCTGACCTGCCAATATCAGTCCCACCTATTTATATTTTGATGACATATGCCTTTTACCAATAATCTTTAAGGCTGTTTTTATTTCTCAAATATTAAAAATCACATGAACTGAAAGGTACCACAGCTTTTACATTCCCCTTAAAAAATATTTGATCCAAGCACTCGTCTTACTTTAGGCCAAATTAATTAGGGCTCTTTTTATAGACATCACCTACACAACACTTATACAACTGCACAGGCAGGCAGAAGAACACTCAGTTGTCATAAGATGTTTGATCATGGGGAGATGGCTCTATCTGCTTTTAATGTTGGGGGTTCCATGAGGAAAACAAAGGTCTCTCCCCTCTCATCTGTGCAGTAAAAGTGCAAGGAAAAATTGAGAAAAATAATACAGATGACTGAAGAAAAACACATTTTGCCAGTGAAACAAGGTCCAATAGAAAGAAAACATGAAGGCCTTTTGCATATAACTATAACTTGGATATCTACTTCTAACTAAGCTGAGAGTTTCTTAAGAAAATCCTTTTATCTCCCTTATTACCCAACAAGTTATCAATATTTTTGTCTGTGAAGGGGAAGGAAATCAACAAATAGCAAAATGTCATGCAGATACCATACCAGATAGGACTGATTTTCTAAGCCAGAATTGAATCCTGGATGCACAGAAGCTGATAGGGTTTGGCTGAATCCCTATCCAAATCTCAATTTGAATTGTATCTCTCAGAATTCCCAGGTGTTGTGAGAGGGACCCGGGGGAGGTAATTGAATCACGGGGGCCGATCTTTCCAGTGCTATTCTTGTGATAGTGAATAAGTCTCATGAGATCTGATGGGTTTATCAAGGGTTTCTGCTCATGCTGCTGCTTCATTTTTCTCTTGCCACTGCCCTCTAAGAAGTGCCTTTCACCTCCCGCCATGATTCTGAGGCCTCCCCAGCCATGTGTAACTGTAAGTCCATTAAATCTCTTTTTCTTCCCAGTCTCGGTTATGCCTTTATCAGCAGCCTGAAAACAGACTAATACAGAAGCTAATCAAAGCCTTGCCACGGGGTTACAGGCCATGCCCCCAGGATGTAAAACAAGATGGAGGCCTGCAGCAAAGTTTGCTGTGGACCATACAGAAAGACATGCAAAGCTCATGAGATTGGCTACAGCTTCAGGTCAGTTTCACAAATCCTTTTTCACAATTAAAATTAAAACTCTACAGAGAATATGAACCATGGTCCCAATCATTCTTGGCCCACCAAAATGTCTTCCAAAAGAAAAAAAACTCATTTAAAAGTTACCTGCTGGCCGGGCGCGGTGGCTCACGCCTGTAATCCCAGCACTTTGGGAGGCCCAGGCGGGCAGATCACGAGGTCAGGAGATCCAGACCATCCTGGCTAACAGGGTGAAATCCCGTCTCTACTAAAAATACAAAAAATTAGCCGGGCATGGTGGTGGGTGCCTGTCGTCCCAGCTACTCAGGAGGCTGAGGCAGGAGAATGGCGTGAACCCGGGAGGCAATGCTTGCAGCGAGCCAAGATCGCGACACTGCACTCCAGCCTGGGCCACAGAGTGAGACTCCATTTCAAAAAAAAAAAAAAAAAAAAAAAAGTTAACCTGCTGACAGGATAGAGGAAAAGATGCCTTGGAAAGAATCTCTTACTCTTTTTTTTTTTTTTTTTTTGAGATGGAGTCTCTCTCTGTTGCCCAGGCTGGAGTGCAGTGGCACGATCTCGGCTCACTGCAAGCTCTGCCTCCTGGGTTCATGCCACTCTCCTGCCTCAGCCTCCCAAATAGCTGGGACTACAGGCATCTGCCACCACGCCTGGCTAATTTTTGTAGTTTTAGTAGAGATGGGGTTTCACTGTGTTAGCCAGGATGGTCTTGATCTTCTGACCTCGTGATCCACCTGCCTCGGCCTCCCAAAGTACTGGGATTACAGGCGTGAGCCACTGCACCCGACCCAAGAACCTGTTATTCTTATGCAAGTGGTTCCTCCACCAGGAAGAAAACCTTAATTGCTGTGGGATGGAGCTGAATTCCCTGGACTGGGGAGAGGGAGACTCCCGGGTGTGTGGTGGGAAACACTAGATTGTTGCAGCGGCCCTTGTACCATGTGTCCCAGCCCTGGCAGGGAGGGGTGGGTGGTGGGGAGTCACTGCTCACCCATCTGTCCCAAAAAAGGAAGGAAAAGGCCATGAAAAGACTGGGTTGGACTGAGGCCAACATTCACAGCCTCCGGGAGCAATGGGTGGTGGGAGCACAGTTTACCCTCAGGAGAATTCCGAGGGAAAAGAGGCTTCGAAGCAAAAGAGAAAAGTATTTTTTTTGGTTTGCGTCTCACTAATCCTTTCTCAAGTCCCATGTTGGGTGCCAAAATGTTTCAGAACTTTCTTCTTAGTTCAGTTAAAAACCAGGTTCTTGTCAGATGACATGGAAAGATGGGGCTCATGGACACATAGAAGGGTGAGAAAAACGGAATTTATTGGGAAAAAATGAAAAAGGAGAAGAATTTTGCTAGAAGTGACAGGGAAACCTGTTAACTAGCTCTCACCCCACCACACAGGAACTCAAGAGGCTGGGTTCCTCCCCTCTGCAAATGGGATGAACTTCCATAGCTTTTCCCAGTGCACAGGCCAGTTGCAGGTTCTCTGGGGAGCCCTTTTTACTTGGCTGTCTCACCTTTCTTTTCCACATTTTCTCTCTAATTCCCAGTTATTTTTCATTACCAGTATTAGTATCTCTAACATAAATTTGTATGGCTATCATCACCTTTTGTTGTCTCTCTCTAGGAATAGTTGTGATGATTTTACCTACGCTTACAGAACACTCACCAACAATAATCATTTTTATTATTCTTTTGATTTTGACTGGGTCCTCTAGGAAGATAACAAAACAGATGTAGAATCAAGAGGTTGATTGGGGATGAGATCTTTTGATAGTTAAACATTATTATGCATATGTCTGAGATGGTGTTTTATTCAGGATGAGATCGACATGGTAAATTTTGAATAAAGCAGATGGACTTCCAAAATATCAGTGGACCTCATCTAATCAGTGGAAGGCTTTAATAGAACACAGACTGACCTCCCCTGAGAAGAAAGAATTCTGCCAGCAGAGAGCCTTTGGATTTGATCTGAGGCATGGGCTCTCAGTTCTCCAGACTGCCAGTCCATGCTGCAGATTTTAGGCTTGCCGATCTCCATAATCATGTGAACCAATTCTGTAAAATAGCCTCCCACCCCCTAAACATTCTCTCTTTTCCACTGTCCACTCTGAATTCCACTCAATTTATCCTATTACTTCTACTTGTGTCAGTTATTTACCATATGTTATGACCCAACGTTTTTTATTTCTGAGGCATCTGTAACCCTGGAGCACATGATTTTCTCTGACCAGATTTCTTGCACTTGTGCATTTACAGTCACAGCCATGCCAGGGAGTACCCAGAGAATCCGTTGTTTTCCTCCCTACCCCCATATGCAACAGTAGCCCTATTTCTTTCTGCATTCAGGGCTAATTACTTCTTACATGATTGTGACCTTTCTTTCAGCAGCCAGAGCTTGGTGTGCAATGAAATCTTAGTTACATATTCCCTGATAACAGTTTACCACCTTCTGGTGATGAGGACATCTAACCCTGCAGAACCCAAAATTGTGAAGATGGAAAGCACAAAGTCTCCCATTGGCACATTGTTAATGATGATGCCTGGGACCACCCCAGCTTTCACATGTTAGTTCCACTACCTGTGTGTTCTTCCCACTGGGGACACAATGCCATAGAGACAATGACACTCCATTCTTGCTCGTGCTTCAGCTGGACCTTCAGAAGATTATTCCAGTTCTCTATCAGACTACAGTTTCTAAATAGTGGAATATGGATACAAAAAATATCTCATGATAATGGGCCCACTCCCACACATGCTTCACTATGAACTGAGTCTTTGGTCAGATGTTATGTAGATTCTAATACCAATGGTTCAGTTACTCCTTAAGATCCAGATAGTGGTTTTGGCTCAAGCTCTGCAGGCAGAAATGTTAAACTCATTTTATAAATAAGCATCCATTTTTATAAAAATAAACCTGTGAACCTATCAGGATAAAAGGTATCCAATATAACAAGCTTGCTTCCAAATAGACTGTTGGTCTTTGAGTAAGAACTAAATATTAGGGGATCAGTTTTAATCTCTGCTACTGTTAGATTAGAAATTCAGAGTTAGAAGCTTGTAGGTCAAACTTGGTAAATGAAAGTCTGTGTTTTTGAGCCCATCTGAAGCCTCCACATAGCCAATGTGACTAGCTCTGCTACACTGAGAGTTGAGAAGACAGTCAATAGAACATGACATTACTAGGCAAAATAGATGGACAGCTATTAAAAGTACTGATGGAAAGAAGGTAAAGAGGTAAACAAGAATCAAAAAGATTTCTAAATCCCAGATCTTGGTTAGTTTGGAATCTTACTACCTATTGAAAGAAGAGGTGGCCAAGACCTCAAGAGGAAGAATTCAGTTATTTCCCAAAAAGACTCAAAGTCATTTTTCAGATAGCTGTACTCTTTATAGTTTGAGGATGGTTAGGTGCAGGATTGGAATTGGAGATACAGACGTGATATGTCCTGTTAAAGTGGGAGCCAGAAGTCTAAAATCAGTTTGAGAAAGTGTTGGTGGGCTGGTTCTTTGAGGAAGCTCTAAGAATAGAATTTTTTTTCCTGCCTTTTCTTGTTTCTAGATGAACTCCTTGGCTCATGTTTCCTTTCTCAAATTAGCCCAACTTCTTGCTTCTGTCATTATATCTGGAACTTTCATCAAATCTCTCTTTGTATGATTCCTATCAGGACACTGTGATTACATTTAGGGTCTACCCTGATTATTCAACTCTATGAGAGATTACATAATTCAAATGTAATCTCTCAACATGAAGGTATTTAACTTAATCACATATGAAAAGTCCCTTTTGCCATCGAAGGTAATACTCATGGTTTCTATGGATTAGAGGATGACTGAATTTAGGTGCCATTATTCAGCCTGCCACAGAATTATTACTTCCCAGGATCGATAAAGTACATCCCCATGATGTAGGAACTGACAATTTCACAAAGTACAAAATGTGCAGCCTTAAAGGAAATTTTGATACATAACATTATGTTAAAACTCTATGTCCATTTAAGGACATCAACAATAGGTTAGATAAATAAGTTGGGATATATTGAAGCAATGTAAAATATACATGCAATTAAAGTAACAATCTGAAACAATAGAAAAGAATAGGGTGAATCTCAAAAACATAATATTCAACAAAAATGCCAAACACATAGGATTAAATTCAAAAAGGCTATATTTACCTGTTGCTTGAAAATAGTCAAAATAACCTACTGAATTAAAAATCAGCAGTAATTTCTAAAAAGCCCACCAAAAAAACCTTCACGAACAATTGCACCTAATAAACAAATTTAGCGAAGATACAAGATACAAAATCAACACATAAAATTCAGTTGTATGTTTAAACTATAACAATAAAACAATTTGAAAATAACATTGAGAAAACAATTCCTTTTTCAATTATATCCAAAAGAGCAAAATATCTGGGAACAAACTTGACCAAGGAAGTGCAAAATGGTTACACTGAAAATTGCAAAAACAATTTTGAAAAGAATTAATGATCTAAATAAGTGGAAAGGCAGCATATATTTATGGGTTAAAAGATTTATTATTAAGATGGCAATGCTACTGAAAGTGACCTACAGAGTTACTGAAATTCCAATCAAAATCTCAATAAGCTTTTTCTTTTTGCAGAAATGAAAGAGTCAGTCCTCAAATTCACATGGAATTATGAGAAGACCCAAATAGCTAAAGAATTATTGAACAAGAAGAACAAAGCTAGAGGCAGTGTGGTATTGGAATAAGGATGGATGTACTATACAGATCAACAGAATAGAATTAAAAGTTCAGAAATATACCCATACATCAATGGCCAATAGATTTTAGCAAATATGCCATGAGAATTCAATGGGGAAAAGATAGTTTCTTCAAAAAATGGTGATGTGACAGACAACTAGATATCCATATATAAAAAATATAGATATATACCCACACACAATATACAAAATTAACTCAAAATAAGCTGGTAACTTAAATATAGAATCAAATTATAAAATGTTTAAAAGAAAACATATAAGTAAGCTTTTATGACCTTTGATTTGGTATAAGATTTTCTGATAAGACATCAAAAGTACAAACAAAAAATCATTGAAAAATTGGACTTCATCAAATTTAAAAACTTTGTGAATTAAAGAACATTATCAAGAAAGAGAAAATAAAGCCTACAAAATGAGGAAAATATTTTCATATTATATATCTGATGAGAGACTAGTATCTAGATATATAAAGAACTCTTACAACTATACATAAACAACTTAATTAAAAATATACAAAAGACTTAAATAGAAATTTCTCCAAAAAAATATGCAAAAGGCAAACAAGCAAATAAAATGATAATCAATGTCATTAGTCATTAGGGAAATGCAAATCTAAATTACAATAAATTAGCACTTTATGCTCTTTAGGATAGCAACAACAACAACAAAACTACAGTAAGTAAGTGTTGGTAAGTGTGAGGAACTTTAAACACTTGTACATTGTTGGTAGAAATGTAAAATAATGTAGTTACTATGGAAAACAGTTTGACAGTTTTCCAAAAAGTTAAATATAGATTTACCATATAACCCAACAGTTCTATTCATGGGTATATACCCAAAAGAACTAGTTACAGAGATTCAAAAAATACTTGCACACAAATGTTCGTGGCAGCACCATACCCAATAGCCAAAAGAGGGGAGCAACCTAAATAGACATCAATAAATAAATAACAATAACAAATACATAGATAACTACAACAAATAAATAGATGTAGCATACAAATGTATACAGTCAACCCTTGAACAACACATGTTTGAACTCCAAGAGTACACTAATGTGCAGCTATTCTACTGCCTCTGTCACCCATGCAACAAGACCAACCTCTCCGTTTCCTACTTCTACTCAACCTACTCAATGTGAAGATGAGAATGAAGACCTTTATAATAATCTACTTCTATTTAATGAATAGTAAATATGTTTTCTCTTTCTTATGATTGCCTTGATAGCTCCTTCTTCTTTCTTGCTTATTGTAAGAATAGAGTTGTAGAATACATACAATATACAAAGTATGTGTTAATCATCTGTTTATGTTAACAGCAAGATTTTCAGTCAACAGTAGTCCGTTAGTCGTTAATTTGGCAGGGAGTCAAACTATATATGCAGATTTTTGGCTGCACAGGGAGTCGGTGCCCCAACCCCTATGTTGTTCATGTCAACTGTACATATAATAGAATATTATTCAGATATGAAAAGGGAAGACTGCAGCACTGAGAAATACTACAACATGGATGAACCTCAAAAGCGTCATGCTGAGAGAAAGAAGATAGACACAAAAGATCACATAGTGTGTGATTCCATGTGAAATATCCAGAATAGATAAATCCACAGAGAGAGAAAACAGAGAGAAATATCCAGAATAGAAAAATCCACACAGAGAGAAAACAGTCCCAGTAGTTATCAGAGACAGGAGAGAGGGAAGAATGAAAAGTGACTACTTCATGGATATAAGGTTTTCTCTGGGGGTGATGAAAATATTTTGACATCTGATAAAGGTGGTGGTAGTACAGCATTGTGAATGTACTCATTGCCACTGAATTGTGCATTTTAAACTGATTTTATGTGGTGCAAATTTCACTTTAATTATAAAAAGGGAATCAACTTTTAGAAGCTAACCTTGGGAGAAGATAGAGACTGGAAGGGACCACAAGAAAGGCTTCTGGGCTGTTGGTTAGTACTCTTTCTGAAATTGGTTACTAGTTTTTAGAAAAATCAATTTGTAAAATTCTTCAAGTTCTATACTAATGATATGTGCACTTTTCTATGTAAGTGTTATACTTAAATAAAATAAAATGCTCACTTTTACAAAAAGAAAATATTCTGAAGTATGTGTGGTCATTTTCATTTAAGCAACATTGTACAGTATACTACAACCAGTAACTGTGGCACATATGCTGTTGAGTCCTGAAATTGTTACGGCAAATCCTAAACTCTTTCCATTGCATTATGCCCTAGAGCTCACAAAAGATCCCTGAGACTACTTTATCATCCAGAAATTTTATACTGAGCATTTTTCTCAGTCTGATACTAAAACACCAAGACAGTTTTTGTTCTTGCAGTTTGCAAATTACTAATAACCATTGCTTATAAAAAAAATTGCATTAACAAACTCATGTCCAGGTGTTGGCTGATGTCAAATATTATGGATGTTAAAAAGAAAGAATGGAATATCAACTGATCTTAAGAGAATACAAAATAAACTCAAATATTGATTAATGTATTAAACTGCTAATTAGTCTTCTATCCACTATTTCTGCAGAGCTAGAAAATGTTAAATTTTCTCTCCCTAATGGATTATCACCTTGTCTTGTCTCCAAATGCCTTATAATTATTTTTTGGATAACTCAATTATTCTATTATTTTTGTTTGACTTAGATAACAGAACTAAACAATATAGCTAATTGAAAATCTAAATATGAAAGGTATGTCTTACAAAATACACTGTCACTCTCCCAACTGAGCATCTTGCTTTCTCATTAATGCAGTTGTTTAGATGGGTGTGCTATCAGATTAGCAGGATCCTCTTTGTTTCCCTTTGTGTTGATTTTCACACCATCTTAGTTGGTAATTTCCCATTTTTCCCTGAGGTTGCTCAGCAAAAAAGAAAAGCTGACAACTTTCCTGAAATATTTGTATAAATCCATCTATTTTTTCATTGCATCTGTCACATATCTGCCTGAAGGTCTGGAATCGGAGCTCTCTTAAAATGTTATGCCTTAGGCCAGTATACTTATGTTGTGATCAGTGGGGTATCCCCCAAGAGAGCTAGTCACCTAGTTTCTAATTTGTGTTCCTATACAATCAGCTTGTGGGACACAAAGACACACACTCACACACAGTTGAGTATATATGTATATAAATATTTATGTTTCTGTGATTGTGGAATCTATCACTCATCTATCTATCTATCTATCTATCTATCTATCTATCTATCTATCTATCCATCCATCCATCATCTCTTTTGAAAGTCTTGTACTTTTTGTGTGGTATGGATGCCAGTGGAATGCTACGGTGTTTTTACGTACTACTCACCTGTTACCCACAAATAGTAGGCATGAAGAAAACACATCAACTATTACTATTACCAGGTGGATTTTAAGCTGCGGAATGCCACGTCTATGTGATGATTAAAACAATTCACATTTAGGACTAACACTGTTTGAGTAGTATGGCAACAAGATTGCTCAAATAGGACAATTTTACATTTTTATATATTAATAAAAGCTATTCATACTATATGCTAGAGTCTGTAACATTAGCTTTTCAAGAACTGAACAATCAAAGTCTCTGAAGACAGAGGGTTTTATTCCCTCTCTTTTATTTTCCACTGTATTCCAAAAGTCTGGAACAGTGCTTGGCAGGTAGTAGGGACTCAATAACATTTGTGTAATATGTGAACAAGTCCACACATAATTAACATCATAAGTGTGAATAATTTTTAAGTTACATGTTTATATAAACTACTACACTAAAATACAAATCAATGAATTAAATATAATATTGATGTGAATTGTAAATAATACATACACATTATTAGTATTTAACTATAAAATTGAGACACTATGTAAAAGTACCACTGTTCTTTAGTACTCCGGTCTTTTTACTAAGTCTTAGAACAGTATCTGAAGATTTTTAACACTCAGCAAATAGATTCTGCAAGACCTGCTACAGCCAAACAGATTATATCCATCTTTATTTCACTAAGCCCACACAAATGTTCTTGGCTTCTTCAGTCTGAAATATGAAACCTGGTGTGGCAATGCAGGACATCAGATTTGTTTCGCCAATATAATTTTGGGAGATAAAGAGGAATCAAGAAAAAGAAACCAAATTATATCCTAGTTAAAGAAAACTACACATTTAAAATGCACTTCCATTATTTATAGCTCCTAATATAGCTACGACTAAATTCCAAAGCTATAAAATAAATAGATATATTTTATTTTATTCTTTTATTGCATCTTCAGATTTTTCAATAGAGTGAGTCTCATATCTATATTGAATTTTATTAATGGAAACCTAACACATTTGAAATGCACTATCTCTGAATGGCTCGCTCCATTCATTCAGCCATATTAACTGAAGATAACACCAAGAACAGCATTATCCACAATAGATTTATTCTCAGTTCAATTTAATAAAAGAGTTACAAAACTTTAAACACACTCATGGATCATCCCTGCTAGAAGTCACAACACTTTTGGGGAAAAATGGATACAAAATAAATGTTTGTCATAGTTCATCTCTGTAAAAAGTTACAACATTTTGGGAAAAATAACATATTGAGTACTGTAAAAATTACAGAGAACTCTAAAATTACAACAAGAAAGTACTAAGTTGAATATAATTAAATGCTAAAGTATATATTATAAACAATAAATTCTAAGACTAGCTAAGAGAAAGATAAATGCTACCTGGTGCTGCAGGAGGAAGCTTCTTGAAGGTGGTAGAAAACTGTAATAAGCATTTAAGAAGCTGAAAAACTGAGATGGAGCTGTAAATCCTAAAGGCCTGCAAGAGACAAAATACGTATTTTAGCTGTGAGAAATCATCGCTCCTAAAGTACAAACTTTTTGGAATCCTATTGTTACAGGAAAGGGGTCCAGATTCAGACCTCCAAGAGAGGGTTCTCGGATCTCACACAAGAAAGAATTCAGGGCAAGTCAATAGAATAAAGTGAAAGCAAGTTTATTAAGGAAGTAAAGGAATAAAAGAATGGCTAGTCCGTAGACAGAGCAGCCCTGGGGGCTGCTGGTTGCCCATTTTTATGGTTATTTCTTGATATGCTAAACAAGAGGTGGATTATTCATTCTTCCCTTTTTTAGACCATGTAGCATAACCTTCTGACATTGTCATGCCATTTGTAAACTGTCAAAATGGTGGTTGGGAGTGTAGCAGCGAGGACAACCAGAGGTCACTCTTGTCACCATCTTGGTTTGGGTGGGTTTTGGTTGACTTCTTTACTGCAAACTGTTTTATCAGCAAGGTCTTTATAACCCGTTCTTGGGCCAACCTCCTATCTCATCCTGTGACCTACACTGCCTTAACCATCTGGGAATGCAGCCCAGTAGGTCTTAGCCTCATTTTACACAGCCCCTATTCAAGATGGAGTTGCTCCGGTTCAAACAACTCTGACATTATTAAAGCAGCAAGTATTTAGCCCTCCCTGGATGACTTCTCTGTACTGTGCCTTAGAACTCAAAATATAGATAGGTAGAAGGGGAACAACAGTAATAGTTGTAGGCTATCACCTCTGGATCTAATCAGGGATTCTGTTAAACTCTTTCAAAACAAACAAATGAAGAACTTTATGTTAGTGATGACTTAGTCCATTTTTTGTTGCTATAACAGAATACTTATGATTTGGGTAATTTACAAAGAATAGAGGTGGATTTCTTACAGTTTTGGATTCTGGGAAGTCCAGAGTCCAGGGCACTGCTTCTGGCAAGGGATTTCTTTCTGTGTCATCCATGGCAGAAGGAAGAAGGGTAAAGAAGTACATGAGAGAGAGAGAGATAATTGAACTCGAACTCACATTCATTACAAACTCACTCTCAAAATAAGGAACACACTCCCTCAATAACAACTTTAATCCATTCACGAAGGAAGAGCCCTCATGACTTAATCACCTGTCAAGGTCCTGCCTCTCAATACTGCTGCATTGGGGATTAAGTTTCCAACACGTGCTTTTTGACGGACACATTCAAACCATGGCAGCAATGTGTTCCTAAAGCTATGTATGCATCTCATGTATTTTATGTATTTGGAGATCTCTGAAAATGCTGACTGTAAAGACCACACTATCGATAACATCCATATGAAGTGGTAAAAATCATGAATTATATGAATTAACATTCTGTATATAATTACAATACATTGGAGTAGATGCTGATTTATCTATAGAATTTCTGAATTTGATTCCCTGTGATTAAATCCAAGATCATGAAATTTAAACATGCTTGTATAGGTAAATTTAGTTCCATATTTACAGTTATCACTGAGCAGAAGTTATATCAAATCTATCCACAAAATTTTTGGAAAGTTTCTTATTTTAATAATTTGAGTATTTGTGAAGTTTTCTTCCTTTCTTCATCAATTATTCCTGGAACATACTCATAAAATTACTTACTGTTCCACTGATAATAAGATATAAACTTGCTTTTCTCCTAAAGAGTATTTACTCAAAAAAGCAATCGGAAACATTAAAGGTAATGTTTAACAGTGGTCACATATTATCTCACTATTGTAACGATCACTGGTTGGTTGCAAATTGTGTAGTCAGCATGTACATGTTTTGCCGTAAAAAATTCCCTTTTTTTCTCCCATTTAAAAAAATACTAATGACAAGCATTTTAAAGATGCTCAGCAGGATTCATAGTAATCAGTGTAACTATGAAGACTTAGCTAAATGTATTTTTGTAGATTAAAGTGTGGCACTATTAATTTTTAATGTGTCTCCCTTTCTGATTTGTAATATAATTCTATATTATATTTTAAAATGTACCTTATCACAGGTTGATTTCTCTAAGAAGTATGTGCTGAAATGAAGTTAAGAGTACAAAATATTTATTGGAGAGTATAACACGGAGGAGACACAGGATTTGGCAGAAGTCCTAAACCATGGTGAAGACCTGCTACAGTCTGTTAGTCCAAAGGGGAGCTCTAAAGTAAATACGAGCCATAAATAGGGAGCCTCACACTGGATGGAAATGGCCAAGCCCTTTTACAACCACCTTCTCCTTCAGACACTGCCTGCAATTCACCCTGGGAAAGCAAAACCTCAACTGTTTCTGCCTCATTCAGTCTTTGTCAGTCCCTTAAGAAGATTGAGATTTCAGCTTGTAACTGTTGAAGCAAAACCTAAAGTGGCTAATAATGGGAGTTTGTCACAACTATCTTAACACAAATATAAAATATTTGCATGAACTGTAATAACCTTTTATTGATAAATTAAAAATGTATCAACAAAATACAGACTTCAATAACATTATTAAAAATTTTTTTCACTTTTCTTAAGCAATTCAGAATAGATCATCTTTCATTTTAGTTCCCACACTTGATCCTTACAAGAAAAAAAAACCTTCTTTTTTTAAAAAAAAATGCAAATGCTTTACTTTAACGTAAAAAGGAAAAAGGGAAGAATGGCTGAGAAAAAAAAAAACTCTAAAAACTATCTAGCATATTCTAAAGATAATTCATGCATTTAAGATCATTTGAACAGTACATTGCCTTTAGTTTTAAAGAGAAATGTGAAACTATTTTTATAATTAATTACATTTATCAGCAGGAAATAAAATGTACCAAAATTGACCTGCATATGAGTGATGGTTGTAACAGAGTTATTGATTTTTCCTGTTGGGAATGTCATCCAAAACTGGCATGATCTTTTCAAGTAAACTCAAAATCCAAACAATGTCTTCAAAGGTAGGCATGTTGCTAACAATGGTTCCTGCTGTTTTCTATGAATGGGCAGTAATATTCTCTATAACATTAGCCCTTGGAAATTAAAATGGCCTTTATTGAAAACATAGAAGTCTGTCAAAATGCTATTTTTTTTAATAAGGAACACTGCTAATCCTATAAAATGGCTTCTCCCTCTCACCTAATCACTAAAATTATGCCTCTAAACTAACAGAAAGATACCAAATTTAATCTCTGATAAAGTATCACAGCGACTAAAAAGGGAATTAATTTACTTGCAAGGGAGTAGAGAGAACATACTACATTTTGGACACTGGGCATGCTGCATTCTGTCTTAAAGTAATTTAAGAAATAAAATTTATGAAAATTCTTCTGGGAATAAATATTATACAGTAGACTTCAAAGAGAAATGCCTTGCTGTGAGTCACAGGCATATGCAAAGGACTATTTGAACTGCCTTAAATAAATCTTATTTAGAGAAAATTACAGACTAGAAGAAAACGCAAGAGTAGACTTTGGAGGAAGCTTGGAGAACAAATATTTGTATATAAATAGAGGTTCAAATAACTGCAAATCAATTATCTCTAGGAATTGTGAAAACTACTCTGACGAAAAGAGTAGTGGCTTAAATATTAAACTCTGTTGTTTTTTCTTGCTCTATTTGTATTTGTTCATGCCAAAATCACACTGTCTAAGCTAGTGAGGCTTTAGAGTAGGTCTTCATATCTGGTATCTTTTTCAAGATTGGCAGCTTTCCATATACATTTTGGAATTAGCTTTTCAATTTCTAAAAGAGACCTGCCAAGATTTTGATCAATACTTTATTGAATTTATAGATAATGTTTGGGGAAAACGTTATCTTTACATGTTGTATATTTCCAAATCATAAACACAGCATGCCTTATTTAGATAATATTATTTTCTTTAATTATTACACCTGTGTGTGTATGTGTTCTAAACTTAATTTCAAATGTATTTGTTAGCATATGAGTTTTCTTATTATTCTAAATTGTATCTCCAAAGACTGGAAGAAAAATAATTGCAATGACTACTACTAAGAAAGGGTGTAGTCTAGGGAATGTATAAAGAACTCGTATAAATGAATAAGAAAAAAGCAGCCATGCCAAAGGAAAAATGGGCAAGGTACTTGGATAGAAAATGATTAAAAGGATATTCACGTGGCCAGTAAGTATAGGAAAATGCGTTCAACCTCATTAGTCTTAACGGAAATAAAAATGAAAACCATAAATAGATACCACTACATATTTGCCGGGACCAAGATGACACACAATATAACAAGTATTTGTAAGGATGTAATGAAAATTCAAATGCACTGCTAATCAATGCAAATTTATATAACAACTTTGGAGAATTACTTGGTCTAACATACTAAAGTTGGACATGTTCATATGGTTTATTAACATCCTACTTTCCATTGGCAAGGAGGCCAGCAGAAAATGACTAACATTTTTTTTTTTTTTTTTTGAGATGGAGTCTCGCTCTGTCCCCCATGCTGGAGTGCAGTGGTACGATCTCGGCTCACTGCAACCTCCACCTCCCGGGTTACAGGGATTCTCCTACCTCAGCCTCCCGAGTAGCTGTGAATACAGGCCCTTGCCACCACACCCAGCTAATTTTTTGAATTTTTAGTAGAGATGAGGTTTCACCGTGTTAACCAGGATGGTCTCGATCTCCTGACCTCGTTATCTGCCTGCCTCGGCCTCCCAAAGGGCTGGGATTACAGGCATGAGCCACCATGCCCGGCCGACTAAACTACTTTAGAAATATCACCTTTTAGAGTTTATCAGGTGATAAACTCTACATACTGTTTCTCATACATAATCCTGCATCAGTTAGAATCCAGCCAGGACATATAAACCATACCAGTAACTTACATATGAAAATTTTTAATATAAAAAATATTAATTGGGAACAGAGGACTAACTACTAATGGTGAATTATGAAAGGGCTGAGAGAACTCAAGGAACAAACAAACAAGGGAAAGAGGCTCCCTTCCCAAGGCTGAGAGGCAATCCTTCTTGGATAGGGTGAATGATAGCCCACTGATGCTGGAGATGTTTACTGAGTTGCCAGGGCAGAGCTCTTCTGCAGCCCTGGGGCCAAGACTGACAAGTAGAAAACCAATGAGATAGTAAAGATGGTACCCTAGGTTGTACCTTGCTAGAGCCAGCTCACACCTAGCAGATAATGCGAGATGAGCAGGAAGCTTTCTACCTGGTTGCTAACAGGCTAAGGCTGGTCAGAAGGAAATCATGAGTCAGATTGTCAAACAAATCTTGCTGGAGGGTAAACATACCCTGGTGTACAGGCCACTGGCAGGCACACAGTCCAGCATAAAGGGAACAAGCATCCAGAGCCAGGAGGTGAATACCCTTCCTCCAGCACCCTTGACTGATCAAGGTTAACATTTTGCCAGCTGCCCCAAAAGAAATGTTTAATGATTCCTGCTCCAGCATCACAAAACAGGCAAATGAAGTTAGACTTGGAGATGAGGGGACACAAATCAATACTAGGCTTAATGAGGAATTGGGTTACTTACCATAAGAATTTCTGAAATAAAGTAATATAATTTAGAGGATCTAAGTCAAGAGGTATGGATGTTGATCTTGAGAGTACTGTACTGAGACAAATATAGGCCTGGATAGTAACTGGGAAACACTTTCTCAGAACTCAGGATTAAAACCCCTGCTAAGAATACCTGGAATTAGTCTGAAGACCCTGTTGCTGTGGCTCTCTTGAAGCTTGAAGGCAATGATGGTCTAATGTTCATGAAGACAAGATACCAAAACTGCCTAGTAAGAACATTGAGAAAAGGAGTGAAAGACTGATGAGGTGATAATGATAACACTGACTTACGACAAGAGCTCAGACAACCTACCTCTATAATGTTCCCCAGGTGAAATCAGAGGCAAAAAAGAAAAAAAAATGGCAACCAGGATGCCTTGATGCACACAGATGTGATGGTAGCAGCTCACAGAAATGAGACGGAGCTGCCTAGGATGATAGTGGTCACCAAAATGCTGGTGTTAGTCAATAAAATAGAAAAGTATAAGCTTTCAGTTATCATCCAAATATTAGCAATCCTACACATAGAGATATTTGTCTGAGGAAAAAGCCTCATCCCATGCAATAAAGACAGTAAGTATATACTACACAGTATATACTACACACTCACAGTAAGTATATACTACAAACATTCTACAATATTTCCTTAGACAGATCTGTAGAAATTTAAACTATAACTTCAGTCTGGAGAATGAGAATTATCCAGTCCTGGAACATATTTGAATATGTGATCAGAGCTTACCCTGAAAGTTGGTTACCCCAAGCACCAACATGGTCTGCCAACTATGGAAATTAGGTAAGTCCTAAACCTGTCTCACCATGTCTACAATGAATCTGTGTCCACAAACCATGCTACTTTACATAGTCTCTGAGTGCATATTTTGGCTGGGTAACACCTAATAGCTGGCAGGTATTCATATTGCTGTCTTGTCCTTTAGAGTAAGAAACAATATAAGACAAACCTGAAAATGTCAATCCCCGGCTTCCATCTAAGATAGCAAGTCAACAGTAGCTCTACTGAAATTTGGGATAAAATACAGAGGTTTACACTACAATCAAATGTTAAAGGATGCAAAAGTAACAGTTTTACTTACATCTCCATTTAATTCACTTTTTTAGAACTTTCAAAAAACCACATGGATTTGAGAGGGCTAATGGTGAACTACTGGGAACTTAGCTAAGAAATACTGCAGCTACTTTCTGCATCAATAGAGAGTTTCAAAAGCATTTAACATGTATATAAAAAGAGAGCAGTGAAAATTCGTTGCCTTTTACTCATGGTCATGTTAAATCTTTCCTTTGTCACAATACAGTTTAAAGAGACATTGAGCCTCATAATATTCCACAACATCTCATGCTGGTCTAGGTATTAATGAGATGATGATAATGGGGCCTGATAAACAGAACATGGCTTGTGTCCTGGATACCAAAATGTGTGCATTTTTAAGGTTCTGAGAATCATTGGTATCCTGAGATATTTCCTCCAAAATTAAGGACAAAATTATGCATAACACATCTCCTACCTTACATCACTTAATGAAGACAGAGGTTCAGAGTTTGGTAGAATAATTTGGAGACAATCTATATGACTCTTGAAAAAACCTATTGTATTAATCCTTTTCCACACTGCTATAAAGAACTACCAGAGACTGGGTAATTTATAAAGAAAAGAGGTTGAATTGACTCATAGTTCCACACGGTTGGGGAGGCCTCAGGAAACTTACAATCATGGCAGAAGGTGAAGGGGAAGCAAAGCATATCTTACGTGGTGGCAGGATAGAGAGAGAGAGACCGCAAAGGTGGAAGTGCCACATTTTTAAACCATAAGATCTTGTGAGAACTCACTCACAGTCACAAGAACAGCATGGGGGAACCACCCCCATGATCCAATCACCTCCCACCAGGCCCCACTCTTGACACACAGGAACTACAATTTGAGATGAGATTTGGGTGGGGACACAAAGAAAAAGCATAACATTCCACCCCTGGCCCATCTCAAACCTCATGTCCTTCTCACATTTCAAAACACCATTATGCCTTCCCAACAGTCCCCCAAAGTCTTAACTCATTCCAGCATTAACTCAAAAGTACGTTTCCAAAGTCTCATCTGAGACAAGCCAAGTCCCTTCCACCTATGAGCCTGTAAAACCAAAAACAAGGTAGTTACTTCCAAGATACAGTGTGGGTATAGGCGTTGGGTAAATGTTCCCACTCCAAATGGGAGAAATTGGCCAAAACAAAGAGGCCACACACCCCATGCAAGTCCAAAACCTGGCAGCACTGTCAGTCATTGAATCTCAAAGCTCCAAAATAATCTCCTTTGACACCATGTCTCACATTAGAGCACACTGATGCAACAGGTGGGCTCCCAAGGCCTTGGGCACTTTCTTCCCTGTGTCTCCACACGTACAGCCCCCTTGGCTGTTTTTACAGGCCAGAATTAAGTGCCTGAAGCTTTTCAAGGTGCACAATGTAAACTGTAGGTGGACTTATCATTCAGGGTCCGGAGGATGGTGACCCTCTTCTCACAGCTCCAATAGACACTGCCCCAGGGGGACTCTGTTGGGGGATGGGTGCTCCAAGTCCACATTTCCTCTCTACATTGCCCTAGTAGAGGTTCTCTATGAGGGCTCTGCCCCTGCAGCAGACCTCTGCCTGGACATCCAGCCATTTTCATACATCCTCTGAAATCTAAGTGGAGGTTCCCAAATCTCAATTCTTGCCTTCTGCACACCTGAAGGCCCAACACCATGTGGAAGCTGCTAAGGCTTGGGGCTTGCAACTTCTGAAGCAATGGTCCAAGCTGTAACTTAGCCCCTTGTAGCCACAGCTGGAGCTAAAGCAACTGGGACTCAGAGTGCCATGTCCCAAGAGTGCACAGAGCAACAGGGCCCTAGTTTTGGCCCATAAAACCATTTTTCCCTTCTAGGCCTTTGGGCCTGTGATGGGAGGGGCTGTCATGAAGATCTCTGAAATGCCTTGGAAACATTTTCCCTATTGTCTTATCTGTTAACATTCTCTCCTTGTTACTTATGCAAATTTCTGTAGCAGGCTTGCGTTTCTCCCAGAAAATGGGTTTTTCTTTTTTATCACATGGTCAGGCTGCAAATTTTCCAAAGTGTTTTGCTCTTCTCTCAACCATCTCTTTCTTCACACATACGAACATACACTTTTAGAAATAGCCAAGTCACCTCTTGAATGCTTTGCAGCTTAGACATTTCTTCCACTGGATACTCTAAATCATCTGTCTCAAGTTCGCAGTTCCACAGATCTCTAGGGTACAAGCCAAATGCTGCCAGTTTATTTGCTAATGCATAGCAAGAGTCACATTTCCTCCAGTTCCCAATAATTCCTCATCTCCATCTGAGACCACCTCATCCTGGAGTTCATTGTCCATATCACAATCAGCATATTGGTCCAAACCATTCAACAAGTCTCTAGGAAGTTCCAAACTTTCCCTCATTTTCCTGTCTTCTTCTAGGCCTTCCAAACTGTTCCAACCTCTTCTTGTTACCCAGTTTCAAAGTTGCTTCCACATTTTCAGGTATCTTCATATCAATGGCCCATTCCTGGTATCAATTTCCTGTATTAGTCAATTTTTACACTGCTATAAAGAACTACCTGAGACAGAATAATTTATAAAGAAAAGAGGTTTAATTGGCTCACAGTTCCTCATGGCTGGGAAGGCCTCAGGAAACTTACAATCATGGCAGAAGGTGAAGGGGAAGCAAGGCATATCTTACATAGTAGCAAGGGTGAGAGAAAGAGAGAGAGGGACAGAGACAGAGACAGAGAGAGAAAAGTGGGGGGAAGTGCCACACTTTTAAATCATCAGTTCCCATGAGAACTCACTATTATGAGAACAACAAGGAAGAAACTTCCCCCATGATCCAATCACCTCCTACCAGGTTTCTTCTACAAGATGTGGGGATTACACTTCGAGATGATGTTTGGGTTAGGACACTGAGCCAAACCATATCACCCTTTTATCATGCAACTTGCAAGACTTACAATTTGAGTAGAACCAAGATCAAGAAAGAGATTTGATAGCATTAGATCTGTGTATTAAGCTTCCATACATCTTGAATGATGTTACCTGCAGATCTAATAACTACAGACATATTCATGGTAGAGAAAGAATCTATTTGAGGTCTCTGGAAAGCCCAAAGGGGAGAGTTGTAGTTCAAGTGAACACAATTCTAAAGCAAGAATTAGACTTTTACATAAAAGATATATATATATATACACACACACATATAATCCCTTTAAAAATAGTTTCATACACACTACTGGACACTGGTAGGGACAGAGCAACTGACAATGAACTAGCAAGTGAGCAGGCAAATAGAGCTGCATGTCATGAGTTGGGTCAGATCCAACAAAATATAGACTTAGGCATGCAAAGGAGTCACCCATTAAATGATAGAAATGACACACTTGAGGTAAGGATGAAGGAAATCTGAAGAATGTTGTAAATTGAATTAAAAAGTGGCCCATCCTCCGCTGTCACCTACCTTGACTATATCAATGCACTCTCACAACTTATGTTTATGACCATAACAGAAACTTCTCCACAAGCAGCTAACATAGGAATTACAAACACAAGTCTGGTATATGGCAGAATTGGTTTGATATTTTGTGGTTTGATATTTTACACAAAACTTAAGTGACAGCATAGGAAGAGATTCTCTGTCAGCAGAGTCCAGAATAGCACATTGATTATCCACATTGCATATATCGAAAAGCAGGATATACTCAGACTTCTACGCAGTGTTGAAATGGCTTTTTTGGTTGGGCCAGGGGGATACACACAGAAATATCTGATAGTGCAGACAAGGTCTAGGGAGAACATACATGGACAGATCTAAGGCCTTGGGGACAATATGTCTGCATCCCTGCAAACCATATTGCAGTGGACGTGGGAAATACTGCTCATACCCGCTTTAAGACAGGGCTTGCTGCCCCCAGATGCCATGAAATGGTTTCTAGATGCCAGTCCTTCACAGTTTGCTTGTGGCCTAGAGCACCTAACTCAGGGCCCTCACACCCTAAGTTTAACCCTCTCCAGAATAATTCATACTGTGTCTATAGCTAAGATATTTCTGGTGGGCTAAACAACCATTGAGAGAGATTCAAATGGCTAGCATCAGTTAAAGGACTAGATGGAACAGGTCTTTGATTAAAGGCCTAGCTGACCAGTTTCTACAGTGATCAGTACCAAGAAAAGTTACCAAGCAGTTATTTCCTCCTAGTACAATTTACATTCACATATACATGGCACCTAAAATGATAGTTTAAAATGTATTGTCAAATTGTTTGGTACATTTTTAAAACATACAACTTTAGAGAAGGATAAGAGTGGAAGTGAATGAGGACTCAAATACACAAATGATGAATCCTTGTGGAGTAAAATATGAATTATTATTTAAATAAAGAATTTATACAAGCTGTGCTCAGTATGAAAACCCCAAGGAAGTCTCCTAAGAAATATGAACAAAACCATTGCACTTAGAAGGGAAGTTCAATTGTGTCCCACAGAATGTAGGGCCCCTGAACAATTAAGTCATAATTTTTGCTTCATACTCATCTCTAACACCTTATTCACTGGGATTTAGACACCATGACCTCCTTCCTATTTCATACCCATGTCAAGAGTTTTTGCAGTTGCTATTTCTCTCCTGGAAGACCTTTCTTTCAGAAACTCATATGGTTTCCTTCCTCATCTCCTGTTGATACAGACGCAAACTTCTCTCTGAGACCTTTCCTGACCACTGTATCTAAAATTGAGTACCCTCTCCCTTCTCCCTTTTCCCTCTTTTATTTATTCCCGTAAGTACTGATTACTGTCTGGCATGCTTTGTGCTTTTCTAATGCATCCTGTTTAATGCATCGTTTCCCCACAAAAAGTATGGGTTACCTTGTCTCTTCTCATCTCTTGAAAGTTGGCCTAACAGAAAAGCAATAGGCTGTTTTTTTCCAAGTGCTTAGAGCAATCAAACCTGGTAAATAATAAGCCTTGAATTGCAGCCCCAAATTGTGTCACACATGGGATTGTTGCCCGTCTCTCTTTTTCAAATCATTGGCACTGATTTAGAAGGAGAGGGTTGAAGTAAAACCAATGGTATGTCAAAATTGCTCTCACATTCTGGCCCCTGAGCATTCTATGGATATGCTCATATAGTTTGAAATCCCCACAATTAAGAGTCTGGTGTTCACCTTGGTCAGAACTTTTCCCTACCCTAGTGTAAAAATGGTCAAGAGGGCACCTAAGTAACCACTAACAATCCTTGCCCTGTAGGTCTGGTATATGTATTGTTTGGCTGTTTTTTCTTTCTTTGTGGAATAACTTCTTAGAATGAATTCATAGGTTTTTACAACTTTTTATTCAGGGCTGTATCCCTAGAACCTAGGAAAATGCCTGTAGACAGAAAGGCTCAATAAAAAACAGTGACTGCATTCATATAGCTTGTAGAGCTCCAGTCTGCTGATGGTCACCACAGGACATGCTTAATAACACTTGGTGAATGATGGATTCATCTTAATAGTACTACTAAAATGGCAGAAAAAGGAAGGGTCAAACAGAACGGCGAGGTATAAGTATAAGATAATGCAACAGAAATCAGGGTGGGATAAATTTTCAAATGAAAGAAGCAATAAAATCCCCAGAACTATAAAGACAATAAGGAGAATAAGGATTAAGAGAATACTGTGATTTGAGAGAAAAATAAATTACTAGGGTTTTCTAAGAAAATTTTTTAGTGTTAGGTATGAATTCTTGTCATGTTTCACATAACTAAGAGGGAAAAGGCTAGACACAACAAAAATTCAGGAATGTAAAATGGGATTAGCATTTAGCATGCACCTGTTAAATCAGATGTTGTATAGGTGCATTATATATAATATGTCATTTTAATCTTTTCCATATTCTATAATAATAGTTATTATTATTCTCATTTTACAGTTGAGAAAACTGAATCTGAAAGAAATTGCAAAGGTTTTGAAATTCGTAGTAACAGAGCTAAGATTTAAACCCACGTTGACTGGATACCCACCAGAGGGGATATAAACAGATCAAAAAAATGGAGGTTTATTTTTAACATAGAGGTTGACTGTGACTATTTGGCTTTACAAAAGAAACAGTTCATAGGAAAAAATAAAAATGAAGCTTCTAAGAAATGAAATATTTATTCTTATGATAAAAATAATAGTGTAGTAATAGACCAATCTAGACTATACTAAGGTCAAGGACGCTGTGTCTTCTGAGTGTGTATTTGTCTTTTAGTACCATGTAATCCTAGGTAATCCTCTCTCTTCTCTCTCTCTCTCTCTCTCTCTCTGTATTTCTTTCTGTCTCTCTCCCTCTCTCACACACACATACACACACACGCACACACATGCGCACGTGCACTCTTAAAAATGAAACAATAATTGGGCTTTTTCTCCCACAATTCTACTTAAATTGTTTTGTCAAAATCACTAGTATCTTCCATGTTGCTGAATCCAAAGGTCAATACTGTATCCTTCTTACGTCTCAGTTTCCACATCTATATAAATGAAACCAGTATTTATTTTAGTTATTATAAAGATGAAATAAATCAATACATGTAAAGCATATAGAACAATAACTGACATGCAGAAAACACTACTTCTGTTAGCTATTGTTAAAATATGGAGACACAGCAAGGACATATTATAAACTATTATTTTAATTTTTGGCAAAGTTTGTATCATGAAGCCATTTTAGGAATATGCTCAAAAAGAGCTCATAATGATCTACTATAGATAAGGAAATTGGGGGATTGAAGGATCTTGATATTCTCTAGAACATATTAAAAAAAAATAAGCCTAAACTTCTAAGTGTATTCTACTCTATTTTAGCATTGTTACCAATGAATAAAAACAGTACGAATTCTACTTTCTTACTTAGTACTCCTCTGGCCTTCATTCAAAGCTGCTTAGGTCTCTTCTCCTTTGACATTGATCAAAATTACCTTATATTAGTTACCTATTGGTGCATAACAAATGACCTCCAAATTTCACAATAGTAAGCACACTTATTTTTTCTGTCACTGTGAACATGGAATCAGGGAGCATTTCAACTGGATCCTCTGACTCTGGGTTCTTTACAAGTAGGATTGCTAGATTGCAAAGAAAACATAAAATGTCCAATTAAATATGAATTTCAGACAATGAATAATTTTTAGTGTATAGCCCAAATATTGCACACTTACACTGAAAAAAATTATCGTTTATGTGAAAGTCAAATTTCACTGCACATCTGTTTAACTGGCAATCTCATGAGGCTGCACTCAAGGCTTAAAGGGTAGGTAAGTACTGTTTCCTAGATTACTGGCAACATTGTTAATAGGATTTAGTTCCTTGTCGGCTGTCCAATAGAGATCTTAGTTCCTCATGAGTTGTTGGCTGGAGACCTCTGTAAATTCCTTATCCTGCAGGCCTTTCCATAGATCATCTAACAATCCAGAAACTGGCATTTACTGGGGCAAACAAGCAAGAAAGCAGGAAATAATTTCTGGAAGGGAGAATGGACTAGCAAGATGAAATTCAAAGTGTTTTTTTTCTTAATAACTTAATAATGGAAGTGGCATCTCATCATTTTGCCATGTTCTTTTGTCTACAAAACTATAACTTAATCATAGAAGTGGTATCTGATCACTTTGCCATATTGTTTTGGCTAGAAGACCTATGTCCAGTCCATACTCAAGGGGAATAAATTACATAGGGAAAAAATACCAGAAGCTGAAGAATCACTGGTGCCATGTCAGGAGCGACCTGCCACATCATTCATTTTATCTCTCTCAATGTATCCCTCTCTCTTCTGTCTCTCTCTCTCTCTCTCTCTCTGTATTTCTTTCTCTCTCTCTCTCACACACACACACACACACACGTGCGCATGCACACTCTTACAAACGAAACAATAATTGGGCTTTTTCTCCCACAATTCTACTTAAATTGTTTTGTCAAAATCACTAGTACTTTCCATGTTGCTGAATCCAAAAGTCAAGTCTCAGTCTTCATCTTGCTTGAACTTTCAGGAGCATTTCAAATAATGGATTAATAATTCCTGCTTTTTTTTTTCTACTAGTTGTTTTATTATTTTTTCTTTTTTTATTATTATACTTTAAGTTCTAGGGTACATGTGCACAACATGCAGGTTTGTTACATATGTATACATGTGCCATGCTGGTGTGCTGCACCCATTAACTCATCATTTGCATTAGGTATATATCCTAATGCTATCCCTCCCCACTCCCTCCATCCCATGACAGGCCCCAGTGTGTGATGTTCCCCACCCTGTGTCCAAGTGTTCTCATTGTTCAATTCCCACCTATGTACACTTTCCTCATTTGCTTTCTAAAACATCAAATCCTATTTTCTCATTAGTCTCTCCTTAACCTTTTCTTCTATAACATTCTCTAACTCACCAACTTCAAATTTTGTGACACACCAAGATAATCCTTGATCCTGACCATTTCTAAATTTATACATCTAGGCTAAACTTTGACACTTATTTATCTAACTGTTCAATATCTCTACTGGGATGTGGAATGGGCATCACAAGATAAACAAATTCAAATCTGAATTGCTGATCTTCCTCCACCAAAAAGTGTTCTGTCCATAGCCTTCCTTGTATCAGTTAAAGACAACTCCATCCTTCAACTACTCACAAAAATCCAAAAATTTTTGATACGGCTCTTTGTTTCTGTATTCGTCTGTTCACACACTGCTGTAAAGACATACCTGAGAATGGGAAATTTATAAAGAAAAGCGGTGCAATTGTCTCACAGTTCTACAAGCTGTATAGGAGGCATGGCTGGGGAAGCCTCAGAAAACTTACAATCACGGCGGAAAGTGAAGGGGAAGCAAGCACATCTTCACATGGCGACAAGAGAGACAGAGCGAACAGGGAAGTGCTACACACTTTTAAACAACGATATTTCATGAAAATTCACTATCACAAGAACAGTAAGGGGGAAATCCGCCCCCATGACCTGATCACCTCCCACCAGGTCCCTCCTCCAACAGCTGATCATAATTCAACATAAGATCGGGATGGGGACCCAGAGCCAAACCACATTACTTTCTAATTCACAACTTTTCTCTGAGAAATTTGTCTCTAACATTCAACACCTTCAACACTGATGATCATAATTCAACATGAGATTGGAGTGGCCATGCAGAGCCAAACTATATCACTTTCTAAACTCAAGTCTTATCTCTGTTAAACGTGAGTGTGTCTAACAAAATTTGGTTGTCAAAATGAAGGAAACGTCTGACCACCATTTCTCACCATCTTCTTTTACCACAACCTTGATCCAGGGCATGATTATCTCCAATGTGGGTTACTTTAATAGTCTTCTAACTGGCTACCACCTTTTTCCCTTCAGTCTGTTATTAACACAGCAGTTAAAATAATTATTGAAAAGTAGAAATCAGACCATGTTGTGTCCCAAGTGTCTCATCTCACTAAGAGTAAACTTAACAGTCTTTACAATAGTTTACATTGCCTTGTATGAGCCGTCTTACCTCATCTCCAACCTATCTCCAGCTGTCTATACTACTACAGTCACACTGGTCACCCATTGATTCCTGGAGCAAACCAAGCACATCCTTGTCATAGAGTTTTTCTATTGGATATTTTTCCTCTCCTTCCAGAAATCTGCATGACTAACCTCATCATTTCATACAAACTCTTCCCTAAGCATTTCCTTTTAAATGAGGCCTGCACAAACCACCAAATACAAAAGACCATAAGGTCCTTACCTCTACAACCCAGACTCCACCTTTTTCCATTCTTATTTTTAAATTACAATTTCATATTCTAGCATATAACTTAATTTACCTGTTTCTTATTATGTTTATTGTCTGTCTCTGACTGCTATAATTAAAGTGTTGTGAAGGCATAATGTTTGTCTGTTTTTTAAACTAATGTTTCCCAAACACCTAGAAGTGTCTGGCACATCGAGTGTGTTTTATCAATATTTGTTAAATAAATGATGAATGAATAAATAAATGAATATTACATTTCTTTTTTATCCTATGAGATTTTAGACACACAAAGGGGAGACTCTAGATCTTTATTTGTATACTTCTTGATACTTAACACAGCAATGTGAAAATGTCTACATCAAATTACAAAATCTTTAAGATAATGTCTATATATTGACCTAAATTTCAAGCATTGCAGTATCATTATTTTTTGTCTGTAATAATCATATTGATGTCAAAGTTAGTTTAACAAAGTAGTTCTATATTAGGAAAGTTTGGGCTATCAAGTGTTTTTGGCATATCAAATGGGAAAAGCCAATTTAGAAAGCCATCCTAAAATAAGTGAATAAAATTTGAAGTTCAAACTCATAAGTTATGAATTCAATTATTTAAGAAAGGAATGCTTTTGATTTATATTTCATTTCTGTTATATTATCTAATGTCAATCTTTGGTTTTATCATACCACTTAGTTCAAGCATTACCTTGATTCCAATATATAATTCTCCGTGTCAAAAAACCCACAAACTTTAGCTTTGAAAAGAAAAACTGCCATCCAGAAGCAAGCCTAAATTAAAATGAAAATATTTTGACCTATTTTGCATAGCACTTTCTGCCTCCCTCTCTTTCTCTTTTCTCTCTCTGGAATCCATTCATACCAAAGTGTCAATATGTTGAATTGTGTTACAGTATCTTAATTCTAGTACCCTCCCTAAAACTTAACTATATGTAGTAGAGAGACATGTTTGATATCTGAATTGTGGTACAACACAATTCTTCTCTGTCACCATTGTTTCACCCCATTCATTTGTGTGTGTGTGTGTGTGTGTGTGTGTGTGTGTTGGCATGTACATCCTGGTGATTTTATCCTTACCATGTCCTGGAGTCAAATAATTTCAATACTTTTTATCTAGTTCCTTCAAAGATAACACTTATTTACACTTAACTAATTTTTAAATGACATGAAGTTGGGAAGGATAGCAAAACAGAGAAGACAGATAAAAATTGAAATACCATGAAATTTAATAGGGATATGAAGGTAAAGTTCAAGTGAGAGATGGCAAAGACTGATGTATGGAAAAGAAAATTTGAGTGTATTCAATAAGACTTCTTTCAACTGCTCTTCATTCCTCAGCAACAGGTATTCATATCTCTATTCTTCTAAGGAAAACACTTGTTTTTTGTTTGGTTGGGTTTTCTTTTTTTTTTTTTTTTTTTTTAGTTTTTTAGACTGCAAAGATTTTCTTCTGCAAATTGTTCTATGATTCCATTCTTTTATTTATACTTTAAGTTCTAGGGTACATGTGCACAACCTGGAGGTTTGCTACATATGTATACATGTGCCATGTTGGTGAGCTGCACCCGTTAACTCGTCATTTACATTAGGTATATCTCCTAATGCTATCTCTCCTCCCTCCTCCAATCCCACAACAGGCCCCAGTGTCCCAGTGTTCCCCATCCTGTGTTCAAGTGTTCTCATTGTTCAATTCCCACCTTTGAGTGAGAACATGCGGTGTTTGATTTTCTGTCCTTGCAATAGTTTGTTCAGAATGATGGTTTCCAGCTTCATCCAAGTACCTACAAAGGACATGAACTCATCCTTTTTTATGGCTGCATAGCATCCCATGGTGTATATATGCCACATTTTCTTAATCCAGTCTATTATTGATGGACATTTGGGTTGGTTTCAAGTCTTTGCTATTGTGAATAGTGCCGCAATAAACATACATGTGCATGTGTCTTTATAGCAGTATGATTTATAATCCTTTGGATATATACCCAGTAATGGGATGGCTGGGTCAAATGGCATTTCTAGTTCTAGATTATTGAGGAATCGCCACACTGTCTTCCACAATGGTTGAAGTAGTTTACAGTCCCATCAGGAGTGTAAAAGCGTTCCTATTTCCCCACATCCTCTCCAGCACCTGTTGTTTCCTGACTTTTTAATGATTGTCATTCTAACTGGTGTGAGGTGGTATCTCATTGTGGTTTTGATTTGCATTTCTCTGATGGCCAGTGATGATGAGCATTTTTTCATGTGTATGTTAGTTGCATAAATGTCTTCTTTTGAGAAGTGTCTGTTCATATCCTTTGCCCAGTTTTTGATGGAGTTGTGTGATTTTTTCTTGTAAATTTGTTTAAGTTCTTTGTAGATTCTGGATATTAGCCCTTTGTCAGATGGGTAGATTGCAAAAATTGTCTCCCATTCTGTAGGTCACCTGTTCACTCTGATGGTAGTTTCTTTTCCTGTGCAGAAGCTCTTTAGTTTAATTAGATCCCATTTGTCAATTTTGGCTCTTGTTGCCATTGCTTTTGGTGTTTTAGTCATGAAGTCCTTGCCCATGCTGATGGCCTGAATGGTATTGCTTAAGTTTTCTTCCAGGGTTTTTATGGTTGTAGGTCTAACATTTAAGGCTTTAAACCATCTTGAATTAATTTTTGTATAAGATGTAAGGAAGGGATCCAGTTTCAGCTTTCTATATATGGCTAGCCAGTTTTCCCAGCACCATTTATTACATAGGGAATCCTTTCTCCATTTTGTGGTTTTGTCAGGTTTGTCAAAGATCAGATGGTTATAGATGTGTGGTATTATTTCTGGGTGCTCTATTCTGTTCCATTGGTCTGTATCTCTGTTTTTGTACCAGTACCATGCTGTTTTGGTTACTGTAGCCTTGTAGTATAGTTTGAAGTCAGGTAGCGTGATGTCTCCAGTTTTGTTCTTTTGGCTTAGGATTGTTTTGGCAATGCAGGTTCTTTTTTGGTTCCAAATGGACTTCATAGTTTTTTTCCAATTCTGTGAAGAAAGTCATTGGTAGCTTGATGGGGATGGCGTTGAATCTATAAATTACCTTGGGCAGTATGACTGTTTTCAAAATACTGATTCTTCCTATCCATGAGCATGGAATCTTCTTCCATTTGTTTGTGTCCTCTTTTATTTAGTTGAGTAGTGGTTTGTAGTTCTCCTTGAAGAGGTCCTTCACGTCCCTCGTAAGTTGGATTCCTAGGTATTTTATTCTCTTTGAAGCTATTGTGAATGGGAGTTCACTCATGATTTGGCTCTCTTTCTGTTTTTGGTATATAGGAATGCTTGGAACTTTTTGCACATTGATTTTGTATCCTGAGACTTTGCTGAAGTTGCTTATCAGCTTAAGGAGATTTTGGGCTGAGATGACGGGGTTTTCTAAATATACAATCATGTCATCTGCAAACAGGGATAATTTGACCTCTTTTCCTAATTGAATAGTCTTTATTTCTTTCTCTTGCCTGACTGCCCTGGCCAGAACTTCCAACACTACATTGAATAGGAATGGTGACAGAGGGCATCCCTGTCTTGCACCAGTTTTCAAAGGGAATGCTTCCAGTTTTTGCCCATTCGGTATGATATTGGCTGTGAGTTTTTCATACATAGCTCTTATTATTTTCAGATATGTCCCATCAATACCTAGTTTATTGAGAATTTTTAGCATGAAGGGCTGTTGAATTTTGTCAAAGGCCTTTTCTGCATCTATTGAGATAATCATGTGGTTTTTGTCTTTGGTTCTGTTTATCTGATGGATTATGTTTATTGATTTGCATATGTTGAATCAGCCTTGCATCCTAGGGATGAAGCCCACTCGATTGTGGTGGATAAGCTTTTCGATGTGCTGCTGGATTTGGTTTGCTAGTATTTTATTGAGGATTTTTGCATCGATGTTTATCAGGGATATTGGTCTAAAATTCTCTTTTTGGTTGCGTCTCTGCCAGCCTTTGGTATCAGGATGATGTTGGCCTCATAAAATGAATTAGGGAGGATTCCCTCTTTTTCTATTGATTGGAATAGTTTCAGAAGATATGGTACCAGCTCCTCTTGGTAGCTCTGGTAGAATTCGGCTGTGAATCCATCTGGTCCTGGACTTTTTTTGGTTAAGGCTATTAATTATTGCCTCAATTTCAGAGCCTGTTATTGGTCCATTCAGGGATTCAACTTCTTCCTGGTTTAGTCTTGGGAAGGTGTATGTGTCCAGGAATTTATCCATATCCTCTAGATTTTATAGTTTATTTGTGTAGAGGTGTTTATAGTATTCTCTGATGGTAGTCTGTATTTCTGTGGGATCAGTGGTTATATCCCCTTTATCATTTTTTATTTGATTCTTCTCTCTATTCTTCTGTATTAGTCTTGCTAGTGATCTATCAATTTTGTTGATCTTTTCAAAAAATCAGTTCCTGGATTCATTGATTTTTTGAAGGATTTTTTGTGTCTCTATCTCCTTCAGTTCTGCTCTGATCTTAGTTTATTTTTTGCCTTCTGCTAGCTTTTAAATGTGTTTGCTCTTGCTTCTCTAGTTCTTTTAACTGCGATGTTATGGTGTCAATTTTAGATCTTTCCTGCTTTCTCTTGTGGGCATTTAGTGCTATAAATTTCCCACTACACACTGCTTTAAATGTGTCCCAGAGATTCTAGTATGTTGTATCTTTGTTCTCATTGGTTTCAAAGAACATCTTTATTTCTGCCTTCATTTTCTTCTGTACCCAGTAGTCATTCAGGAGCAGGTTGTTCAGTTTCCATGTAGTTGAGTGGTTTTCAGTGAGTTTCTTAGTCCTGAGTTCTAGTTTGATTGCACTGTGGTCTGAGAGACAGTTTGTTACACTTTATTTTCTTTTACATTTGCTGAGGAGTGCTTTACTTCCAACTATGTGGTCAATTTTGGAAAAAGTGCAATGTGGTGCTGAGAAGAATGTATATTCTGTTGATTTGGGGTGGAGAGTTCTGTAGATATCTGTTAGGTCTGCTTGGTGAAGAGCTGAGTTCAATTCCTGGATTTCTTTGTTAACTTTCTGTTTTGTTTATCTGTCTAATGTTGACAATGGGGTGTTAAAGTCTCCCATTACTATTGTGTGAGAGTCTAAGTCTCTTTGTGGGTCTCTAAGGACTTGTTTTACAAATCTGGGTCCTCCTGTATTGGGTGCATATAGGATAGTTAGCTCTTCTTGTTGAATTAATCCCTTTACCATTATGTAATGGCCTTCTTTGTCTCTTTTGATCTTCGTTGGTTTAAACTCTGTTTTACCAGGGACTAGGATTGCAAACCCTGCATTTTTTTTTTTGTTTTCCATTTGCTTGGTGGATCTTCATCCATCCCTTTAATTTGAGCCCCTGTGTGTCTCTGCATGTGAGATGGGTCTCCTGAATACAGCAAACTGATGGGTCTTGACTCTTTATCCAATTTGCCAGTCTGTGTCTTTTAATTGGAGCATTTAGCCCATTTACATTTAAGGTTAATACTGTTATTTGTGAATTTGATCCTGTCATTATGATGTTAGCTGGTTATTTTGCTCATTAGTTGACACAGTTTCTTCCTAGCATTGATGGTCTTTACAATTTGGCATATTTTTGTAGTGGCTGGTACTGGTTGTTACTTTCCACGTTTAATGCTTCCTTCAGGAGCTCTTTAAGGCAGGCCTGGTGGTGACAAAACCTCTCAGCATTTGTTTGTCTGTAAAGGATTTTATTTCTCCTTCACTTATGAAGCTTAGTTTGGCTGGATATGACATTTGGGTTGAAAATTCTTTTCTTTAGGAATGTTGAATATCGGCCCCCACTGTCTTCTGGCTTGTACAGTTTCTGCCAAGAGATCTGTTGTTAGTCTGATGGGCTTCCTTTTGTGGGTAACCCAACCTTTCTCTCTGGCTGCCCTTAAGATTTTTTCCTTCATTTCAACTTTGGTGAATCTGACAATTGTGTCTTGTGGTTGCTCTTCTCAAGGAGTATCTTTGTGGCATTCTCTGTATTTCCTGAATTAGAATATTGGCCTGCCTCACTAGGGTGGGGAAGTTATCCTGGATAATACCCTGAAGAGTGTTTTCCAACTTGGTTCCATTCTCCCCTTCACTTTCAGGTACACCAATCAGACATAGATTTAGTCTTTTCACATAGTCCCGTATTTCTTGGAGGCTTTGTTTGTTTCTTTTTACTCTTTTTTCTCTAAACTTCTCTTCTCACTTCATTTCATTCCTTTGATCTTTAATCACTGATACCCTTTTTTCCACTTGATCAAATCGGCTAATGAAGCTTGTGCATGCATCACGTAGTTCTCATGCCATGGTTTTCAGCTCCATCAGGTCATTTAAGGACTTCTCTACACTGTTTATTTTAGTTAGCCATTAGTCTAATCTTTTTTCAAGGTTTTTAGCTTCTTTGTGATGGGTTCAAACATCCTCCTTTAGCTCGGAGAAGTTTGTTATTAACAATCGTCTGAAGCCTTCTTCTCTCAACTCATCAAAGTCATTCTCCATCCAGCTTTATTCCACTGCTAGTGAGGAGCTGTGTTCCTTTGGAGGAGAAGAGATGCTCTGAGTTTTAGAATTTTCTGCTCTGGCTTCTCCTGATCATTGTGGTTTTATCTACCTTTGGTCTTTGATGATGGTGACATACAGATAGGGTTTTGGTGTGGATGTCCTTTCTGTTTGTTAGTTTTCCTTCTAACAGTCAGGACACTCAGCTGCAGGTCTGTTGGAGTTTGCTGGAGGTCCACTCCAGATCCTGTTTGCCTGTTATCACCAGCGGAGGCTGCAGAACAGCACATATTGCAGAATGGCAAATGTTGCTGTCTGATCCTTCTTCTGAAAGCTTTGTCTCAGAGGGGCACCCAGCTGTATGAGGTGTCAGTCGGCCCCTACTGGGAGGTGTCTCCCAGTTAGGTTACTCGGGGGTCAGGGACCCACTTGAGGAGGCTGTCTGTCCATTCTCACATCTCAAACTCTGTCATGGGAGAAGCACTACTCTGTTCAAAGCTCAGTTGGAAATGCATAAATCACCTGTCTTCTGCATCGCTCATGCTGGGGGTTGCAGACTGGAGCTGTTCCTATTTGGCCATCTTGGAACCTCTTTCTATGATTCTATTCTATGATAAATCCCTGGATTGGGTCATTAGAAATGAGAATTTCAATGAGAAATTCAATTTTTTCTTTTCTTTCTTTTTTTTTTTTTTTTTTTTTTTTTTTGGTTTTTTTAGAGATGGAGTCTCCCTCTGTTGCCCAGGCTGGAGTGCAGTGGCGCAATCTTGGCTCACTGCAACCTCCACCTCCCAAGTTCAAGTGATTTGTCTGCCTCAGACTCCAGATTAGCTGGAACTACAGGCAAGTGCCACCACGCCTGGCTAATTTTTGTAGTATTAGTAGAGACAGGATTACACCATATTGGCCAGGCTTCTCTGGAACTCCTGACCTCTTGATCTGCCTGCCTTGGCCTCCCAAAGTGCTGGGATTACAGGTGTGAGCCACCACACCCAGCCTGTTTTTTTGTTTTGTTTTGTTTTTGCTTTTGTTTTGTGTTTTTTTCTTCCTAGTTATTTGCCCTTAAGATTTTAAAAACAGCTTAACTCTTGCTTTTATTCAAGTCTGTATTCTGTGTCTTAGTCCTACTGATTTTCTCCATTATATTCTTCCCTGACTAGTTATGAGGTAGGAAATATATTTTCTGACTTGTCTTTATTGTAGTACTATAAGGAACACAGGCTATGTTGTTAAATTATCTGCTTCACTTCCAACTCTACCTCATTCTATGTGTTCCCAGGAACTTTAATTCATGAGGCATCCTTTTCTCACCTGTAAAAAAGAGATAGTAGTCTTTTTAGGATTAAATGAATACAAGTAGCAAGCTTAAAGACATCTGGAACATATTGAGAGTGTGCTAGCCATTGCTAACTTCATTAGTTCTCATAAAAATGAGTTTATATTAAATCCTATAAAAAATTTGATGTGTGTAACTGTAATTCTTCATTGTTTATTTCAAAATGTAACTAGGAGGTAAAATATCAAAGAGCTGCTCACTTTCTAGATATCTAGCTGTTCATAACTTTAATGTTTTTTGAGGTCCCAATAAATAATTTAAGCTATAGCTGGATAAATGCATAGGAAATAAAAAGTGGGATGTCTAAATAAAGTTTTAAAAATTAATATAATAGGTAAAGTATTTTCCTACAACTTTTAAGGTAAAAATCTAAACATTAAACACATATATACATATGTAGATATGTAAATATACATGTTTATTTTTTACTTATCATTTATAAAATACAATAAATGAATCACACTTTTTAAATTATTTTCAAATGCGCTATAAACTGTGAAATTTGTATAACTTAAAATTATTAAGAAATAAAAATTAAATGAACATGCATATTTTCATGTTGTCTAGCTTCAATTTTATTAATTTTCTAAGGCAATTTTAATCTTTTAAACTTTAAGTAATTTAGCTTCACTTTAACTTTTGTCTATGTATTTGTGTTTTGTTGTTACTATTATGATCTTTAATTTAAGTAATCTAATCCATGTGTATTCTATTGGAAACACAGGTTTGAATGATACTAGTTTTTTGAAATATGTTCCTCGTTATGTTATTTCCCAGTACTTCAAGTAGATATCATTATTCTTATTTTATAGTCAATGTTTAGATTTATCCACCATTGCCTTTTGCCCCATTTCATCTCATATGTTACTTCACATTTATTTTTGAAATCATTTTTCTTCCTGAAGTGCTTCTTTTTGAGAATTTTAATTTGTAAGCCTCTACATAAATAACTCTCCGAAGTTTTGTTGTATGCATTGTTTGAGAATATCATTATTTTACACTTATTCTTAAAAAATTGATTTTGCTGGCTTGAAAGCTGTCTTCTGCCAGCACGCGGTACAGGTACGACTCCACCTCTCTGTTACTTCATTTGTTGCTGTTGCAAAATCAACTGCCTGTCTGTAATTGTCAGTTCTGTGTAGTGAATCTATCTTTTCTCTGTAGTCACTTTGATCTTCTTATTTGTTTTTGGTGATCTGAAGTTTTATTACCAACTCTCTACATATATGTCACTTTTCTTTATGTGTTAAGGATATTTAATATACTTTTTTTCTGAGAATATCTGTTCATATCTTTATTTTAATAGGTGCTTACTTTTACTTCTTGATTTTTTGAAATTTATTTATATTTTATGGAAGTGCATCCTTTGTCTTATGTAAGTCCCATATTTTTATATTAGTTTTCTTTTTTCTTTTTTCTTTTTTTTTACTTTCTACATCTTTTGGAAGGCATGAAAATGTGGGACTTAATAAAAAAAGAAAACTAAAAATTTTGACCTTTATTATATAAGAAAAATGCACGTTAAACTACATAGTATTTTTCCTCTACTTCACTGTAATACAGAAGTTGGATGATGCATTTACAAGGCTGGATGGAAAGAAAAACACACTTAAATTGCTGGTAGGGGTGGAAAGGACAGTATCCCAAATGTTTGGAAATTGGCAATATGTAGCAGAATCACTTGTAGCCATAACTTGATCTATGCATCAGTCAACTAATATTACAACAATGCTGCTTAAAAATAAGAATGCAAAACTTAGCAATTTAAAGCAATAAACATTTATTTTTCTCATTTATTTATTTATTTTCTCACAGTGTGTGCATTAGCTGTGGCTGTTTCATCTTTAAGCTGTTGATTTACTCAGTTTAGCACAGCCTGTGTATTGAGTTTATATCTGCTCTATGCATTCTTCAGTTTTCATTAACTAAAACCTACCCAAGGCATATTCTCATGGAGAATCACCAATCACAGCAGACAAGCTAAATTATGTAATTCCATTGAAAGCTTCTGCTTGCATAATCTCTGCTCACATTCCATTGATCAAAGCAAATCACAAGGCTAGTCCCAAAGTAACAGAGGCAGGGAAGTATACTCCCATCCAAGGAAAAAGAGAGAGGGAGATATGAACGAATGTTTGCTGAATAGAATCAAATTTATCAAAATATGCCCTCGTGTTCACACATATTCACCTTATTCCTGCATGAAAAATTCTAGGTCTGGGAAAGGTCAGCTTCGGGCATCTTGTAGTGTCAAGAAGAAAATAATTGCTTTAAGACTACTGCATTCATAATAAAACGATGTAGAAGTCAGCATGGAAGAGTTTTGCCTGGGCCTCCAGATGTGATGCAACACCATTTGTAATTTTTTTCAGGTCCAATATGTAATCTGAATACAATCAAGACAGACCTAACTTCCAGTTGTCAGGAAATAATGAGGATAAAAGAACAAGTTAAATGACAAAAATAAAGAAACCAGCAGATACAAGAATTTGTTACATGTTACAAGAAAAGGAATCTGTACTCTTCAAAAAGTCAATGTTATTTGAAAGAATTAAGTGTTTCTAGATTTAAAAGTTGTAGCAACCAAATGTGGTATGGATTCTTGTTAGTGTAGAGACAGCATAAAGTAATTTGGGTGACAATGTAATAGAACTGGAAATTAATTATTAGTCAATATTGGCAAATTACTATCAATCTGTAAATATATAGAAATAGTATTGTAATGGTGTAGAAGACAATTATATTCTTAGTAAATACAGGCCAAGATATTTATAGTTGAAGTTTCATGTTGTCTTCAAATTATTTTAAAATGATTCTGTATATATTTATAGAGAGAAAGTGAGATGAAAAATGAAGGTACATATATTTAATATTTCTTAAATCTAGATGAAGGAAATACTAATGTTATTATAATCAGTCTTTCTCCACTTTTCTCCACTTTTGAAATATTTCAAATAAAAATTGAGGGAATAAAAACATTAAAATATAGCTGGCCTGGTACAAACCACTGTGTCAAACATTTCTATGTATCTTCCCTGATTGCGTATACAGAATTTAAGACAACTTGGGTCTGGTTTAGACTGTGCTTCCGATGGAGAGGTGTTCTATTCTACTGGAAATGTGTTTAAAAATATATAGAATATTTGCATCATGATAAAACATCTTAGTACATTTTCTTAGAGTTTGGCTAATACATCAAACTTAGAAAAGAATACTAATAAAATTGGAATTCCTTTTCTTCCATAATGTATGCTTCTAAAATCATGATTATTTATAGGAATATTGATCTACTTAGTTTTCTAAATTGTTTAATTAAACCTGTCTTATTTGCTTTTTCAAAAAATTTTTCACCAGGAAAAATAGAACCTTTCTCCTAATTCTGTAGGGAAATGAGTAATCTCACAGTGTCAGTCCTTCTCGGTATTTTTCAGGGTTTTCTTTGTCTGTATGTTAGTTTTTTCTGAATGGTTTTTTTGCTTCAAGAAAATAATTACTAGAATGTCCATAAATAATAGCCTTTTCATCTTTCACCTTCTTATTTCTTGGCATTTGTTTGTTCCCAAAGGATACTTAAAGACTGAGAATGATCTGGGTTCCAGCCACGTATATTAATTAATAGATAATTTTAAAATGTATACTTCAAAAAATAGACTAATTTATCATCATTGCCAAATATACAAATATCAAAAAATTGTATACACACACAAATCCTAAATATGTTTTATTAAAACTGCTTTACTTACTATGAAATTAACTGGAATAGTTCTGTCCAAAATTGCCCTTAAGTCATTTCTGTCATTAAAAGCATTAAAATATATTTTAACATCATCACTAAAATTAAAGTTTATAACAGAATAAACTAAGAAAAAAGAAAAAAACAAATACTGGTCTCAAAAACAAAACCAAGTATGTACTTGAATATGTGACTGAATAAAATACAGAAATGAGTTTTGGAATATAAATAACAATTTCACTGCTTTGCAATTTATGTATACAGTTTACCCAGTAAAATTCCAGGAACTCTCTATAGCCTAATCTAATATAAAATAAATGGAAATACATATTTAAGGACATGCAGTCCATTTATACTAAATATCAATATAAACAGATACAGTTACTTCAAATATGTACTTAAAATTATTTTACACATCATTTAAAAACACATTTTTGAGAAGAAGAAAAAGAAGTAGGAAGAAGGCCGGGCGCGGTGGCTCAGGCCTGTAATCCCAGCACTTTGGAAGGCCGAGGCGGGCAGATCACGAGATCAGGAGATCGAGACCATCCCGGGCTAACACGGTGAAACTCCGTCTCTACTAAAAAAATACAAAAAATCAGCTGGGCGTGGTGCCGGGCGCCTGTAGCCCCAGCTACTCTGGAGGCTGAGGCAGGAGAATGGCGTGAACCCGGGAGGCGGAGCTTGCAGTGAGCCGAGATGCGCGACTGCACTCCAGGCTGGGTGACAGAGCGAGACTCTGTCTCAAAAATAAATACATAAATAAATAAGTAAAATAAAATAAAATAAAAAGAAGGAGGAGGAAGAGAAGGAGGAGACGAATAAGAAAGAAAATATGCACATAGACTTCCTTATGGATGTTGTATGTATTGCATAGGTTGCCAATGACAAACGTTCCCTTCGTGTTACCTCATGCTGGGTAATTCTGTGCAAAAAGCAGCTGATATTGTAAAAAATATGAAATTTTTGTCTCAATTTTTTAGAAATTTCTGGAGCATAAAGACTGTAATAAATTTGATCAATCTGTTGATATTGCACTGCAAGATAGAAAGATTAATAAAGTCATATTTGCAAAGGCATCTGAGTTCCAAGAAAGATATGGAACATAATAAATATTGCCAAGTACTCTGGCTTGGATTTCAGTAACAAGTAGGAGCGGTAAATTTCCTTTAAATTCATCTGTTAATGTTAAAATCATATATTTTCCTTTAAAGTGTATTTTATTAATAAAGAAGCAAAAGTCAAATACTTGCAAGTGAAATAGATGTGTTAATATTCACCCAAGCCAAAGCATCTATTCTTTAATTCCAACTTTAAAAATTTGTCTGTATATGTTAAAAAGCAAGTATTGTCTAAGTTCAAAGAAAAAACTAAAAAAAAAATCAACTATTTTTCATTGTTGAAAGAATATTAAAATCTAACTAAACCTCTATATTTGATAGTTGTAAACGCAAGATCCAAAGAAATAAAACTGGAACACAGCCATAGGATTAGAAACAGAAATGAATCAAGTATTGTTTCAGCCGTGCTCTCTTCATTCGGGTAGTAGACAACAGGACTGCTATGAGACGAGCACACTGTGAGGGATCCAAAAATGATCCTGCACTCAAAATGCCACAGTGTAGAGAGTGAATTTCTTTAGAAATAACTATGCCAAAGTGTAGTAATTATTGTAGGTAAGTATGTTTGTTTGAAGCACCACTTTACACGTGTGTTAGTTTTGTCTAGAGAATGAATATAATATCCTAGATATTTTTTGAGAGGCTTCATCAATGCAACTACACTTTGAAAACAGAAAAGTCATTAAGTGGTGATGGAAAGACTTTCTAGACAGGAAAAAGAGTACGAGACAGGTGGTGTCCATGATAGTACAAGTTGTACTCGGGGAATATTAGCATTAATACTTAAAAGTATATAGGAGGGACGCTAAGCTTGAGATCAGATGAGACCGAATTACAAAGGTTTTTGAATGTGATGATGAAGAGATAGTTTTTGATTTTGTACACAGTGGAAAGTCACAAGGCTTATGCACAGAAGAATAAGAGGATCAAGTTTGTAATTTGGAAAGACATATTTAGTAACAAGAAAAACAACGGGTTAAAAGATATATTAGAATGTTATTACCTATTTATGAAGAGAGATGCTAATGTAGATCTTCATTAGAGCAATAAGGTTGAGATTGAAGACGTAAGCATTGAGAAACAAGTTGGAGGAAGAAAAGTAACAAACCATTCATATAAATGAGAGGGAAGAAGTATCACAGTATTGTTAGCATTGAGCAGGTGAATAACAGAACTACAGTAAAAGGTGAAGTTTCGACAGAAAATTGATATGGCTCGTATTGTATATACTGTGTTTGAAATTTCTGAGTCACATGTATTTGGGGAAGTCTGATAGGAAGCTAATTATAGACATTTAGGACACAGGAGGAAGGTCTGAGCTGCAGGCGTATATTGGGAAGAAATTAGAATATAATCAGAGATGAAGATCCCTTGAAGAAAGGAAGACAGGAAGGAAGGGGGAAAGACAAAAAGAAAGAGAAAAGAGGTAATAGAGCTATGTTAAAAAATTTTCTACAACTGAAATTATAGAAAAATACAATTTAATTGAAATTCAGTTTTATTTAAATCTATAACACTATGTTTCCCAAATTAAAATCTATGACTAAGTCTGCCTTCCTATCTTGTCATAGAGCTAGCAAAGGGATACTGTGGTATCATGTTACATATCTGGAATAAAACAAAATGTAAACTAAATGAGTATATTAAAAAAATTAGACTTAACATATTTTACTTTTTAATTTAGCTTGTTAAATAATAATGCTCATTTCATCCCCATCTCTCTCAAGGAACACCCTTTCTGGACAACAATAAACATGTTTTGTTATAAACAGAAAAAAAAACACCTCTTAGAAAGGGAAGATGGTTAGTGTTAGAATGACAAACAGTCTGATTCACTACCCAACAAAAAAAAAAAAAAAGAATTTTTTCTCAACAAAATACAGTCTTTCATTACTCAGTCATTTACTACAAGGTATCTTTTTTTGGCAGAGCACATGTCAAAAACTCATTAAAATGCATGAACAAATATAACAAGATTGTCACATCAGATATTCTCTTCTCCATGAGTACCTCAAATGAAAAACTTCAAGAAGAAAGTTGCAGTATATATCTATAAATACTTCCAAGTTAAAAAATATCTTTTCTATTCCTAAACCATGCCATAATTGACATAAAAAATAAAGTCCAGTGTTTCATCTATTTCAAATGAAAACTTTTGCTTAACTTTTCTCTGTAAATTGTGCTTTAATTTCTTAGGTACTAATAATCACTTTCCCCATACTAATCTTCTTAAGGAATTCTTATAAAATTGATGTGAAAATTACAGACAAAAAAAAAAAACTAATGAAATTAAAGCAATTTCCTAATACTCAGGATTATTACTCATTGTTAAAATTATAGGATGATAATGATAAAATGTACCTCCATAAAAATATTTAAATGCATATTATGAAGAGGTGGGGTAAGACACATTGTCACATCTTACAAGATGCAACAAGATGCAGCTTTCGCCAATTCCCTCTACCTTTTTTAAAAAATATATTTCAAGTTCATGCAGTTTTGCTACATAGATATACACGTGCCATGGTGGTTTGCTGCACCCATCAACCCATCACCTATATTAGGTGTTTCTCCTAAAGCTATCCCTCACCTAGCCCCTTATCCTCTAACAGGCCCTAGTGTGTGATATTCCCCTTCCTATCTCCATGGGTTCTCATTGTTCAGCTCCCACTTATGAGTGAGAACACGCAGTGTTTGGTTTTCTGTTCTTGTGCTGGTTTGCTGAGAATGATGGTTTCCAGTTTCATCCATGTCCATGCAAAGGACATGAACTCATCCTTTTTTATGGCTGCACAGTATTCCATGGTATATATGTGGAAAAGGATATGAACAGACACTTTCCTCTAACTTTTAAGAGCAACTCAAGCAGAATTTATCATGGGAGCCTATGGACATAGTTTTAGATACCTGGTTGCCCTACTCTTCCACTAGACTTTACGTAAAATGGAAGAAGAAAGTATATTGTGTTCCTATCACCCAGCACATCACCACAACGGATAGCACTGAGTTCACACACACTGGCTGAATGAATGCAGGGATTTACAAAACAGTTTTGAGACTTAGGGAATCTCAGTATTCTCTCTGTACTACAATTACTAATTCGTCAAGCAAGGAAGTAGGATTTGAAAAAATGGGAAAGCATCTCTCTGTACTTCACAGAAATTTAATTATAATTCTGATCATGAAATCTTGATTGTTAGAGAAAATTTTAATATAGAAATTTAAAGAAAATTAGTCTAAATTTCCTTCTTCATAGGAAGTTAAATCTCTGAAGAATGAGAGTTAGGAGAAAAATACCTACTACTTAATGGAATTATGGTTAGTATTGCATTGCCTTTATAAATTCTATTGTTTTACAAGACTAGCCAATGTTAGCTATGTGATGGTAGGCATATTAAATACATACTTAATATGTATATTCTATTTCTATCTTTGTGTCTCTATGAAGTTGTTATGGATGAGAAAACTGAGCCACTTGGACATTAAACAGCCTGCCTGAGGTTACCCAACTGGAAACATTAATATGCAAAATAGCAATGGTGTTCCAGGTTGTATTTTTTTCATTCTTAGAAAATTACAATAAATTATAGGAAAAAAAGATTATTCTATACCATATATTACTTTTTATGGGGGATGAGAAATTTTGATTAAATTTCTTATGAATATATAGATTTGAGTGTTAACATTCTCTGAATTGGAGAAATTCTAAAATAAACGTGTCCACTTTGGTGGATTTAGCAGCTAAAGGGTTTAATTGTCTCAGTTGTCAAGATTTAAATTTCAGCTTTCTGATTTTGGACCTAAAACCTGGATATGTTCCTGGTTTTGTGAGGAGCAATGAAGTTCCTGGTACACAATCTGAGGGTGAAAGTCAGATATTCTACCTGGTGTATTGACAATAACACTAGATACATTGAACAAAGAATTTGATTGTAATGGCTACAGAGGAACAATATACTTTTTTTTCTTTTCATTTCTTTTCTTGAGTCACATTTAATTTTATCGTATTGATTTTTCATTTGTTGTCCTCTGATTTTTTTCCATCTGCCCTAATTTTAATTATTGTATTTCTTTTCTATTTTTCAATTCCTTATTTTTCACACCCATTTTATATTTTAGCTAAACAAATGTTTTGGTTTTTTCTACTTTTATTATTTTTCTCTTTTTGAAATTTTATCCTTAGCATTTCTCAATTTTTCTTTTCATTATTTTGTTTCACTTATTTACACACATATATTCACTTTTTATGGGAAAAATCCCTATTTGAGACATTTTTAAATATTGCATAAGTAAAAACTCTAAAGAAAATAAAGTACAATTTGAGCATATAAACATTCATATCTGAAGAAAAACATAAAAAGGTAACAATATGACAATATTTTTCTTAATAAAGTGCAGCTCTTTACAAATAGAAAAGAAATAACTTGAATTCTGTATAATATGATAATCAACATATGTATAAGGTGTTCATAGAAAAAAAATACAAAAGAAATACTATATCAAGCTTTGACCTATGCCTGTGAGTCAGGAAATATTTCAAATTTCTACTTGTGTTAACTTATCTAGTCCCTGCAACGGCCAATGTAATGAAGACATATATTTTTTGAATGTGCCATAAACCAACAAATAGTAACAACCAATGCACTTGAACTTTTAAGGAAAACAGATGGAATCGTGTTACACGAGAATCCAAAGCAGATGGGATGAAGTAAAAAAGAAGCAGAATATACAAAAAGACACAAGCAATTTCAGCACAGGAGGACAACCTGAGCTCTCTGGGATGAAAATGAAGAACAGCTGAGACAGTCACTTCTCTTCTCTTAAAAATAGCTAATAAACATATGAGGCCATATCAGATTTTCATCATAATTGGAGAAATCTAAAGTAAAACTAGATACTACTTATCACCACCTAAACTGTTGACATTGAAAAAATATGTTTAATAGTGTTAGAGAGAATTAATTCATTCACAGTGCTAATGTAAATTGGCACACACTTTAAAGAAATATTTAATTATATGAATCTAAAATGAGTGTCATGTTCTTTACCTTGGCCAATTACTTGAATTTCACGTTATAAACAGATTTAAAGACATTTGCAAAGAACCAGACACAAGTTAATTACTTGTAAATTTTAGATAATAGTAAAAAATATATTTAAAAATATTATTTACCATAGGGGACTAGTTAAACAAATGATGGAGAATCCATCTAATAAGATATGTTTCTTGCATATCATTCAAGCTTAATAATAGAACACTGTCATTTCCAGATAGCCATCTCATTTTACTTTTGAGAAATTGTCATGTTAAAATTTATCATTTCTAACATGCACAGATACTAAGCATTGAAAAAGACGTAGGAATATCAGAACAATTCTAATGGTTTTTCATCCCTTGCTCAGAAATGACAGAAAATGTGATAATAATGATAAAAACACTAATAACATATATGGAGTTATACCATACTTATGCCATTATTAATTTATATAATACTTTAACAACATTCTGATGTCGGTACACGCATTCTTCACTGTGTCATATACTAAAAAATGGGGCTATTTAGTATAATATCAATTTTGTGTGAATTGAATGGAATTGGATTAATAGAGAAAGAAGAACAGTTAAAAATACAAAAAGAAAACTCAAAGTCTTCATCATAGGTAAGAAAAATCTCCACTCCATATTCAGCAAACAAAAATGTAAATGGCAAAGTACAACAGGAAGTTCTTTAGCAACCTTTGAGAAAGTAAATAAATAAAGAACACCTGAGGCAGCTGGAATATACAAATACATACATATATACACACACATACACACACACACATACATACATATATACACACACACACACGTCTCTATCTTACAGAGTAAAATGTTATGAGTCCCTTACCACTCACATAGAACTCATGTTCCTGAGAAGTTTCCTACCTTTTATAGCAATAAGGCTTAAAATAGGTAAAAATAGTTGTGAAAAAGAGTGAGATTGACATGCAATATATAGGAAGTTGACTTTATGACATTATTCCCTATCCATAGTCAAATTATGCAAAGTGTTTAATCCCAGGCAAAGAACCTGAGTCTTTTTTTCTCTGTTTAAAGAAAAGTAACTTGTCAAGAAAGACTACAGCAAATAATTATGGATGACTGCACCACAGAATGAAGCTCTTCTCATTCTGCCGAGTTATAGGTCTTTCATCACTCAGACAAGACAAAGCCTTTCATGTCTCAAAACAAGCCTACATTTAGAGAGATTCTGACTGACCAACTCTATAATTCCTTTGCTCTAAAACTAAAGTAATATAAAATGAAGAAATTGAAATCAATAATCACAGTATACTTAACAAAATCCAGGAATGTAAAAGACAATGATTGTGATTAAAAGACTGGGGGACAAAAAAGGAAAGTAAGCAATAATTTGAAGGAAACAAAGATGATTCAGCGCAGAAAATAAGCTTTAAAACTTTCTCTAAAATTAACTGGAACCCATAAAGTCGAGATAGCTCCAGTGTTCTGTGCTCCTAGGTAAACAAACAAAAACCCAACTCAGAGTAGTTTAACCAATCAGAAACTTCCAATTAACATCTAACTGAAGAGGGCTACTGTTCCACTTTAACCAATCATATATTTTCTCTGTCTGGCCTTTGAGAGCACTTTGTACAATTTTTTCCCTTGTGCACTTTCAGGGGAGCCCTAAGCCACTTGTGCTGTAGTGCTGCCCAGTTCATGAATTGATGTTATGCTCAAAAAAACTCTTTAAAATTTTAACGTGCCTAAGTTTATGTTTTAACAAGACAATGAAACAAGAAAAACAAAATATTAAGGACAATATTCTATAAAAGTAAAAAAAAAAGGCTTATTTAAAGAACAACAAATAAAATATTTAAAAAGGAATAACTGTAGCACAATAAATAATTGCTTAAACTATATAACCAAAGATAATTTACAAATAAATGGAATATCTCCTAGATGTCAACTATTTCTCTCAAATATACAAGCAAAACCAAAAGTGATAGACATCGAGAGGAAAATAAAATAATCATATAACTTAACCAAAGTCATAAGGGTGACTTTCCATGAATAACTAAAATAATATAAAAGAGATGAAATAGTCGGATATAGTAATAGCAGAGCATTCCAAAAACTCAAGGTACATGCCTGTGCTTCAATTCAAAGGGACAGATTAGAATCAAGAAAGAAAAAAGAAACAAAATCCCAAACCAAAATTTTTTGAAATTTCAAATCAAAGATGAATGGAATAATTAAAAGCTTCCATAGAAAATGAACATCCAAAATAATCCCAAACAAAGATATGAAAGAGAATCAAAATGATATCAAGTTTCTCAACAATGTCATTTAATGCAAGGATTATATATTAAAAAGAATAAATACAAAATTTATTTTGAATCAGGAATCCAGCATCAGTTGGGAGGTTCAAGATGACTGAGTAGAAGCAGCTAGTGGGTACCAATCTCATGGAGAAGAAACAAAGTGGAGAGTAAAGAGCAGCACTTCAAGAGAATCATCTAAGGGACTATGTCAGAATTCACCATGGAATGGGGGAACCCACAGAGAACAGAGAGAAGTTAGGCAGTCACTGACCTGAAACCAGCATGGGGCCAGGAGAAGCTCTCTAACATGGGGAAAGGATGAAGAGTCCCCAAGAAATCAACACTTCCCACATGCACCTTCACAATCCTGGGTATGTGCAAACCTCCTAAACCCCATCCCCCAGGCCTCTAGACCAACACAAAGAACCTCCTGGCAATTTTTTTTTTTTTTTTTTTTTTTTTTGAGACATTATCTCACTCTGTCACCCAGGCTGGAGTGCAATGGCGTGGTCTCGGCTCACTGCAACCTCCACCTCCTGGGTTCAAGTGATCCTCCCACCTCAGCCTCCCAAGTAGCTGGGACGACAGGTGCGTGCCACAACACCTGGCTCATTCTTGTATTTTTAGAAATGGGGTTTCACTGTGTTGGCCAGACTGGTCTCAAACTTCTGACCTTGTGATCCGCCCACCTCGGGCTCCCAAAGTGCTGGGATTACAGGCGTGAGGCACTGTATCTAGCCCTTCTGGCATTTTTTGCAGAGGCACCACTCAAGTTCATGTGGAGCCCATGGGACTTGGATTCCTGAGCAGCCTGACACCAGCTTCCACAGCCCCAGTAGAGGATGTAGTCATGGTGCAGAGGAGCGGTCACAATGCCCTGCTCTTTCTTGCTCAGACTTCCACTGCAATGACCTTGCTCCCACCTAAACTCTGCTGGTGGGCACAGCCCAGCATTCCCCTAGAGAAACTTACAGATGACAAACTGTGAGACTCCTGTCCCACTTCTGAGTCAGGCAAGGCTCGGCTCAGGTTTCCAGCTCCGCAGTCCCACCCCTTTGGAAACATTGGGGTGGTGGTGACTCTGCATTCCCCTGGGACAAAACTCTCAGACTTAACAGACAATACTCGGCACCTTTGAGTGACCCCAAGAGTGAAGTTCATCATCATTTGGATGGGAGGGAAGTGTGAATGTATCACATGCTTCATAGCCGCTAGTCTTCATTATGCAGCTGAGAATTTCTACCCTCTCCAGTGAAAGGCCCATGGCTTCTACCTGGCTGAACATTTAACATGCAGTATTTCCTTAAACTCCTAGCACCTAAGGATTCCACTTGCCCGTGCCTGAGGGGTTGATTGATGACCCGGGGAATAGCTTACCTGCCCCCACAACACAGCCAACTCCTGAACTTAGGGCTAGCCTGACCCCAGTCCAGCCCCTTTATAACTCATACATGCAGTCCAGTGAGCCATCTAGTAGCCTGGGAACTGGAGAACTACCTACCCCATCCTAAGTCTGCCGGCACCTGACCACATTTCTCAGGGCCTGAGGTTAGGCCAACCCAAGCAGCTGACACCACCACAACCAGCACCCATTCATACAGGCCCAAAGGTGGGGCCCCCTCCCTGTGCTTCACAAAAAGCAGTAGTACTGCCACATTGGAGAACAGGTGAGATTTAAACCTATCGGTATCAAGTTGAGTGACGAGATTATGTTCTAAAATCACTCCCACAAAGAGCTGCAAAATAGGCATTTCCTGTGGCCTCAGCCACATTGTGGACCAGAGATAGACTATAATGTGTGCCTGAACTGGGAGTTATGAGTCTTGAAACAAGGGTGTGATAGGGAAACAGATTGTATTCCTGCCTATCTAGAATAGGAAGCCAGTGCAGCCTCTTCACTCCTCCTGCAGGGACCTCAGCACATTTCACCAGGAGCTCCCTGCAGTCACCTTTGTTAGGACTGGTGTCTGCATTCTCCATTGGTATATTCATGGGCAAACCAAGGGCTCCAGCTCCCTCACCACCACCCCCATGGAACAGGAAGCTCAGAACACAGGGCACCGCAGTGTCCAGCCCTTCACCTGAAACAACAGAAAGTGCCTCATATAAAACAAAGATCAGGCCAATACCCAACTTCTCATATGGCAGCTGGCTCTTATCTGCAAATATCATCTACTGACCTGTAGGTCAAACTACACAGCCCGATACAAAACCTGCTGATAGAAGTGCATAGGACTACAAAAGCAAAGTTAAAAGACCCAACCCAACAGAACCCTCTCCAAATGAGAAGGAATTAGCATGAGAATTCTACTACCACTAAAAATCTGAACTTATGACCACCAAAGGCTCACTCTAGCTCTCCAGCAATGGTCCCTAGTCTAAATGGAGGCATAGAGAGGTCAGATGGAGAATTCAAAGCATGAATTGCAGGAAAACTCAACAATATCCAAGATAAGCTTGAAAATAAACACAAAGAAACCTATAAAACAATTCAGGAAATAAAGGAAGAGGTAAGAATCTTATAAAGAAAGCATTCGGAGCTACCAGAACTGAATAACTCACTTAAGGAACTTCAAAATACAATTGAAAGTTTTATCCATAGACTAAATCAAGCAGAATAAAGAATTTTAGAAATTGAAAATTGGTTCAAACTAACCCAGTCAGAAAAAAATAAAGAACTAAAAATTTTAAAACTTGAACAATGTATCCAGGAAATATGGGATCATGTAAAGCAACCAAACCTAAGAATTATTGGCATTACAAGGAGAGAGAAGAAGATAAAATGTAAGCAATCCAAAAAACTTACTTGAGGAAATAATTTTTTTAAATTTTCCTAACTTTGCTAAAGAGGTAGACACCCAGATACAAGAAATTCAGATAACGCCTACCCGATACTATACAGAACAAACATCACCAAAGCATATAGTCACTCAACTGTCTAAGGTCAAAAGTAAATTTAAAAAAAATCTTAAAAGCAGCTAGAGAAAAATATCAGATTACATAAAAAGGGAGTCCCATCAGGCTAACAGAACACTTCTCAGCAGAAACCCTGCAAGCCAGAAGACCTTTTGTTGGGATCTATTTTCTGCATCCTCAAAGAACTTCAACCATGAATTTCACACCCTGCCAAACTAAGCTTCATAAGTGAAGGAGAAATAAAATCTTTTTCAGAGAGGCAATCACTAAAGGAATTCATTACCACTAAACCAGTCTTACAAGAGATCATTAAAGGAGTTCTAAACATGAAGATGAAAGAATACTATCCACTACCACAAAACCACAGCTAAGTGCATAGCCCACAAACACTTTAAAGCAACTGCACAATGGGAAAGATGAAATAAACAGCTAACAAGTTTATGACAGGATCAAAACCTTACATATCAATATTAACCTTTAATATAAATGGTCTTAATATCCTACTTAAAAGGCACAAAATGAAAAATTGGATAAGAAAACTAGACCCATCCATCTTCTGTCTTCAAGAGACCAATCTCACATTTTTTTCATCTGCACATGGTACATACTCTAAGACTGATCACATGCTTTGCTATAAAACAAGTCTCAGAAAATTCAAAATATGTTCATACTCACCATACTTTGAAACCACAGTGGAATAAAAATACAAATCAATACCAGAATCTCTTAAAACTATATAATAACATGGAAATTACACAACTTGCTCATTTGGGTAAACAACAAAATTAAGGCAGAAATAAAATAAAACTTAGAAATAAATAAAAACAGAGAAACACCTACAGAAATCTCTGGGATACAGCCAACGTGGTGTTAAGAGGAAAGTTTATAGCACTGAATGCTTATTTCAAGAAGTTAGAAAGACCTAAAATTAACAATCTAATGGAGGAATGAGAAACACAAGAACAAACTAATCACAAATCTAGCAGAGTATAAGAAACAACCAAAATCAGAGCGGAACTGAATGAGATTGAGACCCCAAAATCTATACAAAGGATCAATGAAGCCAAAAGCTGGTTGTTTAAAAGAATCAACAAAAGTGATAGATCACTAAGTAGATTAAGAAAGAAAAAAGAAGATCCAAATAAGCACCATTAGAAATGACAAAGGTGATCTGCAACCAATCACACAGAAATACAAAAGATCCTCAGAGGCTATTATAAAAACCTATATGCACACAAACTAGAAAACCTAGAGGATATGGATATATTCCTGGAAACACATGATCTCCCAAGACTGAGTCAGGAAGAAATCGAAACCCTGGACAGGCCAAAATCAAGTTCAGAATTTGAATCAGTAATAAAAAAAATCTACCAACAAAAAGGAGTCCTGGACCAGATGAATTCACAGCCAAATTCTACCAGATGTACATAAAGAACTAGTACTTATTCTTCTGAAACCATTCCAAAAAGTAGAGGTGGGGGAATTCCTCCCTAACTCATTCTACAAAGGCACGATCACTCTCAATTCAAAATCTGGCAAAGACATAACAAAACAAAAAAGGAAACTACAGGCTAATTCACAAAACACTTGCTAACAAAATCCAACAACACATCAAAAAGTGAATTCACTATGATCAAGCAGACCTTATTTCTGGGAGGCAGGCCCAGTTAAACCTCACAAATCAGTAAATGTGATTCACCGCCTAAACAGAATTAAAAGCAAAAGCTAAAAGCTGTATGATTATCTCAATAGATGCAGAAAAAGATTTTGATAAAATCTGACATCGCTTCATATGTTCATCCTTTAACAGCCTGGGTATGGACAGAACATACATCAAGATAATAAGAGCAATCTATGACAAATCCACAGTCAACAAGAAAAAGCTGAACTCATTTCCCTTTGAACTAGAATAAGACAGGGATGCCCACCCTCACCACTTCTACTAGAAGTACTATGTTGCAAGAGAGATAAAAGGCATCCAAATAAGAAAAGAAGAACTCACATTATCATTCTTCACTGATATGATTCCATACCTAGAAAACCCTAAAGTCTTCACCAAAAGGTTCCTGGAGTTGATAAACAATTTCAGTAATGTTTCAGGATACAAAATCAACATACAATTGTCAGTTGTGTTTCTATACATTGATAATATTCAAGTTGAGAATCAAATCAAGAATACAATCACACCAACAATAGCCACACACACATCCCCTTGGCATACATCCAACCAAGGAGGTGAAAGATCTCTACAAGGAGAATTATAAACACTGCTGAAATAAATCATAGATAATATAAGCAAATAGAAAAATATCCATTGCTCATGGATCAAAAGAATCAATTCTTTTTAAATAGTCATATGGCCCAAAGCAATCTACAGAGTCAACACTATTCTTATCAACCTGCCAACATTATTTTTAACAGAATCAGGGGAAAAAAGAATTCTAAAATTCATATGGAACTCAAAAGAAGCCTGAATAGCAAAAACAACTCTAAGAAAAAGGAATAAAGCCTGTGGTATTACACTGCCTGACTTCAGACTATATTGCAAGACTACAGTAACCAAAACAGCATGGTACTGACACAAAAACAAACACATAGACCAATAGAACAGGACAGAGAACCTAGGAATAAAGCCACACACCTGCAATCATCTGGTCATTGACAAAGTCAACAATAACAAGCAATAGGGAAAGGACTCTTATATGTACTGGAAAACTACAAAATTTGCATGATTTGCTTTTTTGTGATATTCAGTTTATCACAATTGTGGTGGCCTGAAACACAACCCCCAATAGGTATGCCTGTATTTAGAAAGTATCTGTCATGCTGTTTTTCTAAAGAAGTGATTTAAGGATACATAGCCCAAAGAAGAAGAAGGAGGAAAAGGAGAATGTGGAGAAAGGACTAACCCAAGAAAGACAAAGACATGGAATGAAAAACAGAGGAATCAACCCAAGATTGCAGGGAAGAAAATTGCCAAGGTGGAATATGAGTCATGTTTAGTTATGAATCAAACATTCCAAATTTATAAAGAATGTTATTGGATATCATGGAAATGAAGACTGGCTCTGTGGTTTGAATGTATCCTCTCCAAAATTTAGATTTTGAAACTTAATGGCCAATGATAGCATTAAGAAGTGGTGCCTTTAAGAGGTGATTAGGCCATGAAAACTCCTCCTTGGTGAAAGGAATAAAGACCCTTATAAATAAGGCTTCATACAGCCTTTGGCTTCTTCCCCTTCTCACCATGTGTGAACACGTGGAGTACACAGTGTTCCAAAAGCCATCTTGAATCTTGGAAACAGAGATCAGACCCTCATAAGACAATGAACCTGCTGGTGCCTTCGTCTTGAACTTCCTGTCTTCCAGAACTGTGAAAAATAAATTTTAGTTCTTTACAAATTACCCAGTTGGTGGTATTCTCCTATAGCAGCACAAAACAGACCATGACAAGTGGGTTTCAAATACTTTACTAGAAGCATGTTTTAAATATGAAACAAACTTGTTTGTGGCATAATTTTGAGTAACCAGTGAAGCATAAGATAAAATAACCTACTTTAATAGCAGAAATACATTCTAACCATGTGACATAGAGGCTGTGAAACTTTAATAATAGTGTCATCATAATGAATATTTCTTTGCAGATTTCCAACTATTACTATCAACATAAAAACTAAGGATGGAGAATATTTAAAGACAAAAATGTAAATGCTATCCATTTTATGTAAATGTACCACTGACAAATCACAGAAGCTAAAATGTAGTGAGGAGAGGCAAATGCAAAGATAGAGGCACTGAAAGCCTAATTTTAAAAGGTGAAGAGGGCACGGTGGCCCATGCCTGTAATCCCAGCAATTTGGGAGGCCACGGTGGGCAGATCACTTGACGCCAGGAGTTCGACACCAGCCTGTTCAACATAGTGAAATTTCATCACTACTAAAAATACAAAAAAATGTAGCTGAGTGTTGTAGTGCATGTCGGCAATCCCAGCTACCCAGGAGGTTGAGACATGAGAATTCCTTAAACCTCGGAGGTGGAGGTTGCAGTTAGCTGAGATTGCCCACTGCCCTCCAGCCTGGGTGACAGAGCAAGACTCTGTCTCAAAATAAAGTAAAAGGTGAAGAGCAAAAATATTCAGCATAAAGCTCAGGGAATAAGAAAATGGTTTCAATAAATCATAAAATAATTAAAGTATAAAGATGGTGCTATCATTGTATCATTAATTAAGGATTGGTGTCTATGAGGTGAATTACCATAAATTATAACTAACATAAAATTTTGAATATTTAAAAATCATAGAAGCATGTTGTTAAAAATACAGAAACGTTGTTATATACATATATATTTTTTGCTTATATATATAGGAATAGTGGTAGGAAAGGTTAGGTTTATTGCTTCTTATTTATTTCCCCTATGCTTTTTGATATTTTACCATATTTATGTATAATTTTAATAGATGTTTTAAACAAACTGAGGTGAAGAAGTGGCATTCTTGTACATAACCTTTTATTAAATAAAGGTTGTAAATATAGGAGATGGGCAGTAAGTAAGATTTAAGGAGGAAAAAAGGGAGCTAGAGGGGAAGGAAACAAGCCCTGCTGAGAACTCAGTAACGAGGGAAGGAGGGTAGAAAGATGACCAGAAGGGTGAACAAAATTCCTGAGAAGACATAAAAGAAAAGAGCTTAACCACCAAGGCAAGATCCAGTCTCTGATAAAAGAAGAAACATTTACTCTGTTACAAATGACAGAAGAATAAAAGACAAAGGCTATTTAAAGTGTTATTAAATAAATTGCATGAGGATGAAAAAACCATTCTGACAACTTCTAATGTAACTTTCAGGAAGCCAGTCCATATGTACACTGTCAAGACATCATGTCTAGTGGATGAATGTTAAATAATTGTTGTTTAAATTAAAACAGCAAGCCTATTAGAGATCTAAGGTACAAAGTTTGCTGCACAATTCTAGGCTCAGTGTTTCACCAGCTTGAAATGAAAACTAGAATGATGGAAAACTGCTGACATTAAGATTCGTTACCAAGAACAACCTTATGTTACTTCTAAACCAAAGGTACTGATGTTACTCTTCTCATTTTTCTTTTCTGTTTCCTCTTGAATGCACTATATAGTTTTATTCATTTCTGACTGGCAGAAAGAAATTTCAATAAATTATGATTGCTACTTTATGAATTTTCAGAACATCTGAGTAATGTAAAATGATATATTTCAACAGAGAAAATGTTTCAGGTACTGTGGAGATATTTTCAATAGGTTTAGAGGGTTGATGAAAAATGATATTTCAAAGACATTTCAGTATGAAATATCCTTCAGAAAATGACTGCTCAAGTGAAAATTTCTCTCTATATAACTAAGATAACTTTCTTTAGGGGTCATCTAGAGAAAAAGATAATCTGGAAAAGACTTAGTATGTGATGTAAATGTTAACTATGCTTTTTTTAAAAAGTAGTTTTTAATCCCAATAGAAGTCATAGGAAAGAAAAATGGTTTTACTTTTCTCTTTATGGTAATGGGGGCTAACTACAATTATTTATTTCCATTATTGTTCAAAGGGGAAATAGAGGAGACAGAGAAAACCTGGATATTTCTGCTGTATGTTGCTGTGTCAGTCTCACCAGCACATATGATAGCGGAGTATCTTGTGCTGTGTAATGTGTGACCACATTAAAGGAAAAAGTTCAGAGCAGACCCAGTATTGCGTTGTTTATTCTGAGTGAAGTGGATCCTGGGCAGTTGCTCTACATCCTTTCCTGACTGAGAGTTGCACATCATAACTGAGAAGGAGCATATGAGCAGTAGCAGTGGAAGATTGTGATGGCTGGCTTACTATTATGAATCAGTTTTTGAACGTATTAGGAGTCAATTGTAATGACACTATTTACTAAAAACATTTCAAAGTTTAGCTTGTATATATATAAAACTATATTGTATCGATTAAAGAGAACCAATGTTCAACTTAACACATGACAATAAAAATGTGCATTCTAGGCCGGGCGCGGTGGCTCATGCCTGTAATCCCAGCACTTTGGGAGGCCAAGGCAGGCGGATCACGAGGTCAGGAGATCAAAACCATCCTTGCTAACATGTTGAAACTCTGTCTCTACTAAAAATACAAAAAAAAAAAAAAAAGTAGCCGGGTGTGGTGGTGGGCGTCTGTAGTCCCAGCTACTTGGGAGGCTGAGGCATGAGAATGGTGTGAACCCGGGAGGCAGAGTTTGCAGGGATCCGAGATCATGCCACTGCACTCTAGCCTGGGTGACAGAGCGAGACTCTGTCTCAAAAAATAATAATAAAAAAATTAAAAATTAAAAAAAAGCACATTCTAGCTTCCAGAATAATTTCTCATTGAATAAGTAGTTCTCAAAACAAAAATGTAATACTTTTTCTAGGCTCTTCAAAGCCCCACTGGAAAGTATTGCATTATGTTTACTTATATTTTAATTTCCAATTTATATGAAGTTATGACACTAGAATGTTTACCTCTTTTAAGAAACTTTTTAAGTAAGATGGCTTAAAATCAACAAAAAGTAAGTAAAGAAGTGTAATTACTATCATTTAGCCATTTGTCTATTGAATTATTCCATAGTTTAACAAATCAACTAACAAACAAGCAATATATATGTCAAAGAAATTGCTTTTGATATGCAAACAGCAAATAATACATATGTATAGTAGCATTAAGTTTGCTGGCCCCCTGCTGTAAGCCCTTATGCTGCCTGGGGATAATTGTCTTTTCCAATATGAGTTGCAAGAAATCTGCTTGAACGTGCTCTGCTGGGCTTCCAGAATACCGTGTGTGCTCATAATGTAGACAGTTCTTGGGAAACAGATGAATTCACTGTGTTATAGTTACCAAGTTTTCACCTTATAAATTTGATAGGAGCAAAGAGCTGTCGATTTCTCTAAGGGTAGAAGGTTGTAAATAAAATAAGAAACTATGTGTTGTCGCTTTAATGTTTCTCAAATCATCGATGGAAAATCTATCATACTGATTGTTTTAATTCTAAAGCAATACCATTGTTTAATAAAAGAGAATGGCTCATTATATCTCATTTGATGTATCCTCAAGAGATTAAATAATTTAGGTTAAATAATAATATAAAGGCTGAATATTTTCTTAAATTAAAAACTAAGCGGGAGGCCGAGGCAGGCGGATCACGAGGTCAGGAGATCGAGACCATCCTGGCTAACATGGTGAAACCCCCTCTCTACTAAAAATACAAAAAATTAGCCGGGCGAGGTGGCGGGCGCCTGTATTTCCAGCTATTCTCAGGAGGCTGAGGCAGGAGAATGGCGGGAACCCAGGAGGCGGAGCTGGCAGTGAGCCGAGATGGCGCCACTGCACTCCAATCTGGGCAACAGAGTGAGACTCCATCTCAAAAAAAGAAAAGAGAAAAAAAAAAAACAACTAAGCAATGAGATTCCCAGACTCTTAAAGTATGTCTAGCAATGGTTCATTAAGGGTTAGAGAAGATTTAAACATAAGCAGTTTTAAAAATTTGGGGGATGGTCCGGACACAGTGGCTCACACATGTAATCAGCACTTCGGGAGGCTGAGGCAGGCGGGGCGGATCACCAGAGGACAAGAGTTCAAGACAAGCCTGACCAACATATAGTGAAACCCGTCTCTACTAAAAATACAAAAAAATTAGCCAATGGTGGTAGTGGGCACCTGTAATCCCAGCTTCTGGGGAGGCTGAAGCAGGAGAATTGCTTGTACCTGGGAGGCGGAGGTTGCAGTGAGCCAAGATCCTGCCATGGCACTCCAACCTCGGCAGCAGAGTGAGATTTCATCTGGAAAAAAAAAAAAAATTAGAGGGATGAAGAAAAACACTTGAAGTGCTTCCATGACAAACTGAATGAATAAGTATATCATGAGATATGAAAATTGGTCGGAATGTGTCAAACTGTTATTTTGAGACATTTTCATTTTATTTATGTGTATAAATTAAATACTAGACCAGAAGTTAAAAAATAATTCTAACATTTTGGCATATAGAATATAAATCACAGGGCTTCCTCTTCAACTTTTGTGTACTTGAAAAATATCTCATGAGAGCAAGAAAGCTGTCCAAGTATTTAGAAAATGAAAACACTGAATCAAAGAATATTATCTTAAATGAGAGAAACTGAGTTGCTTATCAAAACCAAATTAAGAGATTATGTGTGTCATCTTTCACAGGCAATTGAGAGACAAGAGAGTCAGAGAGAGAGAGACAGAACATCCACAGAAGGTCAAATTCTAAGAAAGAAAAAATTAAACACCCTTCCAGTCCTTCTCCCCATCTATCTCTGAAGGGACATAAGAGCCTTAACTGATGCCATGTACTAGTTGAATAGATATTGGTGTAGGGGGAGGTCAATGGCGGTTATCAGTGGCAAAAGAGAGGGACTGCTTATTCTGGAGCTCGTTGACCATATTTCTCGATACTTTGCTGCATATTAGAATCAACTAGGGAGCTATAAGAAGTACCCATGTCTAGGTTCCATGTCTAGAAATTCTAATTTCATCACCCTTGGGTAGTATGACCTCAGCATTGGATATTTCAAAGGATACCTGGGTCATTTTAACATGCAGACAAATTAGAGAACCACTGCTTAAGGCAGAAGATTTACTTTCTTAACTCCTGCAGAGTCTAGTAGAGAACCTTGCAAACCCTTTTGGGAAAAAGTTTCATCAGTCACCTACATGCTGATGCCCCTAGCATGACTCATCAATTCTATGAACACTAAGATAAAGAACTGCCCTGGAAGACTAGATTTTTATTTTTTGTTTCTGAAGATGGTAGGGAAAACTGGCATATCAAAATTAGTGATAACCCTCAAGAGAAGAAATGATGGCGTTTTCACCACCTTATGACCTGGATCTTATCAACATGCTTCACCAAAATGATCACAGGAAGAAAAAAGGTAAACAAAGAGAAACTCACACATCAGAAAAGCAGAAACATAACAGATGAAAATCAAGATAAATATCTAGGACAAAGGGATGTTTTTTTAATTAGAACTGAAGGAAAAGTATGAATAAAATTTAGAACATTCAGTGATATGTATAGATGTATAAAATGTATAGATATGTATAGATATGTAAAGCACACACACGCACACACACACGCAAAAGACTTTATAGAATTTTTGACTATTTTAAATAAAATGTCCATAGATGAGCTGAAAAGAAGGTCAACATTGCTGAGAGTATAATTAGTGGTGGTCTGGAATATCGAGTGTTGAATAAATTGCATAGTTCAAGTAAGACAGAGATGGGCAGGGGGGAGAGGGAGAGACAGAGAGGGAACATGAAACATAGTGATACATCACGAAGGAAAAACTGTGAAACCTGAAAAGAGAATCAGACCAAGAAGAACATAAAGAGAATTTCCAAAGGATCATTCTCAAAGAGTTCTCCAAAGGGAAAACATAAAAATGGAGAGAACAGGTCAAATGCTGTTAACCTGCTCCTTTTCGTTTGTTTGAGTCTATAACATTGCATTATTTTAACTCTTTGGGATTGGAAAACCCTTAGCCCAGTCCCAACATGCGACATACTCACAGAGATGATCCTCCCATGTGCTCCCTGAATGGAGGCTAGAACTACCATTATGGACAGGATATTGTTTCCCCAAAATTTATATGTTCAAGTCTTAATGCCCGATGTCACCATATTTGGAGGTAGAGCCTTTAAGCAGGTAATTAAGGTTAAATGAGATCATAAGGCTAAGGCCCAAATCTGATAGGACCGGTGACTTTCTAAGAAAAGCAAGAGGGCCGTATTCACAGAGGAAATATCATGTGAGGATACAGACAAAGGAGGCCAACTCCAAGTCAGGAAAAGAGGCCTTACCAGAAGCCAATCTTGAAAGCACCTTGATCTTGGACTGCTGGCCTCCAAAACTGTGAGAAAATTTCTGTGTTTGAACCACCCAGTCTCTGGCACTTTGTATGGCAGCCTGAGCTGAATAATAGAACCACCAACCTACTGCCCTCTAGAACAGAAGCCTGCAAACTCTGTCTGCAAAGAGCTAGATGGTAACATTTTCAGCTTTGTATGCCATAAGATAACATGTCAACTAGTCAACTCTGCTGTAGTATTGTGAAGATAGCCAGAGACAATATGTAAATAAATGACTGTAGCTATGCTCTAATGAAACTTTAATTGCAAAACATTTCTACACTGCTGGTGGGAATATAAAGTAGTACAACCACTAGGGAAAAGAGTGTGGAGATTCTTTAAAGAACTAGAAGTAGAACTACCATTTAATCCAGTAATTTCACTACTAGGTCACCTACCCAGAGGAAAATAAGTTATTACATGAAAAAGGTACTTGCACATGTATGTTTATAGCAGCACAATTTGCATTGCAAAATATGGAACCAGCCCAAATGTCCATCAATCAATGAGTGGATAAAGAAACTGTGGTATATATACCATAGTATATACACAGAGGAAAAGTCATGTGTTGGTATGTGTATGTGTGTGTGTGTGTGTGTGTGTGAATGATGACAGAGGAAAAGTCCTATGTGTGTGTGCATGTGTATATTTATGATGGAATGCTACTTAGCTGTGTGAGTGTGTATATATATGTGTGCGTATATATGTGTGTATATATGTGTGTGTGTACACATGTGTGTATATATGTACACACACACATATATGCACACTCACACACACACATATATATATGAGATGGAATACCACTCGGCCATAAAAAGAAATGAATTAATGGCATTTACTGCAACCTGGATGGGATTGGCAACTATTATTCTAAATAAAGTAACTCAGAAATGGAAAACCAAATATCATATGTTCTCACTCATAAATGGGATCTAAGCTGTAAGGATGCAAAGGCATAAGAATAATACAGTGAACTTTGGGGACCCAGATAAAAAGATGGGAAATCTCACAAATTACCATTAAAAGAACTTACTCATGTAACCAAATACCACCTGTTCCTCCAAAATCTATAGAAAAAAAAAATCTTGAGGTCAGGAGTTTGAGTTCAGCCTGGCCAACATAGTGAAACCCTGTCTCTACTAAAAATACAAAAAAATTAGCTGGGTTTGGTGGCACACACCTGTAATCCCAGCTCCTCAGGAGGCTGAGGCAGGAGAATCACTTGAACTGGGAAGGCTGAGGTTGCAGTGAGACAAGATTGCACCACTGCACTCCAGCTTCAGTGACAGAGAGAGTGTCTCAAAAACAAACAAACAAACAAACGGAAAACCATCTCTTGGTAATAATGCCTTGAATCAATAAATCTCAGTAATTTGCTTCCAGCAGACATCTGGAACCCTATTCTTTTGTTGTTGTTGTTTGTTTGTTTTTGAGACAGAGTCTGGCTCTGTTGCCCAGGCTGGAGTGCAGTGGCGAGATCTCAGCTCACTGCAAGTTCCGAACCCCAGGTTCACGCCATTCTCCTGCCTCAGCCTCCTGAGTAGCTGGGACTACAGGAGCCTGCCACCACGTCTGGCTAATTTTTTTTTAATTAATTAATTTATTTTTTGTATTTTTAGTAGAGAGGGGGTTTCACCATGTTCGCCAGGATGGTCTCGATCTTCTGACCTCGTGATCCGCCCACCTCGGCCTCCCAAAGTGCTGGGATTACAGGTGTGAGTCACTGCGCCCGGCCTCTGGAATCCTATTGTTAATATTATCAAGAGAACATGAATATTTTCATGCTTATAAATGTTGATAAACACCAAATGAATGCGAACCTTTCACTGTGTTTCTCTTATGTCCTGATCTGGAATAGTTTTCCTTCATAACTCTTCTGTAACATGACTTTAGCCCCTAATTATTTCTTCCACAAAATACCCATACAGTGGCTTCTAAACTACACATGCAATTTCTCTCTCTTTTAAGAACTATCCTTGACCAACTGTGTCTAAAACAAGGGAAATTTTGCTTGATTCTCTACTTCTAAAGCCCTTAAAAACGTTCTGTTCATTTTCCCAAGTTAGAATACTCCTTCAGAGTCTTCTCGTCTCTGGAATTCTCAAAAAAAAGGCTTTAGAAGGCTTTTGCTGTCCTTTCTCTGGTGATAGGAATTTCCACAGATATTCCTGAAGTAATATTAGTCCCAAACATCTCAGAGACATTCTTCAGATTGATTTATTGTCTTGTAAAGAGTTTCTTGTCACAAATGCCCTGTTCCTGGTGTCAAAAACTTAACCATCATTTATTGCTCTTAAATCTCCAACCCTATAACCCGGGCTAGGGCAGACTGGCAAAGGAAGAATCAGAAGAAGCTGGGATTGAATGATATTAACTTCTTTATGTCTGTGGGTTAATTGTATCTATTATATGTACTGTGTTAGGCAAGCTTCTCCAGAGGGACAGAACTAAGAGTATATATGTATGTATGAAAGGGAGTTTATTAGGGAGAATTTGCTCACATGACCACAAGGCAAAGTGCCATGACTGGTCTGCAAGCTGGGCAAGAGAGAAGCCAGTAGCCTCTCTGTCCTAGTCTGAAAGTCTCAAAACCAGGGGAGGCTGACAATGCAGCCATCAGCCTGTTGGTGAAGGCCCGAGAGCCCCTCTGCAAGCCACTGGTGTAAGTCCCACAGTTCAAAGGCCAGAGAACCAGGGTCTGATGTCCAAGGGCAGGAGGAGCAGGAAGAAACATCAACAGGGGAAAAAGAAGGAAGGCAGGAGACCCAACAAGCAAAGCGATTCCACCTTCTTCTGCCTACTTTATTTTTGCTGTGCTGGCAGTCGATTGGATGGTGCCCACCCGCATTGAGGGTGAGTCTTCCCCTCCCAAACCACTGATGCAAATGTCAGTCTCCTCTGGCAACACCTTTACAGACACACTCAGAAACCATACTTTACCAGCCATTTAGGCATCCTTCAATCCAGTCAAGTTGACACCTAATACTAATTGTTACACATACCTGATCTAGCATATTTCTTCAACATAAATCAGCCTATACGTACCAAGCCTTCAATAAATATTTATTAAATGAATACATTGTAAGCACAGTTTCATGTTTTAAATGATGTAAGATCTGTAGTCCAGGAAGGATCACTTTGCATCTTGAAATAGCTCAAGCACAACTGCTGCTAGAAATAGAAATTCTTAGCACAGAGAGCATTCTGTCAGCCATGTATTCTTCTAAGAGAAAGGACACACACACACACACATGCATACATATAAATAGATAGATATGTGTGTATGTATATATATACACACACATGTGTGTATATATATACACATATATGTGTATATGTACATATCTATATATATGCACACACACACACATATATATGTCTCAGAACATGTTAAATGTTTGGATTTTTGCCATTTTGATAAGTGAGAAATTATATCTTAGTGTTGTTTTAATTTACCTTTTTGCAATTAAGACTGAGATTCATCATCTTCATAGTTTAAGGGCCATATATATATATATAAAGAGAGAGAGAGAGAGAGAGAGAATGAGAGACAGTCTAATACCTCTATACAAATGTTTATAAATCAATGCTCTTATTATTGCTAACAATGCTGCAATGAACAACCTTGTATATATTTCACATCATCTATAGGCAGGCAGGCATAGTTTCCAATTCCTTTCTTCCTCCCTTTAATAGGATTAGACACTCAAGCAGTGCCCCCTGTTACTGTGCATTGCTTCCCAGTGGGCAGAATATAAATCACTGCCCATCATGATAACTTTGGTCTTAGCCATATTACTTCTTTGTCTGATGGAACATGGGCAGAAGTAACAGTGTCCTAATGCCAAGCAGAAACCTGCAGAAGCCCTTGTTGTTCCCTTTTAGCTTCTGATTTCTGCCATAAAAACAGCATGTCCCAGGTAGCAGGTACCACTGCAGCCCTGGTCTAGGAATAAGATGGCATCAGACAAATCAAAAGCTGACCTGCAGCCCTCGTGTAATAGAAGCAATAAATAAATGCCTTTGTTGTAAACCACTGAGATCTCCAGCCTGTTGATTGCTGCAACAAAACTGAGTCTCAGAGTTAGGCTAGATTCCCAGAGCTGGGATTGTTGTGTCAAAGGGTAAATGCAATTTTTATTTTGATAGATATTGCCAAATGTTTTTCCATAGGAATAGTACCACTTTGCCCTACAACAACATATCGGAGTATCTGTTTCCCCAGAGGCTCTGTAACAGAACATGTGAAACTCTTGGATTTTTGCCATTTTGATAAATTTGAGAAATTATATCTTAGAGTTGTTTTAATTTGCATTTTTGCAATTAAGACTGAGATTCATCATCTTCATAGTTTAAAGGCCATATATATGTATTTTTAAACTATCTGTTAATAAATGTGCCAATTTTTCAGTTGGATTGGTAGTATTTTCTTCTCAGTGCCTAGAAGTTCTCTCTGTAGTAAGATTAGCTCTTGACAGTGCATGATTCACAAGCATTTTTCGTATTTGTCCTTTGTCATATGATGTAACTTCCAATTTTTTCCATTAAATTCAATAAAGCTTTGTTTTACTTCAAACACCTAAATCTGTGTATCCTCCTGTGGTTGAAATTGAGCAGAAATCAGTGGGGTCTCTCCAAGATATCAACAAGTGATGGACGACAGCAAATGCGGTAAGTTTATTTGATAGAACTGTTTGCTCGGTGTATTCTCTCAAGTGTAGTCCATTTATTAAATGTGCTATACATTTCACCACGTAGAGATATTTAGTTTTGATAATTCATACCGATTAAGAATCAAGATTATTTGTTTCATGAATTTAAAAAAAAAATCCCTGTAGAGTACATGCTAAGAAAACATGATCTTAGCTGATTCTAAAAAGAAGTAAATGAGACAGAAATTATTTTATGTGAATAAATAAGACCTAACACAAAATAATCAAAAACTCAAAAAATGCTTCTAAGTACCACATTGCAACAGAATAACCTAATTAATAAAATAATGATATCTTATTTTCTGCTATAGGTTCATCATAAAAGAATAAGAATTATTTTGGGTAATTTTCCCATACCTGTCTTCTGCTCCACACTCATCCTCACAACAACCCGGGCTCTGTTTTCCAGAACAGTGTTATTTCAAATATTTTTGCAAGTTTGTACTAAAAAAGAAAAATTGCACTGTGTTTAAGTTGGGATTGGAAACTATTCATCATCAGTTTAAATAGATGCAATGTATTATTAGTTTTTAGTGAGAGATAAATATTTTAAATAACCTTCTATAGACAGTTGCGTGGACAAGTTTAAATTATGTTAGACACTATCTGTGCATACATTATCCTACCTGCAACTGAATTCATTACTCTGTAATTAGAGTCATTCACTTGTCGATTTCTAGAGAATATTTTTAATAACCCACAACAAAAAACTTTGCTGAGACTTAGCAAATATACCTTTTAATTATAATGTTAATCTTTCACCTTGACACACCTTGAATAAATCAATACACTCAGAAAGATTTGCGAAGACTGAAATATTGTTCATTTTCATATGTCTCTGCCAATAAATGTTTTAGATAAAATGTTTTAATCTTGTTACACTCTTTATTATATATGTTTGTCAAGACCTGAACATACAGATTTACCTCATTCAATTTGGAAATGCCAGTCATACAACCTAATTGGCAAAGCCAGTCAATATTTTCAAACTAATCAGCAGATCAGAATTCCTTCTGTCACAGAACGTCTGACTTCATTTCTCAACTCAAATAAACATATTAATATGAATTCCTGTGACAACCATCTCATTTCTGAATTCCAGTTATAAGATAGATAAGACAGATACTTCCCATGATATGTTGAATAGATGAAATAGTGTGCTGCCATCTTCAATATTTCTTACTGAAACTACTTTGTTTTACCTTCATAGGATTCTCTCAGGAGTGAGTTATTTTGTGACAATAGCTGATGAATGGAAGAACAAGGTTTCCAAATGAACATTGCCAGTTTCTCTGCTGTCCTACTCTAATATTTATTCAAATCCCAACATATTACACTCTTTCTAAGGCCATTTTAGAAACTTGAAGTCATATTATGCTCAGACAAACAATGCTGCCTTAATTAAAGTATTCTTTCTGGACAAAGAACAAACAAACAAAAACAATACCAAAAACCTGTTTCTTTGTTTTACACCAGAGCCTTTTTTTGTTTGTTTTATTTTGTTTATTTATTCATTCATTTATTTTGTAAAGTGAGTAGAAGGGAAAGGAAACAAGCATTATACCTCTTTGGATGACACAATCTCAGGCTGAAAAGTTTTATGAAAAAGGAGGATAGAGTTTGAAGTTCCAGAATCCAATTTACTTAAAATGCTCCTCTATGTAGCCTGTGGATTGTATTTCTGCACTGCAAAAATTATCTGTGCCCCAGATTACCTGGGAAGAGGAAAAAATTCCTCCCTCGTCCAGATAGAGAATTTTTCAGTTGGGAATACGGGTACTGAATCAAATTATTTGTTTTAGAAAAAAAATAAGGAGATAGTACTTACACATTAGTTTTGAGGAGGAAATCTGTACTGTTCTTATTAAGAGAGGGGAGTGATCCTAGATTATGGACAATCCTTGATGATAAGTACCTGGCACACTGACTAACTGTAACTCCTAGGACTTGAGCCATTGAGGTTTTTTTAGATAGATTTCAGATTAATAAAAATTGGATGGCAGAAAATGCATACAGAATCTTTAAATCTGATGATTTGGAGAATACAGTGGACCCAATTGAAAATGAGTTTGAAAATATACCAAAGAAGCCTTCAAAAATCTGGAGACGTACAAGTGGTCAACAGGTATGAAAAAATGCTCAATGTCACTTATCATCAGAGAAATGTAAATCAAAACCACAAGGAGGTATCATCTCATCCCAGTTACAATGGCTATTATCAAAAAGCCAAAACATAACAAATGCTGGTGAGGATGTGGAGTAAAAGGAACTCATGTACACTGTTGGAGATGGAATGTAAATTAGTATAGCAATTATCGAAAAGAGTATGGAGATTTCTTTAAAACCTAAAAATACAAATAAAAAATGACCCAGTAATCTCTCTGCTGTATGTATACCTAACAGTAAGTGCATCAGTATATCAAAGAGATATCTGCAGTCTCATGTTTATAGAGGCACTATTCATAATCGCCAAGATATGGAATCAACCTAAATGTCCATCAGCAGAAGAATAAAGACAATATGGTACATATACCATATGGGATATTACAATGGGATATTAAATGGCCATAAAAAAGAATAAAATTCTGTCACTTGCAACAACATAAATAGAACTGGAGGTCATAACGTTAAGTGAAATAAGCCAGGCACAGAAAGAAAAATATCACATTTTCACTCATACTTGAGAGCTAAACAAAATTAACCTCATGGAAGTAGAGAGTAGAATGGTGGTTATCAAAGGTTGGGAAGAGTGGAGGTGAAGGAAAGATGAAGAGAGGATGGCTAATGAGTACAAAAATGCAATTAGATAGAAGAAATAAATTTTAGTCACAAGGTGGCTACAGTTAATAACAACTTGCTCTGTATTTCAAATCCGCTAGAGGAGAGGATTTGTAATGTTCTCAACATTAAGAAATGACAAAGCTTTGAGGTGATAGATATCCTAATTATCCTGATTTGATCATTACATATTGTATGCATATATGAAAATATCACATGTAACCAATACATATGTACAATTATTATGTATCAATAAATGCAAAGAAGCAAGTTCTAGACACTTGCTTACAGAGTTTATAGCTTGGCAAACAGTTTATTTCACTGTAGTAAAGCAGCTCACAATGCATGTCTCAAGAAACGTGCTCAGATTTAGCTTTAAAATGTGTGTATCCATGGAATACTATGCAGCCATAAAAAGGGATGAGTTTGTGTCCTTTGTAGGGACATGGATGCAGCTGGAAACCATCATTCTCAGCAAACTATCCCAAGAACAGAAAACCAAACACCGCATGTTCTCACTCATAGGTGGGAATTGAACAATGAGATTACCTGGACTCGGGAAGGGGAACATCACACACTGGGGCCTATTAGGGGAGGGGGGGAGGGATTGCGTTGGGAGTTACACCTGATGTAAATGACGAGTTGATGGGTGCTGACGAGTTGATGGGTGCAGCACACCAACATGGCACAAGTATACATATGTAACAAACCTGCACGTTGTGCACATGTACCCTAGAACTTAAAGTATAATAATAAAAATATATATAAAAATAAAAAAAGTGTGTATGTAAATTCTTCAAAAATTTATTTAAAACACAAGAAATTTTAGAGTAATTTATAGACATTGCCAAACACCATTGCAGTCTCAGTGAAATTTGCAACATTAATTTATCAGGTATTTCTAGAACATTAAGAAAGGATTGGAGTAGAAAGTGATTTTGAAGCATTCTATCCCAGTCTCTGTTTTTCAGAAATAAACTTAACCTCTCCTTGTAGAGAAAAGACATTGTGGTTAATGTAATTCCATGCAACTCAGTATGACTACGTGTCATAAGACATAGCCCATAACATTGAGTCAGAGTCAGATTGTGGGAAAGTTTTGTGCTTTCCCGAAACTGAAACAATTAGTTATCAGAAACAAATGATGCTTTCCAGACATTTGATACCAGACTCACATGCATTTAAGTGTCAGTGAAGACACAATGCCAAGAGGCTTCAATAATCATATGGCTTTGATGTTGAGATTAAAACCTGAAGAAATGGCTAATTGGCACATTTCACATCTTACATTCATGCTAGATGAATGACACGTCACTGTGACTACATATCAGAGACATTTATACAAGCCTTTAGGAATTTTTTTTTTAATCATAAAGGTTTACAAATCAGTCTTGTAAATCTCTTTCAGGAATTAAATTTATACCTAACCGGGAAAAGTTGGTATAGAGTGTGCTGGTAAGGAGATATTTAAATTTAAGAAGCAGGTACATGGGCTCTTAAAACAGGTGTATGCAGAGGCAATGCTGAATGACACTCCACTCCAAGTTCATTCTGATAGAACCGGACTTTGTTTTCACTTTTATCAATTACTGAAAATGAAGAAGGCAGTGGAGCGGGAAGAAGTAAGATAGGGTTTCCATTAATCACAGGAACCAGAAGCAAAACTCGTCCAGCCCTGGAGCAAAACAAATCCGAAATTATCCTGGTAGTCAAGATTCCTGACTGGGTCATTACAGAATTCCAACAGTATTAGTATAGCTGTCATCAGAGCATGCAGAAAACACCATATAGGCAAACGGACCCTCTTATTAACAATAATACTAGAAAAATGATAGGACATACGTATATGGAGCTTACAATGTTCCAGGCACTTTCTAAGCATTTTTATATAATCCTTGCAACAACACCATGAAGTGGGTACAAACATGGGTGTGCTTCTGAATCTGCTGATGGTATGATGACCTCATGCATATCCAGAGGTACTGTGACAAAAGTTGGTGACTTGGACCCAGAACAAAATGTGAAATACCCTTGTTAAGTTACTGATAACAAATATTTCAGAAATAATCACTATTTAGGGATGTACAAATGTCCCCTTCTTTGCTTATAAGGAAGGCATGTTATCGTACGGTTGCCAATGTTCCCCAAAAGAGTCTACTGGTGGTCAAACAAAAGGGAGACCTGTTTTGGAGGCTCTTGATAAAATGGAGAGAAATGGAAGCTCTTCTGTTTCCATAACAGACTGAACATATGAGGAAAATTTTAAGCCTTTTTCTTGGATATATGGCCTCAATCTTGGAGATGAAAGAGAATAGTTCAAAGGTTATTCAGTGACTGAGTGGAAGGGTTGAGGTTGGCCAGGTTCTTGGCACATTCTTGCTGTGTACCTAATGCTGCTGAACAGATTCTATTGTATCCCACCTCAGTAAGGAAGACCACAAACACGAGGAGAGAAACACGCCTGCCCAAATGATAGAGCCCAGAAAATTAGGAACGGGTGATGACTATAAGTTGAAAAATCAGTTTACAGCAATGGCAAAATTAAATATGTGTTTTTCTATATTGAACCAAATATAGCTGCTCTCCTTCAAAGGTTGTTGATGCCCTGTTTCCAACGATGTCCTATAAAATGGCACGATTTCTGATAAGCTTAATTAATATGCTTGGGTAAACTTTTAGTGTCACAGTCTTTGGAGCCTTGACAAAGACCTTGTTACTGAGTTGACCTCAAATAGACAATCTTGGCTTGAGCAATCAGCATTTCACTGACAGCAGATTGGGCTATGAATCAGATATTCATCTGCAGATTTTTCTGAACAATTCAACCTCTGGGGAGGTTTTAAAAGATACCAATACTGGCTGGGTGCAGTGGTTCACGCCTGTAATTCCCAGAACTTTGGGAGGTGGAGGTGGGCGGATCACTTGAGATCAGGAGTTCAAGACTAGCCTGGCCAACATGGTGAAACCCCTCTCTACTATAAATACAAAAATTAGCTAGGTATGGTGGCACGTGCCTATAATCCCAGCTACTATGGAGATTGAGATGGGAGCCTCATGGGTGAGGTTGATTCTACCTAATTACTGAGGTGAATTCTAACCTAGATTTCTAGACTGTCAAATCTTAGTAAAATACAATGGTCAAATAAAAAGATAGTTTTAGACAAACAAAACACAGGAAATTTATCTCTCATATATCTTAGGATATTAATGGAGGATTTCCATCACCAAAACAAGGAAGAAATTTTAGGAAAAGAAGTTCATGAAAAATGGGATCCACCTTTGGAAAGCATTGATACCAGTCAGTCTGAGAATAGTCTGACAAAAAGCTCTATTAGAGAAAACTGTAGGAATATACATTAGTTCAGGTTGAAGAAGGGCTACATGATAATCACTGAGAAAATGCTTTTCCAAATAAGATGTAACTGGAATTTTACTCTGATATAGCTTTATAAGGAATAAATAAATTGAATATTCTTTAAATATTAAAATATTTGAGTAGCATGATGGCATTTCTAAGAACACAGTTTATACAGAATTTAATAAAAATTATATTCAGTATACAATTTCTCTCATAGCACATGTTAAATCACTATTAAAGATACGGCTATGAGGTTAATTTCCCATGTTTCCCATGAAAACTTGGGAAACAGAGGTTGCAGTGAGCTGAGACTGTGCCACTGCACTCCAGTGCGAGACAATGGGCAACAGAGTGAGACTTTATCCAAAAAAAAAAAAACACATTACCAGTACCTTGGATTTTCTCTGAATTAATGAAACCAGAATGTTTTGTGGAAAAGGAAAAGGCATTCCTATGGTGTTAGTGTTTCACATATGAATCCAACACAGAGTTAGGGTTGGGAAATTCTGGTTCAGTAGATATATTCGAAGAACGTCAGAGCTGTGTTAACATAAGAGTACTAGGTGGGCGGCCGCCAAGTATGTTTACCAAAAAATGCTTTCAATTACATCCCGCCATGAAAGTGACTGAAGAGACAGCCATGTCTTTGGCCATGGTAGATCTTTTCCTTAATATTAAAATATAACAGGACTATAGTTATTCTTATTTTTTGCTCCGGGTATTTATTTCAAATTTTTAACGTCTTCAAAGGTCATTTATTCAACAAGTTTAACCACTAATGGCAAAAAAAGAAAACTAAACAAGTGAAATTGATCATAAAACTGTTATTAAATATAATTCACTTAGGGAGCTATAACTTATGCCAATTACACATGGAAGAAGACTTAAGCCATCACTACAAGATTATCTATACTTGTTTTGCATTTAATTCTTAAAAAGAAAATTCGGTCACCTTGCTTGTTTGCTTGTTTGTCTTTTTACCACATTAGGAAATAACAACTTAGAAGGCAGAGTAGGATTCTAATAGAATCAGGGACAGTGACAACAAATAGAAGCTATGGCTGACACACTGATAAAGAGGAAAAAGACATAAAAACCATTAATATGGATAAAGTGATTAAGAACATAGTAAATTTTCCAAGCTTATTGAATTACAATGTTCTACAGGCTTCAATTCTTGTGGTTTGATTCTATTATATTGTAAAATACTTTTCATCATCAAAAAATCACAAATTATGTTCAGCATTTTTTCTGTATCAAGAGAGAATCTATGCAGCTTATTTGAGAAAAAAAATCCAAAATAAGCAAATTTTCATATTTTCCAGAAAAAAAAATCTTCTGAAATATTCCCTTTATATCCCTTCTAAGTGCTGATTAATGCTAAATGAATAAAACCTTATTGTATTTTTAGAAATATCACTAATAACTGGAAAGCATATTGTTGCAATAGAGATTTTATGTATGTCTGATCGATTTTCTATACAATTTTTTAAATGTTTTGCATACATGTTTGTTATTTTAATAAAATTCCAGAAAAACATATTTATGCAATAAAATATTTATAAAACATATAAAATTAGTTGAATGCCATGCTTTTGAAAATATATTAAAATTAATTTTAGTTTGTTGATTATTGGCTTGTTTTCACATACGTAAAACTATTTCTAGTTTAAATTAATTTCAAAAAAAGTTTTATTTGGAAAAAATAAAAAGTTAAAATATCTAAAATGCTTTTTATATTTAAACACAATCTTTCAATTATAATATTAAGCTGTTAACTACTCTCTAAACAAAATCTTAAATGAATTGTATGTAGCCTTTATTTGCCTAAAGATTAATCAAAATACAAATAGATTTCAAATACTTTAAGGTTTGTCTCAATTTTTTAATTGTAATTAAAATAAGATTAGAAAAGAAAATGAATTCTTTTGGGAGTAGTGCTGATTACAAGGGTTGGAAAACTGCTGTGTTAATGATACAAAGATTTAGGTAGTGTAATTTTTGAGATATAAAAAAATGAGGACTTTTTTTGCCTTAAAAAAATGTGGAACTCTTCAAATGTCAAGGATTATCAAAAGATTTAAAGCTAAAATTCCTTCTTTACATCCTCCCAATATAAGTATATAAATTAGTGGATAAGTCATTGATAAATATTTACCTAATTTTGACTAAATATGGTTTGCTGTAGTACAAAATAGTTTATTATGCTTATACTTATTTTCTTATATAACTTAGGAGTTAAACTCAGGAGTTAATAGCTTAATCATATTTCAATATATAAATTTCTATGAAGTTAATGCTCCAACTAGGCAAACACTGTGGTTTTCTGTTTTGTTTTGTTTTTGTGGTTTAGTTTTCTTTAAATTTTTGATTTCAAATGTTCAAACGCATAGCATTATTTGCTACCTTACTTCCTACAGTTCTCTCTAATAGAGAATTTTGTCAGACTGTTCTCAGACTGACTGGTATTAATGCCTTCCAAAGGTGGATCCCATTTTTCATGTACTTCTTTTCCTAAAATTTCTTCCTTGTTTTGGTGATGGAAATCCTCCATTAATATCCTAAGATATATGAGAGATAAATTTCCTGTGTTTTGTTTGTCTAAAACTATCTTTTTATTTGACCATTGTATTTTACTAAGATTTGACAGTCTAGAAATCTAGGTTAGAATCAACCTCAGTAAAAATTTCAAAGGCATTTTTCCATTGCCTTCTGGTACTCAAAATATTTTTATTATTATTTATCAATTTGCAACTTGGTTTGCTTTTCTGAAAATTTTTAACAAACCTATCTTTATCACTTGTAATACTTCATGACATTTTGTTTAACTGTGAATTATTTTTTATTTCTTGTTTGACCTTTTCTCATCCATAAACTCATTTAAGACAGACATACATAGAAAGGAAATTTAGGAAATATGAGAAATTTGAAGGCAAAGAGAACTAGGTGTTATGTAAAACAAAAGCGATAATTTGAGCATGAAAATATTTGCTGCTTAAAAGTGATAGATCCCAAAACACCACAAAGAAACAATCTAATGTTCCTGAGGAGTGATTTAAAATCAGTTCAAATGTCACAAATACGAAGTCACTAAAGCTGAATTATATGCTAACTGGAACCAGATAAAGCTCACAGAATTACATACTTGTTAGTTGAGAGAATCTCTAAGCTGAACAACATCAGACGTTGCAATAGAATGTTCTGTTATTATTTTAAAAGATAGTGACATTAAAATCTCTCAATTATTCTATTCTTTTTATTTTCCCCTGACAGTTGCAACATGTTTCAACTAAGAATGTTTTCCTTGGGTTGGTTTGAACTTGTATTTTTTTTTTTTCTTTTAGGAAAAATAAGTTAGTAAAGGATAAACTTTTCAAAGAACTATGTCATCAGCATATTTGTATCTTTTAAAACACAAGTTTATTGTCTGTTTTCTAATAGGTATATATGTACACTGTTATAAGTATATACCAAATAGTAGACAATTAAAAATTGTGTTCATTTCAAACACCTGACACTGAGTTGTGCATGGTATGTACCATTATTTAGGGCTGAAGAAGGGTTACACATTAAACACTGAGAAAATGCTTTTCCAAATAAGATGTAACTGGAATTTTACTCTGATATAGCTTTATAAGGAATAAATAAATTGAATATTCTTTAAATATTAAAATATTTGAGTAGCATGATGGCATTTCTAAGAACACAATTTATACAGAATTTGATAGAAATTATATTCAGTATACAATTTCTCTCATGGCACATGTTAAATCACTATTAAAGATATGGCTATTGAAAGAAGTTTCATGACAAACTATCAAGGAACAAAATACAAAGAAATTTTTCTCTAATATTCAAATATTTAATCTTCTCAAGTAGAAATGATGGAATTTTAGAGTAAATTAGTTTAACAGGTTCATATTAATACGTGATAAATTCATACCACACATCTAGTGGATATAATCCAGTGGTAGAGGCAACGGACACAATTTAAAACTTACCAAAATGGCATTTTGATAATAACACAAGAAAGTACAAGAGTACTCATATAGTGCTGTGCTAAAAAAGAAAGAAAGAAAACTTTTTTCTTATTATGTACCCGTAATATAGGCATCAATATTTCAACAAGTATGAATTCCATTCTCAGTATTTTATAGTCAATTTGAGATATGGGGCATCTCACATAAATCATTGGAGGAAACGGTAATAGTCCTCAGGCTAGAATGCTGTTTCTGTTCTGCTGATTATATACTGTATTTCTCCAATTCCCTAACTGCATAGTGTCATTTTTAACATGAGTATATAATTATCAATAAATGAAATAAAGGTGACATTATAGATATTAAACAGACAAAAACAACACAAAAAGAAAATAAAATTGAAGACAAGGGAAGATAAGGAGCATCATTTCACTGGTTTAACGAATGCTTTCTGTTTTCACGGTAATCTTGAAAATAGCCTCAAAATTCTCTAAAGCATTTTAACTTCCTTATAAAAACCTAAGATCTGTGTTTTCTCAGCTACAGACTAAAAGTGCAAAATAAAACCAGCAGCTTTGAGAAGACATTAACTACCATATAGATGACTAAATATTACAAGTATTTCATTAAAAGTAAACTGATCATTCCCCAGAAAACATTTTAGTGTATTGTTTTGCATGTCCTGGTGATGGAATTTTTAAAAATCAAGATTTCCTAATTTGTTCTTTAATAGTAATTTGGTCCTCATTTTATTTTAAAAACACTTTCCTTAAGTCTATAACTAAAATTATGAAAAGCAATCTGTACAGTATTTTTTGACTCAACATAATTAGTAAAATCATAACCTACCCAGTAAGATTCAATCTATTTTTAAAGCATAGTACAAAGTCTTCCCTTTTACAACTACATACTTTCTTTTAGTATGCTGATCATTGCAATATCTGTTATCAAACTACATAAAGACTATATTATGGAGTACTCTGAGATCGTTTAGGAAATGGTTGTTGTTCTTATTAGTTTTCTTCAACATTGTAAACTATTTCATCCATATTTCATATTGATTATTTAAAACCTTAAACGATGCCAACACTGATTCATAGGGTCACTTAATAAGACTATGTCTATTATCACAATTATGAATCGTTATCAGTGCCAGTATCTACTCAATATCATACATTTTTTAAATGCTTTCACACTGCATAATTAACAATATTCCAATTTCAGTTTCTTCCCATTCATTAAGTTTGAACTTTTCTCATAAAACAGAAAAGGCAGATCTTCATGCATGTCGGCATATAATAACGTTTTAGAAATTAGTGAGAGATTGACATTTTCTGACTCTTCTGTGTTGTATCTTTATCTCCCAAATAAAATAGCATTCATGCTTAATTGACACCTATGATAAACAAAGTCTTCATTTTTAAATAGTGGTCATCCAAAATTGTTCTCAAAGTGCCTTATCGTTACATGCTTCATTACAAATGGATTTTATTGGCAAATCAACCTTTGAATAATTCATCCTAAAATCTGGTTTTTAGTATCTGGTATGGGGAATAAACAAGTAAAAATATTGTTCTTTTGGGAATAAAGGGATTGTATGTTTTAAATGTTGAACTCTAAGCATTAAAACATCAGCCTTTAGAATGCCAATATTCATCTTAAGTCTCCAAGAAGGTGCTAAAATGTGAAGTGTTGTCCAGAAATTTAGGACACAGAAGCTCTTTGTGTTGTTGTTTTTATTCTCATATAGATGTACACACACTTTTAAAGAACTGATGTTCAGAGAATTACACTTTGGAAAACCTAATCTAAAAAATATTACAGCAGAAATTTTGACCTGTATTCAGTAGTGGGTCTTAATGGATCCAGAAAGCTCCGTGTTGTGATATTTCCATGCAATCTTTGTTCTTTGATTTTTCTTTGATGTCCAACATGGTAACAAACTATGGCTGTTGAACCACATGTAAAAAGTAGAAGGCAAAACGTATACATTGCCACAAATGAAGAGAAGAAACAAGATACACAAAATGCCTTTGATGAGTTCCCTTTTTTCAAAAAGGGCTCATTTGTTTTGAATCTTTTTCTATTACAGAAAGCAGTGGAATTTCTCTTTCTTCAACTAAATTTCTTCACCTGAAGGAAGGTACTTATGATCAGTTGGCATCAATGAAGCATCCTCAAGAAATGTGAGAAAATGACGATTGCCATGATGTTCCCCTTCCTGTGTCCAGGTGTTCTCACTGTTCAATTCACACCTATGAGTGAGGACCTGCGGTGTTTGGTTTTCTGTCCCTGCGATAGTTTGCTGAGAATGATGGTTTCCAGCTTCATCCACGTCCCTAAAAAGGACATGAACTCATCCTTTTTTAGGGCTAATAAAATGATGAGTTAATGGGTGCAGTACACCATCATGGCACATGTATACATATGTGACAACCCTGCGTTGTGCACATGTACCCTAGAACTTGAAGTATAATAATAATTTTTAAAAAGACACACGCATAAGGGAAAAAAAAAGAAAAAAGAAAATGAGGATTGGTACTCGGGTTTTGTCTACAGGAGGGAATAAATGGAGACAAAACATTTCTCCCCCTTGGAACATCTCAGGACCTTGTCTCAATGTCTTAGCTGTTACTTGGAAGACCTCTGTGTCTGTCTCTAACCCCCTCACAACCTAGGACCCAGGTTACAGAAGAGTCTTAACAGAGTACTGGAAGAATTCCAGGTAATATACGAATACTGCTTAGCAAGGAAAATTAAACTTTCAAAAAAAATGCATTTTTTTCTACTGGTGTCTTGACATTTCAATTAAATTGCAATTAAAAGATATATAATATAGAAGCAACTCCACATTTGCAAATTCCAAGCTCTAACATTGTACAATAATTGTGTGAGGGTATGTTTTTTTCTGATAAAAAGAGAATGGCATTGTACAAATAATCAGAGACTTGAGTACTCAGGAAAGGCATTGAGATCATCTCAAGTATGAACATATTATGGTGCTAAGAAATACAATAGAAGGCCAAGCTAATTAGTTGATTTCTACATTGGGGAATGCTCAGGTGCACCCAAATGTACTGTAAATATATTCATAGACTCATAGCTTATCTTTAAAAAAGGCTAAATCATCACTAAAATTCATATCTATGTTAATCTCTTATGTATAAAATTTTAAATTTCCTTTCTACTTTTGTCTATATGTTGCAAGAAATAGAAAATCACTCAGAGATAATTGCATGCTTAACTATTACATTAAATGTTGCAAATAAATATGTGCTATGTTATTTACATTTTTATAGCAAATTTGTGATGTAATTCACCTACGATACTGTACCCTTCATCCATTTAATATATATAATTTTATGCTTTTTTAATGTTTATGGAGTCGTAACCATCACCACAATTAATTTTAGAATAATTTTATAAATCCAAAAGAAACCATTAATCTATTTTCTGTCTCTACGTATTTGCTTATTCTGAACATTTCATTTAATTGGAATCATATAATATGTGATCTCTTGTGACCGATTCTTTCACTTAGAATAGTATTTCCAGGTTCACCGATGCTGCACTAGGCATCAGTAGAGTTCCACTGTTCCAGAGTTGAGATGGGAAGGGTGACCTGCTTCTCTTAGGGAATAGCCTCCAGACTCCTTGGTTTATCTCTCCTGCATTGAAACAGGCACCCTATGAGAGAGCTGGGGCTAGTTGCACAGATGTCGACTGGATAAGGAAATGTGTATCCCTGGACTTCTGGGTTTTCCTCACCTGGAATTTAGCCTCTACAGCATGGAGCTGGGGGTGGAGATGGATGTTAATGTTAGCCACCTGCACCTTCCAGAAAGATACCATAGTTCTCAATGGAGAGCTTTGAAAAGAGAGAGTTCCATGTTCTTGGCCACACCCACTCAGAGTAGAGTTTTGTCAACCTGTGCTGGATAGGAAGGAAGGGAACACCGTAGACCTTCAGTGATTCTTACTTAGATGTAGTAGATTTACCTGAGTAAATGTTTCTGCACTTGCTCTGCCCTTAGGACAATTTACAAACATTTTAAATGGTTGATTTTTTAAAACAATTTTTGCCACTTAAAGTTGTTCCCTGGAGAGAGGATTTAAGAAATTCCTCACACCACCATTGAGAAAATTGTTCTTATATTTATATTTGAAACCACTAAAAACGTGTTGTTCACAATATTTTTGATGTAATCCAAAATTGATCACTATCTGAGCATGCTAAAATAATTCTATTAAGTGTTTTTAATGAGTGATTTATTGGATTAATACCTTATTGTTCTGTCCATAACAACTTACAATATTACTAATCAATTCCTTTATGAAAGAAAAAATAAAAATTATTTAATATTTTTAATTTATAACAATTACATTTTTCAGATTTTGAAGGGTAATTATCATAGCCACAAACTGCAATAATTTAAATCTATTGTCCTATATTCAAAAAAACATCTTTTTGGGTAAGCCACTTATATCTTCATATAGAACATTTCCTTAATGAAAATATGATACTGATACATAAGCATTTGTATAGCCAGTACAAAAAATAGCAATTCATAATGAATCAACTTTATTGTAAAATCAACAATTATCTATTAGTATTTTTCACGCACTCAGAAACCTGCTATAAGAAAAACACAGGAGTTATTAAGCACATGTTTGCTATCAGAGAGATAACCTAGTTGAGGTGAAAATATGGGCATGCATGTATTTCAGAAAAAAAAAAAAATCTTACCAGTTATCTCTATGATGTTTTTCTGTACAACTCAGTTTTCTCTCTCCAAATCAATTATCTCAAACCTCTGACCACAACAACTCTTCTCATTTTTCCAAAAAGAATTAGCTTCCCATCTTCACTTGGGTCTCCCTGAAGCAAAGTTCAAGACAAGGGTATGTATGGGTGTAGTTCATTTGCGAAGGACCAAAAAATGAACAGAAATATGAGAAACAAACAATATAGGAGTACATTATGAAGTTCACCACTGTGGAAAACTGGGACTTGACCCTACCTACAACCTTCTCAGAACTGTCCATCGTAGGATTGAATATCTACTCTGTTTCTCAATCTCTATTGACTAAGAGTTTCTCCGGGAATTGTTAACTATCCTGCATTTCAAGAGTACTCAATGTTCTTGTCCAGCAGGCTCCAGGAGATACCTGTAGCTGTCAGAAAAGTCCAAGCAGAAAGTGAAGAGTGCACATTGGAGACATTGTCAATGTGAATTAAGCCCAAGACCACACATAATTCTGCTGAAGCTATGTCTCAGTTGGAGGTGATTACTATATGATGAGAGTTGGGGGCAACAGAGGGATATGATAAATTTTCTATTCAAGAAATAAAAGATACACATATTTAACATGTCATTCTTACTTAAATAAAGTGGTTGATTAAAAAATAAAAGAAACAAAAAGCTAAGCCTTTAGATGGGAACTTTCTTTACTGAGTTACAGCAAGATATCTTCTTTTGATACCTACCTTTTCTTGCTTATTTCCTGACAAAACGCAGACACTGTCCTTCCTACTATTGAACACTTAGCATGCCAGCATCACCTCGGCTATCATTCCTACCCACAATTACTTAGGCAACTAAATAAACTTACTCGTGAGTTTTTCACAAAATGTAAAGATAACTTTTATCCTGTATTTCAGCATTATCATTGTGCTTTCTTTAAGGATTCTTCCATTCATCTTGACAGCCTCTCATCAGTCAGCTTCCTAAACCACAGCTTTAGTAATCTTTCAGAATATAAATCAAACCAAATTATTTATCTACTTAAATCATCCAGTATCTTCCCATTGCTATTAGAAAGAAGAACAAAGTCCTCAACATGGTCTAAATGACTCTGTTGGGTGGGTGTCTTCACGTCTCCCACTCCCACCTCCACTCAGATGATTATACTGCTCTTAGTGTTTTCAAGTCACATTGATCATCTCAACTTTCTTCATTCTTTTCTTTTCACTACACAGAATTTCACAATGTTCTCTCCATTACTGAGTATCTCTTTCTGTTTCTTCTTCACTTAGTTACTTTTTAACTGCAACTAAACCTTCATATATCAACTTTACCAACACTTCCTCCAAGAACTATCTCTAACTCAAAGGTGAGGACAGCTCCACATTTATCTGTGTTTTTATAGCACTGCACACTCTTTGTAGCAGCAACTATACTGCTGTGCTTACATATATGTTGAAGTTGTTATGTTATTAATATATTCCCACTCCATGAAACTATTAGACACAAAAGGGCTTTGTCCATTTTGGGGGCTTTGTGCCCACCTTTGTATTGCAGATACATGTCTTAGTGCCTGTTGTACAAAAGTAAATCAGTACATATTTGGGGAATTAAAAAAAAGACCATGAAAGTGTAAAGGTATAGATATTAACCTGTATGCTTGTAAATATGAGTAAACTGGGACTTTAAGAAAGGTAGATGTCTGTTTTAGTTCAAGTAGTTATGGAAATCTTAGAGGAGCAGACTCCAATTAAATTGGGCATTGACACTATATTCATATATGCAAACAAGTGAAAAAATAATTTCATGTTTAGTATTAAAGAAAAACAATATAACAAAGAGTCAAAAATGAACATGCCATGTATAAACATATGAGATAACAAAATGGGGAAATAAATATATAATAATAGTAAAATTGGATAAGTAAGGTGTGTTAGTCTGTTTTCATGCTGCTAATAAAGACATGCCCAAGACTGGGTAATTTATACAGGAAAGAGGTTTAATTGAGTCACAGGTCCACATGGCTGAGGCTGACTCACAGGCCTCACAATCATGGTGGAAGGCGAGGAGGAGCAAAGCCACATCTTACATGGCAGCAGGTGAGACAGAACGAGAAGCAAGTGAAAGGGGAAACCCCTTATAAAACCATCAGATCTCATGAGGCTTATTCACTACCATGAGAACAGTATGGGGGAAACCACCCCCATGACTCAATGATCTCCCTCTGGGTCCCTCCCACAACAGGTGGGAATTATGTGAGTTATAATTCAAGATGAGATTTGAGTTGGGACACAGCCAAACCATATTAGTATTACATCATTAAAAGCCTTCAGAATTCTGGAACTACTCAGAATGGCTAGCCATATGATCAAGAACTGCTCTAGGATTTTGATTAAGAGAGGGATAATTAAAGTAGTGGAGATTAGGATGTCTAATACAATAATGTGGGTCAAATGAAGAGAAGATAGAGAAAAGCCCGGAAACAGGATCTTGTTGTAATTTATGTATGGATAGGATGTTCAGGAAAGGGGATTAAAGGACCAATGAGAATCAACAAAAGTTATTTGAAGTTGATTTTACCATGTTAAATATAGAAAAAGGATCTAGAACCAGAAATACCATTTGACCCAGCAATCTCATTACTGGGTATATAGCCAAAGGATTATAAATCATTCTACTATAAAGACACATGCACATGTATGTTTATTGCAGCATTATTTACAGTAGCAAATACTTGGAACCAACCCAAGTAGCAAAGACTTGGAACCAACCCATCCTTTGCAGGGACATGGATGAAGAAGGAAACCATCATTCTCAGAAAACTAACACAGTAACAGAAAACCAAACACCATGTGTTCTCACTTATAGGTGGGAATTGAACAATGAGAACACATGGACACAGGGAGGGGAACATCACACACTGGGGTCTGTCAGAGGGTGGGGTGCAAGAGGTGGGAGAGCATTAGGAGAAATACCTAATGCATGCAGGGCTTAAAACCTAGATGACAGGTTGATAGGTGCAGCAAACCACCATGACACATGTATACCTATGTAACAAACCTGCATGTTCTGCATGTGTAACCCAAAACTTAAAGTAAAATTTTAAAAAAAGAAAATGAAATGAAAACATGAATTAAATATTTTAAGTCTGTTTATTCTGGGAGAGTAAAGAAAATCTGTATAAAATAATTATGAAAAAATGATTTTTTAAATCTATTTTTATTTTTAGAAATGGGAGGTATTTCTAAGTTGCCCAGGCAGAACTCAAGCTTTTGGGCTCAAGTGGTCCTCTGCGTGAGCCTGTAAAGTAGCTGGGACAAGCATGCAGCACTGCACCTGGCTTTGATAAGAAACTTTGAGCAGAAAAGCAGTGGTAAAGACAAAAATAAGTTGTTATAAAACAGACTGAGAGCTCTTGAGAGAAAATTATTAGTAAATATATCCTGATTTTGAACCACACCATTTGGATACAGGAAGCTGAGATTGGAGAATAAAATCAGCTAATATACAAGGGATGTAGGTAGATTAAAAATGGTCACAAATTCTCTACTGCTTCTTCTTTCAAGAAGGGGCATTGGTTTCTCCATGACTTGAATGTGGACTGCCCTTGTGACTGTTTTTTGACAAATTAAAAACTATAAAATTATGAATTCCAAAGTCCAGGATTAAGAGGCTCAAAACTTGCACCATTATCCTGACTGGATATTGCCACCATATATCCTGCCTAACAGCCAGCACCCACTGTCACATATGTGAATGAGGCCACCACAGACTCCCTAGCTCCAATGAGAATTTGGATGATGCAACCCTAGGACTGAAGGAAGGTAAGATGAGCAGGAGGACAGTCCACCATGAGTAAAATATAAAATAGCTTTACTCTAAGACACTAAGTTTTCAATGTGGTTATCACATCGCATAGAAAATGGGTTATAGAGCCCGCGAAGGTTTTAAAAGCCCCAAACATGTGACATGACATTTGGGTGCAAGCAGTCAGAGGTTGTGAAAGTGGCTATCTTTCATACTTCTGGTGGGGGCAGAAACACAGGGAAGAAATTAAATGCTGAGTGTGAAAACGATTGGCAAGGCTATTAACAATTGGAGGTTAATTGAAAGATAAAACATATATTTAATTAACTTTGGATATAGCTAAAGAAATTTCCAAACAGAAAGTTGGAAAGGTCAATTGTCTCCTTTTGACTGTGGATGATAAAGTATGGGAAGACAGAAGTAAACCAAAAGGAGAATTGTTCCATTTGTAAGAAGAAAGTAAAGGAAATATAAAGAAACCAGTACTTGCCGAGTTGGAAAATAAAGATTCTCATATTGCTTTTTTTTTTTTCTTCTTTTTTTTTTGAGATGGAGTCTGGCTCTGTCGCCCAGGCTAGAGTGCAATGGCGTGGCTCACTGCAACCCGGTTCAAGTGACTCTCCTACTTCAGCCTCCCAAGTAGCTGGGATTACAGGCACGCACCACCCCGCCCAGTTAATTTTTGTATTTTTAGTAGAGATGGGTTTTCACCAAGTTGTTCAGGATGGTCTCAATCTCTTGACCTCGTGATCTGCCCGCCTCGGCCTCCCAAAGTGCTGGGATTACAGGAGTGAGCCACCGTGCCCAGCCACTTTTATTTTCAAGATGGCAAAAGATTCCCAAATAAGAAATGGCTTTAGCATAAATATTTTATTAAGGATGTGACTATAAGACTCTTGACAATAAGACTCTGTTAAAACCTAAAGCCTCTGTTAAAATACATATATATTTAAAGTGGAGTTCTAGTGAACATCTTCAGCTACCTGACAATGTGTGTAAGTACCTAAGTTTGGTCCCATTCTCAAATAGCACTGATAAGTATGGAGGAAAGTAGTCTTAAAATGTGTGTGTGACATTTGTTAATTTAGTAGACTGTAAACTGATGATTACAAAGCCCACTCATTATTTTATTTGTTATTTTTATTTTTTGGAGACAAGGTCTTGCTCTGCCACCCAGCCTGGAGTGCAGTGGCACAATCATAGCTATAGCTCACTGTAACCTCAAACTCCTAAAGTGATCCTCCCACCTCAGCCTCCCTAGTAGCTAGCACTACAGGCATGTGCCCTGATGTCTGGCTAATTAAAAAACAAATTTGTAGAGACAGGGTATGCCATATTTTCCAGGCTGGTCTTGAACTCCAGGGCTCAAGTGATCCTTCTGCCTCAGCCTCTCGAAGTCCTGGGATTATAGACATAAGGCATTGTGCCCAGCCTCTGCTCATTATTAAGAGTTATATTGGTATCGATTAAAATGGACAGGGACTATTTCCAATAAAAAATGTTTTTGGAGCACCCAATTATTTGTGGGCTGGAAGCTGGCTGAGAAATCTAGCCGACTGCAAACATGGACCATTTTTAATAGAAGAGAAAAATTGTCTCAGTGGGTGTAGTCAGAAGTCTACAGGGTGGATCCTGAGTTCTGGAGGCCAGTGGATTATGGAATCATTCCAAAGAAGAAAAATTGGATTCTAAAGAAGAAACATTTTCTGCACCTGAGGTAGAGGATTCTGACAACACATACACAGCTGGATTTTAGAATTATGCAGATGAGTGAATGCATGAACTTACCCTGTCTCTTTTGAATGCCATGCAATACCTGTACAATTTTTTGTTGGATCCATAGGGAACAAATTAATTTTTTAAATTCACATGTCTACAGACCAAGAGAAGCTACCCTTGAGAAGATGCACCCAAGGAGGCAACATCCATATCTGAACCACAAGCAGCTAAAAGATATTTGACTTTGAACCTGATGCCTTGATTGACTAAGACCTTTGAATATCTTAGGACAGGATGAGTGTTTTTTTGTATTTAGAAAGAATGCCTACGATTTTCCCTGAGGAAAGCATCTGAGGAGCGTCTAATTTTTAAAATTTATTTTTATTTATTTATTGAGATGGAGGTCTCACTAGTAGTTGGTAGACTAAAAATGACCACAAATAATTTGCAGTAACTCTCATCAAAAGGTGGAGTCTCTTTGCTCATACCTTAATCCAGACTGTCTTTGTTAGTTGCCTTAACCAACAGAATATGGCGGTAGAGATCCTGTATAAATTTTAAGCCTGATCTTTTTTTTTTGACTGTCATCCCAGGAAGACTGGGATAGCATACCAGATTCTTAACTAATCTCATAGCCAGCAGCCAGCACCAATTAACAGACATCAATGATCATCTTATACCATCTAGCCACAGCTGAGGTGACGGATACTGTAGCTCCATGAATGACTCTAAGCAAACGTAGCAAAACAATTAGCCAACTGACTCCAGTACAAACTGCTAATAATTGTTGTTCTAACTCCTACATTTTGGAGTGACTTGTAATAAAGCAATAGATGACAAGGCATGCTAGTCTCCTATGATCTGTTATAAAGATATTATGGTTGTATCTATGTCTACAGCTCCATTATGGTTGGAGCTAAAATTCTCTTCATTTGCAAAAGGTATAGGGTTGTTTGTGTGTAATGGCAAAGCGACCCATTGTGACACCAGAAGGAGACTGTCATTGTAATGTATTCCTATTTTTATTATTTATATTTTTCTATGTTTTGGGAATTCTGTACTTGGATTTTAAGAGCTTGTATCTTGATGTACTTGATTATTTCTTCATTTTGCTTATTTTTCCGAGGCATCTCAGAATTTTTACTTTAGTAATCAGAGAAAGTGGCATTCGTCTACATGTTTGTAAGGGTGATTGAACTTTATTTTACAACTAGCATTGTTCCCTATGTCCTCTAGGGAAATAGAAAATGAAGGAAAGTCTAGGTGGTGTGGCAAGTATAAATGCCTTACATCTGAGAACTAGTTAATTTTCATCATAATGTGACCTTATTTTGAAGCTTGATTATTTCTGAGGTGGTAGTTGCTCTTAATATTTAATTATGAGATGTCCCAAAATTGATAAATAGAATTTTCAAATGTCAATATGTATGGAGAAAGATGTTAATTGACTTATGGATCTTTGACACTTTGCTCCATATCTCTCTGGGTAGAAAGTTCTTCAAATGCTAGCTCACAGGAGAAGTGAAGCAAGGAAATAATTGGTCACAATGGAAAAGCTGGTGGCTGCTCTCCTGAAGTTAATTAAGTAAAATTTTCCACTTGGAAATAATCTTTGTACAAAGAAGGCTGTTTATGTTATGAGGTCTCTGGTTTACCAATAGATCTAATTTTATGTTTTTGATGGGATTAATATAGGTAATAAGGGTAAAAGATGATTCTAAAAGCAAATGTATGAGAGAACAATATTTTACTGATAACTACAGCAACCAGGAAGTAGCTAAAACTAAAAGTAAGTATACCATTTTGATTATGGCAGATTATGGTAAATCAGACCAAAATCGCTAATCCCACTCCTCAAAAATAGAGGGCAAATAGAACAGCTGAACATAATATAAAATGGATTTATTTAAAGAGCACCAAAAGGATAAACTAATAATTAAGACTTTGAGAATGCCATTAGGACAGGAAAATGACTCAGTCAGGTGGAACATATTTTATGGGAGCATTTATGAATTTTGTAGATAACAGGTAAATATCCAAGGGGAGGTTTGCCATCATTGACAGCCTCAAAAATCTTAACTTCTGAAAAAGAACTACAGTTGTCTGGAATTGTTTGTGTCAGTAACCATCTTCCATAAGTAAATATACACAAAGAAGAAGTAAATTATTGTCCACAAGGTTATTCTACAATTAACATAATAAAAAATTAACAAGAATATGATAAAAGGGAATGTGAATAAAAACTAGTAGAAACAACAGAAATTGGAATCTGATATGCAGAGAAACCAGACATGTGAGATATCAGGAAGAAATACCCAAATAACTATATTTTCTTGTTCAAGTTTTTAAGAGAAAAGATGCAGAATTTCAGCAGATAAATGAAAAGAATTAAAAATAATTAGAAATTTTAGAATTTTAAAAGCAACTAAGTAAGAAATTGGTTGATGATTGAACAGGGAATTATTCTACTTCTGACAGTAGCTGAGTACCTGATTCAGATCAATCCTCTTTCTGAAACAGGAAAATCTGAAGAAAACAGAGTTCAACTTTAATAAAACATTCAAAACACAAGAAGATACGACAATTCTAAATTTGCCATGCACAAATGACATATATATGTACATACACATACAGAAACATATACACATACATATATATAAAAAACAAATATTAACAAATACAAAAATAGACATGTGGTCAGAATAACTGATAGAACAATAAGAGAAAAGAGTAAGACTTTAAAATATCTGAACTACATGATAAAGAAATTTGATTTCATGGACACACATAGAAAGCTGAATCCAACAAGAGCAAGTAGGCAGTTGTTTAAGCAAAATAGAAAAATAACAAAAAATGGTCATGTGCTTATCCATGAGCCAAGTGTCAACAAGTTTTAACTATGGGCACTGTATCTCTTACTAAACTATATTGTGCAAGCAATCAGTAATAAATTGCTAACTGGAAAATCTTAATGTATTTTAAAATTAGTGAATAAAAATCAAATTACTTCTGCACAAAAAGAACTTTTATATCCTCTTGTATATTTTATGTTCCTGGAAAATCTCAATAGTTTCATGCAAAGTAACTCAGCTGAGACTATTGATTACTGGAAAATTACATGAGTACTTGGAGACCAACCAAAGTCAGGTTACTACAAAATCCTGAAAATACTCTCTTAGAAAGTTATATCACTACCAAGAAGTACCAGTAGAAGCCTGACAAAAAATATTGGCATGGATTTTTATAATTAATGATAAAAGGGGAGAGGGATACATTATTAATTTTATTTATTTATTTATTTATTTATTTATTTATTTATTTATTTATTTTTGAGACGGAGTTTCGCTCTGTCGCCCGGGCTGGAGTGCAGTGACCAGATCTCAGCTCACTGCAAGCTCCGCCTCCCGGGTTTACGCCATTCTCCTGCCTCAGCCTCCTGAGTAGCTGGGACTACAGGCGCCCGCCACCTCACCCGGCTAGTTTTTTGTATTTTTTAGTAGAGATGGGGTTTCACCCTGTTAGCCAGGATGGTCTCGATCTCCTGACCTCGTGATCCGCCCGTCTCGGCCTCCCAAAGTGCTGTGATTACAGGCTTGAGCCACCGCGCCCGGCCCATTATTAATTTTAATACTGCTGCATGTAAGGTGTAATTTAGGTCAAAACTGATCCCCCAGTGGCTTCATACTTTCGTAAGCTGACTCTTCTGTAGGATAACACAACTACCGTGCTGCAATTGGTGAAACTGTGGGTTTAGCACAGTTTTCTGTGAGGTATAATCACCTTTCCCCCTCCCTGACTCAAAAATAGAATATCCCTTTAAAGGTAGTGGGAGCGTAATGAATGCAAGTGACCTGCACTGGCTTTATGGAGGTCAGAAGGACACATGTTCATTTAATACCTCTGACATGACTATGGTAGATACTGTCATCGGAGGACTTCACTAACTTGGGTGCTTTATGTAACTTGCTTCTTTGAGAGCCAAGGGTAAATTCAGGAGGCAGTAACTGACCTCCTTGTTGAATTATTGAACATGGGGCTGCATAAAATCAGCCACGAATAGGGAAAATACAAAGTCAGGAGAAGCATATACAAACCAGCTCAATTGCAATAGGTATGTGTAGATCGTGTGAACTTTTAAAGCCCCTTCCCTGCAGTTTATGTTCAGATCTAGTATGTTTTCCATTGAAGCCATAGCAAATGACCACAAACTGAGTGGCTTAACACAACATACATTTTTCTTCCAGTTCTGTAGGTCACAAGTCTTACATGGGCATCCCCAGCTAAAATCAAGGTGTCAGCAGAGTTCTTTCATTTCCTTGCCTTTTCCAGCTCTAGAGAATGACTACATATGTAGGCTTTTGGCCTCCTTCCTCCATTTTCAAAGCCATCAACAGCCGAGAGGGTCTTTCTCATATTGCTCCAGCCACCTTTCAGGTTCTCTCTTCCTAAGCACAGCTCTCTCCCTTACTACAACTGAAAAAGTTTCCCTGCTTTAAAGAACCCACATAAGACAAGGCTCATCCATATAATCTCCTCAATTTATTTACATCTGCAAAGTCATTTTGCCAAGAACAATTATACGTATTCCCAAGTTCTGGCATGAGGTTACCTTTGTAGGGGAGAATTATTCAGCTGACCACACCTACTCAGACTTTTTTCTCTTAAAAAAATTAAATTTATATTCAAACAGAGGGTGAACTTTCTGGTGGTGGTTTTAAATGAACCCTAGAGCATCATCTTACTAAGCCCATGCTTCTGCCTTCCCAGCAGTTTTTCTCAGCCTGCCTCTGCTTAACTCAAGTATTTCAATAGAATGGAGCTGGGAAGAGAGCATAAGTGGTTGCATACTGAGATTTGCCGGTTTTCTCTTTTCTTTACAGATGGTTTGAATTTTACAAATTTTCAGTGCTAAAATTATGCTGAGGATGTTTGGGGGTTTTATTTTGTTTTGTCGTTTCATCTCTGTCTTAGTCTCTTCAGGCTGCTATTAGAAAATATCTTAGACTGGGTAAGTTCTAAACAATATAAATATATTTATCACACTTCTAGAGGCTGGGAAGTCCAAGATCAAGGAAACGGCGTGCCTGGTGAGGGTTCACTTCCTCAGAGACCATGCCTTCTTGCTGGTGGAAGGACCAGCAGGCTCCCTCAGGCTTCTTTATAAGAGTACTGATCCCCGGCCGGGCGCGGTGGCTCAAGCCTGTAATCCCAGCACTTTGGGAGGCCGAGACCGGCGGATCACGAGGTCAGGATATCGAGACCATCCTGGCTAACATGGTGAAACTTCGTCTCTACTAAAAAATACAAAAAAACTCACCGGGCGAGGTGGCGGGCGCCTGTAGTCCCAGCTACTCTGGAGGCTGAGGCAGGAGAATGGCGTGAACCCGGGAGGTGGAGCTTGCAGTGAGCTGAGATCCGGCCACTGCACTCCAGCCTGGGCGACAGAGCAAGACTCCGTCTCAAAAACAAAAAACAAACAAACAAAAAGAGTACTGATCCCATTCCTGAGGGCCCCACCCTTGTGACTTAGTCACCTCCTAAAGACCCCACCTCTTAATACCTTCATAGTAGGGAGTAGGTTTCAATATACGAATTTGAGTGAGGAAGGAGGGTCACAAGCATTCAAAATAGAATCTCCACTTCCTAAACCCTCACTTTTTTTTTGTCTCTACTGTTTTGGGAGGAAATCTAGTAAGATGGCCACCTAGGCATGTTGTCTTTTGTTTACTGTATTTGGTAAACTGTTTTGGGATACCAGACATTATGAATTTTATGTTGCAAAAGGCACTTTTTTTGGTATTACGCTAAGGATTGTTGGACTTTGTTTCAGCATGTAGTGAACTTACTTGCAAATCACCTTATTCCCTTTGAGCCTTGCTTTTAAGCATTGTTTGGACAGTTCCAGGACAACTTTTACTCTAGGATTAAATTTTCTTACTTCCATGTATAATATCTGGTCTCCTCTCGGACTAAGGATTTTTCTGAGAATGGTTTCATCCCATAGTATTTTCTGACATTTGGAATTTTAGCCCATTCTTGATCAGATCAATACTCTTCCAAAGACTGGAAAATGCTTCTCTTCAGCACTCATCTGATAGTTCACAGCACATGAGCTTCTAGAGCCTTACAGAAGAGGTTCTCTCCTACACTTGAATCATGGAGAATAAGAAAGCTGACATCTAGATTTTTCTTTTTTTCCTTTTTTTGTTTTGTTTTGTTTTGCCCACTTATGAACATCAAAGAAAAATGTCCAGAGAGGCTTCCGATTGAAAACTACCCAACAGGCTCTGGGCATACAAATAAATATCCCATTGTGTGAGCTTAGTGATTACTCAATGTGTGTCAATTTGGCTATTACATGTTATGTTGGACGAAGCAATGCTCTAAACCTTTTTAGCTGATAAAAGGGAAATGTGATAAAGTGGAAGATTAGAAAGAGAAGTGAGTTTCATCAATGCTTTTCGCATTTTATGAATTATAAGCCCCACAACAAGTATATATTTATATAGAAAGTCATTTATTTAAGAAATGTAGTGACAGTGCTTTTGTAATGTGCCCTGGTCTTCCTTCCTGCCTCAGGCTCTCATCCCACTGTGTCAAATCAGTCCTCTATCTCCCTCGGTTCCCGAGAGCTTCAATTATGATAGATTGTTATAAACTTTATGTGGCAAAGTTGTTAGAGGTCTGGGGAACCCTGGATTTACATAAATGCCATGAAAAAAAGTGTCTTTAAAGGGGCAGTGTGGAACTCCTGCCTTGTACAGTCATAATTTTGACACTAGACAGGGAGTATGAAAAAGCATGAGAAAGGAAAGTAAGAAGCTACCTAAAAACATATCTAACATAAATTAACAATAGCACTTGAGAACTTGGAGAACACTGGGGAAAAGTAAGTTAAAGAGCAAGAGGAAAAATTAAGTGGATTTAAAAATTTAATGAATGCTTGTGATTTAGGATAAACAGTGACAGATGGGTGCTAGATACGAGAAAGAACTGTGTGAATTACATAACCCGGTTTCTAATTTTGTAGTCCTTAACCTGCGCTATCTTTAAAACCACTTTTGCTCTTCTCTGCTCAGTTAATTATTTGGGACTCAACATTAAAGATGCTGCTTGTATTTTCAATGTGATTTTAAAACATGGGACATCTGATTACTGTACACTTATGAAATATAATCATGTGGATATATTTAAATACCTCTCTGCCTTCCACACGTCTGTGTTTTTACATCTACCTATCTACCCATCTATCTATCATCTAACTATTTATCTATCTATCATCTCCTATCTATTATGGACTCTCACTGTTGCAACGCAGTGAATTATTTTGAGCCTGAAAATTTAACTGAATTGAGTGTGACTGTACCAATGCAAAAGGAGGAAGGGGATTAAATACACCCTATTAGCCACCAAAGGTTAACAAAAAGAGGGGGGAAAGTAGGATAAAAGAATGAAGGACAGAAGGGAGGAAGAGAAAAATGAAGAAATAAAGACAAGGGAAAAAAGAAAAAGAAGGGGACCATGAGGAGCTAAAATCTAATACGTACTTTAAAAAACAAAGGTTAGAGTTTAGTACAGCCATTTTTTTCTTTTTTATTATGATACTTTAAGTTCTAGGGTACATGTGCACAACATGCAGGTTTGTTACATATGTATACATGTGCCATGTTGGTGTGCTGCACCCATTAACTCGTCATTTACATTAGGTATATCTCCTAATGCTATCCCTCCCCACTACCCACTCCCCACAACAGGCCCCGGTGTGAGATGTTCCCCTTCCTGTGTCCAAGTATTCACATTGTTCAATTCCAACCTATGAGTGAGAACATGCGGTGTTTGGTTTTCTGTTCTTGCGATAGTTTGCTGAGAATGATGGTTTCCAGCTGCATCCATGTTCCTGCAAAGGACACGAACTCATCCTTTTTTATGGCTGCATAGTATTCCATGGTGTATATGTGCCACATTTTCTTAATCCAGTCTGTCATTGATGGACATCTGGGTTGATTCTAAGTCTTTGCTATTGTGAATAGTGCCGCAATATGTATGTTACATGTGCATGTGTCTTTATAGCAGCATGATTTATTACAGCCATTTTTGAGACTTTGGTTTAAATCCCAAACTTGTAACTCTGTACTACATTCTATAAGATTCCAAGGCAAAGTTTTCATCCTTTTCACCTAATGTAGTGGTTACGAATATGGAAAAATAAGTATTTTTAGCTAATTAGTTATGTGCATCTAGTTGTTATTGGAATAAATGGCAAAATGTGTCTAGCTAGGGCTGGATTGTATTTATGTCAGAGTTGATGACATTTTTAAAGCGACTTTATCAAATGACTCTCAGTAAGATCTTCTCTGTAGTAGAGCTGAAACTAGCAACAAAATCCAGTTTAGCCTTTACGACTAACTGCTAGGTTAGGTTTTCTTTTCTTTTTTTTTCTTTTTTGTCCTAAAAATCATTGGCAGAGGCACTCTTTTGGTCCTGGCTTTTCATCATAAGATTTTGTTTGTCATGTCACAAAAGTGAAGTTTTGTCCACGGGAAGTAGAAAATTTATTGAAGAGTCAAGTTGGGATTAGGACTGGGTATCTCTTTCTTTTTCAGATCAACTTTCCTCAAAGCCTCTTTTGGGGGTAATTTGGGCTCCTTTAACAATCAGAACAACACTTTTATTCTCAGTGATATTTGGTAACCATGAAGGTAATCTTTGTTGCTGTGCAATCTTCAGTCTCACACTTACCTGCCAGGTCTGAAAAGAGTTTGGAGAAATGAGCAAATACAAGCTGCTAAAACCAGAAAAAGGAATTGTCCACGCTGTTTTGAAGCTTTCTTTTCTAACCACAGCCTGCTGTTTCTTTTCATTGCTCTCTGACTGCTCCTGGGCTGAATTTTATTTCATTCTGAAAACCACATATTTGCAATAAATGGAAATGAAATATCACTCCTCAAGGATGGACTAGTTTATCAAAAATTCTTTTCTTAGATTTCTATCTCCACAGAAGACTATAAAGTGATGTTGAAATTCTTACCATAAATCCTTCAATCATTACCACTTACAAACAGATAAATGTTGACATGCAGCCTGAGGCAAAATTAAGAGAAGTGATGTTATGGGTCTTTTACATCACTCCATTTCACTCTCAGCAGATGTTGCTGGTGTGTAAGGCAGGGCTCTAGCAGCTGCCACATAGGGCAGGCATCCTGGACCTCCAGGGAATATATTGCATATGCTTTTCATCTCGATAATATCTCTTTCTTGACTCAATCAGATGCTTCACAGTGCAATGAAATGGGAATTGTCAGAGTACTACCAGGACTCTGTACCTCTTACTTTGATGTTTAGTGACCTTTCTGTGGAGTAGCCTGACTTTGCTGAGCTGAGTGACCCACTTCTTGTTTAATATCTCTGAAGATGACCAAATAGTCTATCTGAAAATCAACCTTTGGTTTTTTTCCCAATAAATTTATTAATGGGGAAATAGGATAGATTGTAAGAAGTTTTCAGAGGGGCATATTGGACCCCATTTTCTCTCTGTCAAGTCTCACCAGCAACATTTAATACAGGTAGCATTTCAATAGCACAATGTATGCTCAATATATTTTAGGAAAAATGTAGCCAGTGCATTGTGTGACATAGGCTGTGGGCTGGGGAATTACAGATCAAGAGAAAAACAACGGTAAGAAAAGTTTTCATGAAAGAGGGAGGATTTGTACTGAACTTCTTAGAGTATTTAAGATGTTAATAGACTATTGATACTATTGAACACAGGGAAAAGTTTTGAATGGAAGATTATAATTTGAGATTTAGACTTCTTATTCTTGTGAGGGATTGGTAAGATTTTTAAATACCCAGTAAAGTTATTGAAAATAAGGAATAATAATATGAGATCTCATAATTCTTTATTATAATAGTTCAATGAAACAAGTCAGTAAACTGTAAAAACACTGAAATATCAAGCTGCAATCAAATAAAATGTCACAGTATACTGAATACTGGATTTCGACAAAAATGAGTAAAATGGGTAATGAAAGCACTTGTAACCAATAAACATCCTTATCTGGGTACAACCACCTCCAGAAAACTGTGGATTTGGCTTTTCACTGTCTTTAGAATCTCATGCAATTTCTTCTTGTTGGCAAACTCTAACATTAAGGATAAGATATTCTGAGAAATATAGTTCTTATCTTCCCTCTGACATTGTCCCGGTCATATCCCTAGTAAGAACATTTCTCCTTAGTCAGGTAAGACTTCTAAACTATTTAGAGGCCACAGTTGTAGTTCATTAGGTATGGCAATAAAAGAAAAGCTTCTGTTTCCATTCCTTAGATCCTGGACCCATGAAGTGTAGCTATGGGAGAAATAGAAGCATCTTTGGTATATAAGGTCTGGAACTTAACTTCTGCATGTAGGATATAACCTGATACCTGAAAGGTGTTCTAAGTGTCTTCTGAACCCCTTCCTCGACTCTATCAGGCCAGTAGTGCGTTCCACTGTTCATTTAGGCAGGGCCGGGGTACGTGGTAGAAACTATGAATTCCACTGGCAAAGACATATTGTTACAGTTCATTTGCTTTAAAATAATTCCCTTGTTCAGAAGAAATGCAGTGGAAAATTTTCTGAGAGTGAGTAATGCAACCTCCAAAATCATGAATGGTGTTTTGGCAGGATCACTGTTGGCAATGAAGACAAATCCATTTCCAGAATAATCCTTTATCCCAAGAAGAGTAAATTGTTTCCTCTTCTGTGATGGGTGGCCCAATACAATCAAATTGTCACCAGGTGCTGGCTTGTTCACTTGGGAAACATTATCATATTGGTAGCTCAGTGTCACTTTATGTTGTTGACGAGTTGGGAATTCACCAATAGCTATAGCACATAATCCACACTGTTGAGTTCAAGCCTGCTTCCATAGCTACTTCCACAGTCACTTGGTTCATCAGCCCTTTCAGCAAGGATTAGCACGGCTGGGCAGGAAGGTCCGCTGACCTTCTGTATAAAGGGCCATAGTTTCCATGTAATTACCAAGAGCCTGAGCTGCAGTAGTTGCCATTTGGTGGACGTTTACAAAAGACGGAAATACCCTTTTGCTTTTGTGCCCATTTTGTGAGGTCTTTGACATCCTCCCAGGCCTCTTGGTAACCAATTTTCCAACATTTTTCCTTCTAAATCCTTCACCATCCAGCCAAATAATTAGTCATTGCTCACAAATCAGCATTAATCTGACATTTATCCACCTCCAAGCAAACTAAACAACCAGATGTACTCTTGTGAGTTCTTCCCATTGGAAGATTTTCTTTCACCATTGTTCTGCATCATGCCTGAGCAAGAACATCATACTGCAGTCATCTACTTTTAGGTGTTCCTAGCTATGATGGTGAACTTTATTTGTCACCTTTACTGGGCCATAGAATTCCGAGAGACCTGGTTATACCACATTAGTTCTGGATGTGTCTGTGAGGGTGTTCATGGAAGACAGAAGCACTTGAACTTGTGAATGAGTAAAGTAGATTGCACTGGGTGAGCATCATCCAATGCATTGAGGACTTGAATAGAACAAAAAGGTGGAAGAAGGTTGAGTTTTCTGTCTTTATGTGGCTTCTTGAGCTGAGACAAAGGTCTTCTGCCATTGAACTGGAACTTACACCGTTGACGCGTCCACTCCTCAAGACTTTAAACTGAAATTTGGATTTACATCCCCGGTTTTCCTGGTTCTCCAGCTTGTGTAAGACAGATGGTGGGACTTTTCAGCCTCAATACATGTGTAAGCCAATTCTTTATAGTAAATCTCACTCTAGATTTATATATCCTATTGGTTCTGTTTCTCTGGATAACTCTAAACACCAGCATAAGATGTAGAACCAGTTATAAACCAAATATACATTTCTTTTTCCTGAGACAACTTATCATGGGAAATTTCAAAAGCCTTAAGTGTGGGTTTCTGGAGAGGAATTAGTGCTTTAAATGTGGACATGTGTATAATTCCTTGGATATGACCATGCTTTTGAGGGTAACAAAAACAAGCACAGGCAAAAATAGACAAATAAGATTGCATCAAACTGAAAACATTCTGCACAGCAAATGACCATGAACTATTAGAAGAAATCATCTACAGATTGGGAGAAAATATTTCAAATACTGTATCTGATAAGAGGCTAATATCCACACTGTGCAATTAACTCAAACAACTCAATAGCAAGAAAACAAACAATCCTACTAAAAAACAGGCAAATCACCTAGAGAGGTTTATCAAAAGAAGACATACAAATGGCTCTCAAGTATATGAAGAAAATGCTCAACATCACCAATAATCAGGGAGATATTAAAACAACAATAAGTTATCACCCCACTCCTGTTAGAACTGCTGTCATCAAAAAGATAAAAGGTAACAAGTGTTATCAAGGATGTGGAGAAAAAGGAACCCTGTGTAAAGTTGGTGGGAATATAAATTAGTATATCAATTTTGGAAAACATTATGGTTTCTGCAAAAAAACCTAAAAATAAAATTACTATATGATCCAGATATATATTCTGAATATATCCAGATATATATTCTGATATATATTCTAAGGGAAAGGAAATCAGTATCTTGAAGAAATATCTGACTCCCACGTTCATTGCAACATTGTTTACAATTGCCAAGATATGGAAACAACTTATGTGTCCATCAGTGGATGAATGGATAAAGAAAATGGGGCAGATATACACAATGGAAAGCCTTTATAAAGAAAGAAATTTGTCACTTACAACAACATAGATGAATTCACGAGACATTATGTGAAGTGAAATCAGCCAGGCACAGAAAGACAGATACTGCATGGTCTCACCTATATGTGCAACCTAAAACTGTCAAACTCATAAAAACAGAGAGCAGAATGATTATTACCAAATACTGGTGGCAGAATGGATAGGGGAAAATATGGTGTTACTCAAAGGGTACAAAGTTTCAGTTAAACAGAAGAATAAGTTATAATGATCTATTGTACAATATAGTTACTATAATTTATTATATATTTCAAAATTGCAAAAAGAGTAGACTTTACATGTTCTCACCACAAAGGCATAAATATATGAGGCAATAGATATGTTAATTAGCTTGATTCAATCATTCCACAATGTATACATGTATCATAATATCACATTGTACCCCACAAATATATGCAATTATTATTTGTTAATGAAAACTAAAATTAAATTTAAAAATAAAATAGCAGCAGATTTATTGGGGTCTGAGTCTCTTTCTTATGTAACTTAATTGCGTTTTCAGGACCTTTCAAGCCCAATATTATATACTTCCTGTACTTGACGATGAATAGTATTGCAAATGCCAAAATGTATGGTTTCTGTGGTCAGATAACAGCCAGGTCATGACAGGCAGCTCAGATTTGCATGGTATGTTGACGATCCCAGTCAAATTTTCTACTGCTAGTAGGACCTAGTACTAAGCCAGAAATTACTTTTCTGCTGTTGTTTGTATGTCAAACAAATAAAAGTTATCTTAAGAATATGGAGTGGCTTACTTCCACATCATAAGAGTGTATGCTGTAGTTTTCCTAAAGGAGAACTTTTCCATATAACACCAACTGCCACAGACCTTTCAAGTACCACTAAATCTCCTGGTTCATATGGCCCAGTGGCAGTGCAACTTTGCCTTGCACTCAAGAATTCTAGAGCCTTGTGTTGTTCCGGGCCAGGTCAAAACAGTGAGCTTCAGAGTTTCTTGGTAAATACGTTGCAGTGGCATACTTAAAACTGTTATATGTTGCCTCTAGACTTCAAAGAGCCCCAAAAGGCACCACGCTATTTTCTTGGTTGTAGATTTCAGATATAGCCTCTTTCCATTTACCTTGGAGCAGATATGTTTTCATGGCTCAGACTGAAGAAAACCTTGAAACTTAAACAAAAGATCAGACATTGAATTTTTATGGGGTTCTATTTTTCATTTTCAGGCATACAAGTATCTTACCAAGGCTTCTGAGATATTCAATATCTCCTGCTTACAGAGTCCACTAAGAATGCTGCCATTAATGGAGGGAACTAGCATGATGTCATCTGGAAGAATACAGTTATACAGATCCCTACTCCTTACATTTTGAGAGACAGCTGGAGGGCTGATATATCTTTCAGGAAAGTGAATGACACCTTTTTTCTTTTTCTGTCTAAGTGAAATCAAATGGGTCTGGTTTGGTCTGTATTAACAGGTGCAGAGTTAAAAGCACTCACTGGAAGATTAGTTAACTACAAGGTACAAGGTGTTGTGTTTATATTCTCTAGAAAAAACACACACACACACACACAAGAGGACAGCAGATGATTGGTGCGTCCAGCTGCATAAGTTTATGATAATGTACTGATATTCTAAAATCCATCCTAGCCTCCTTCCGCTTGGTCTGGGTTAGTTGTTATCTTTTAGTCTGTGATAACACTCTGCTTTAGGTACCTTCCTTGTAACTTACTCCACCCTACTCTTTGTCTTGACAGACTGTAAATTCCTTGATAACAAGAGCATATGTCTTACCTATATTCTTCCATGTTACTGAAACATAGTAAGCACTTAAAATCTTTTGTGAATTTTACTTTGACTAAAAACCTGTCAAATCTTTTACTAGTAAAAATGTTTGTTTTAAAATGTTTCTTTTGGTTCCTTGATAGAAAATGGTTAAATAAAATATTTCCTAATATATCTCCAATATATGTCAGAATCTTAATTATATCATGGCCTTTAATACTGCTATAATTTCATAGCATGGATATATGTGATATTCAAACAAACTAATGATTCCTCAATTATGCAATTATTCCAAATAATGGATTAAATATAGGAAACATAATGTTTTAAGATATAGTTCTGTTAGACAGATTCCATAAAGTAACACATTTTTTAACAAGTTAGAGAACTGAGGAAGGAAATTTTTAGATATCTTTAGAAATGTCTTATGTTTCTGAGAATCAAGTGATGCACTATTATTCCTGTAATTTTAAATCCATTTTGTAGCAATAATGCCCTTTACAAAGGATCTAATTTACATCCTGGTAGTGTTTTTTTGTTAGTAGGCTCTAGTCCACTACTTTTTATGACATATGATTGTATATGCAACATATACAATCCCTTAAATCACCAGCATAAAGAAACTGAATCTCAACATGTTCAAACTTTGATAGTCACCAAAAATATACACAGGATTTTATGACATATATATATATGTGTGTGTGTGTGTGTGTGTATATATATATGCACACACACACATACACACACACACACATACCAACGATAGTGATTATGCTTCTTCTCTAAAAAATGTCTTAGAAAATGATATATGTGGTCTTGGTTAATAGAATTTTGCCTTGCAAGCATTAATGCAAAATCTACTTTTAATAGCAAGAAGATTGTAACTTAGTAAGAATATTGACTTATGCATGTTTTGTTAATTTATTTGAATTACATAGATATAAACATGAGAGATTTTAAGCACACATTCTCATATCATGTTCTTAAAACAGATTCTATTAAAATTATGATCTATTATCTCTCTATATTTTAATCTGTTTACTATACAAAACACAAGCTTTCTTGAAAGCATAATAGTGACATTTTGTTAAATTGACAACAGTAGTAGGCAGTTCTCAGTGAGCCTAAGGCAGAACCTTCCTTGTCAGGTGAAACGGTGCTGCTAAACATGGAGTGACCTTCATAGAAATCATAAATATAGCAGCAGCTTTCTAAAGTACTGCAGGTACATTTAATCCTTTATTAAATATTGTTAACAATTTTCATACCCTGTATTTAAAGCAATATTTATAATCTCAGGCAATATTACTATTAACTAATATGCCTTTAATATTAAAGTAAGAGATACTTGTATATACAAACTTCAAATTCTATGCATAACATTTCAAGCACCTTGCAACATTTTAAAAATATAATAGACTCAGATTCATCAAGCTGTCCCAATTCATATAGCGACAAATAACTGAGCTTATGATCCAAACCTTTTTATTTTTTATTTATTGGTTATATTGTTTTATTAGTAGACTCTACAATTGTTTTGAAATAGAATTTGAATAAAAATTTGAAATTAGTTTTTTCCAGCAAATTAATGATATGATGATGGCATCATATGAATAACAGTTTGTGGTTTTCTAAAGTAAATGTCTTGCACATTTACTGATTTTACCTCATAGTTTTGGAAATCCTGTTGTTGACTGTGTGGTATACAGGTTACTGCATGATCTAATGGTCAAGCACAGCAATTTCGAAATTTAGATTTCAACAAATCTTAGTTTAAAGCCTGGCTTTAAAAGTTGTGCGACTCTGGGTAGCATATTCAATTTCTATGAGCGTCATATTTTCGTTATTTGAATAAGGATGATTGTAACACTACCCAAAATTGGATTCAGTGAGATTATACATGTAAAGCACTTAGCACAATATCTGGCACATCATAAATGCTAAAGAATTTGGCTATTATTACATTTTTAGTATGCATTAGTTTAGGGATATTCACATACTTATAAAAGTTCTAACAATTATTAACATCAAAACAAATAATAAAATCCATGAGAATATTTTATCTTTCAAGTATATTATGATAACTGTATCTACCCTTCAAGTGTGTTATATTAAAATGTGATCAAATGAACGGCAGGAGAAATTGAAGGGAACACACATGAACTACATGTAATCTGGGGATGGAAAAGGCCTAGTGTAGGAAATTGGGTATTACATAGATGGGAAGCATGTACCCCCAGAACCCCATGACTGGGTGATGACTGAGAGACACACAGGCTAACCCTTTCGTTAGCCCCAGTGGAGATGAAACAGTCCTTCCCCATGAGAAGTCTGTCTGTGTCACATGACTTCGAGAATCCTCTAGTCAATTGAATGTTTCAGTACCTACATCAAATGAACAATTTGTACCATGTAAGATTGGCTACTTCTCCTTGAATGGGATCCATGATAGATTGTTTCATGTGCCAGTCTCTCTATAGAGGGAATGCCCATTGTGCTTGCAAATTTAAGTCATGACTCTGGCTGTTGTGTTCCTTTGTTACCATGTAATGTTAATTTAAAGGACATAGCTTCAGTAAGATAATCCACATCTCTATCATTTAATTAAAGGCAGTTAGCATTATCCTCAGTTTATAAAGTAGATATGTGAGGCTTAGAACCATTAAGAATATTTTAGAAAAAATAAGGGATGGATCTAGACATAGAGGCTGGTACAAAAATGCCTTTCATGTAATCTATTTCAAATAGGATTACTTTGAGAGACCCCAGCTAAACTGAGCTTTTAGTACAACATGGCTAGCAATTTTGCTATGAATAGTTGCTGGCTGTGGGTGTTTACAGAGGGTTTTTCACAGGATGCTTCCTTTACCTGGTGGATGGCCTAATGCCCAGCTGTCCAATGAGTGACCAGGTGGTCCTTCACGTGAGAAACTTGCTTATACCAGCAGACCCCTTGTGGCTCATATCTGACCACAGCTCTGGTGCTGGAAACCCAATCATGTGTCACCCCTAGCACAGCAGGGAAAACCAAGGCTAGGGTAGCCCCTGGTTCTGCGGATGGAAGGCACAAATTCAACACACCACCATGTCAGGAATCACGTTCAAAGATTTATTATTTACAGGTCATTGGCAGGGAAGATGCAGTGAGTTGGGTGGGCAGTCCTCCAACCTTGGATCACATGAGGAAGGAAAGAGGAGTTAGGTAGACAGAGGGAGAGGGAGGAGCATAGGGACAGAGGGAGACAGAGATCTTGCAATATGTATCAAAATAGTGAATGGGTCACGTTAAGTTTGTGGGCAAGTCTGAATGGTTCCTTCAGGGAGCCCAGTCAGCTAGGCAGGAAAGATGCCTCTAAGTTATCTCTAGCCTCTGGTCTAAGCCATTTGGCTGCGGTGCTCTATGTCTAATGCTTAGGCTGCAACATTTGCTGTGTTGTTCCTGTTAGAAGGGTGAACATGGAATATTTTAAATAACATATGCATAAATTTAATCCTAGATTTTTAAAATAATATATGCATAAATTATGCAAATATATCTTATTTTTTAACAATTTTTTCAGATCAATTTTATTTAAGAAACAAGTTGACAGAAAGAAGTAAAAGCAGCTTGCTAATATGTCAAAAAAACTCAACCACCAAACCTAATTCAGCACGTTTTCATTATATAAGTCAATAAAAATTCAATTAAATATTTCACACTCAACAAAAAGTAGGGTGTTCTATTTCTCCTTCAAAAGATGGAAGATGACTTTTAAATTATATTGTTTTACATCCTCTGATCACAAGTGACTACCATGTGACTATTCACTGTGTGCTTAGATAACTATAATATTTCCAGAAGACTTGACGTGAAATACTAGTGACCCACTGCTCAGATGTACAGAGTCAAACTGAAGCACATTGTCTGCAACTATCTTAATATAGTTAAAAAAATTATGTCTAAGAGTGAAAAGAGAACGACTGAAACTAATCTGTCAGATATATGGCATCATCATCAAACAATTCTTCCTTTTTTTTTTTTTAGACAGAGTCTCGCAGTCACCCAGGTTGGAATGCAATGGCGTGATCTTAGCTCACTGCAACCTTCACCTCACGTGCACAAGCGATTCTCCTGCCTCAGCCTCACGAGTAGCTGGGACTACAGGCACCCGCCACCAGCTCCGGTTAATTTTTGTATTTTTAGTAGAGACGGGGATCTCGCCATGTTGGCCATGCTGGTCTCGAGCTCTGACGTTGTGATCTGCCTGCCTTGGTCTCCCAAAGTGCTGGGATTAAAGGTGTGAGCCACCACATCCGGCCCAAACAATTCTTAAGTTCCAAAAGAGCAAAGCATCCTAGAGTTAGTCTAAGAATGCGTGTGCTTTTATAATATATATATAAAACAGAAAATAAAGTAATGCTCCCTTCTAAGGTAATAAAGTACTGAAAATGCAATTTGTGCAGCACCCTAACAGGTGAAAATTTTGAAAATCTGTTCACTGAGCAGGAGCACAAGGAAAAACTAAATACGTATCCCAGTTTATTAAAATGATACATCCATAGGCTGCATCTATCCTGAATCTCTTAAAAAGGCCAGATTAATTATTTTAAAGTTTCTCTTAATAGATGATTAAAAATAGAAAAATATTTAACTTAAAGGAACATAGAATTTAAACTGTGAAGCCATGTTGTAAATTTTATTATAATCATCATTTTTTCTTAATGTCGAAGACTGCATCAGTTTCATAAAAAACATCACTCGTGTTTTATAATAAATACATCTGTATACAGTGGTATGTTTAACAGCATCTGCATATATCTCCAGAAATTGTTGCTCATTTTAGGGCACATATTTTTATTCTGATAAAGATTTAATGTTTTACTTAATACTTCAGTAGAAAACATGAATAAATTGTATACCCAATATCAATATTTTTCTAAAAACCTGAACAGCATTCTTTTAAATGTCCATTTAAAAATATATTACAGGTAACAGTTATTGTTTTATCGTGATCAAATTGGTATCAAATTAATAGGCATAAGTGAAAAAACTAAATCACTTACTAGTCATAAAATATAAAATACAATAATATTGTGCACTTTGTATTATGAAGAAAGTGTTCACTTACATAAAAGCAGCAGATGATGAGAACATTATCCTGAAAATTCTGCATATATCTTTATGTATATCCTTAAAAATCACTTACCTTTATATAATCTCCATTTAGTTTTAATCCCACATATTTTCAGCTAACATTTAGTTTTTTATTGTAAAACTTCAGCTGTTATAAATCATGAAACACTTTCAGAAATTTGTTTAAAGGTAGAAATAATTCCTTCTAGTAAACAATTAGGTCACATTACATATTTGTTAAATGTCATGTTTGAGAAATATATGCTGACCTAGAACATATTCAAATTAAAGATCAATATTATAAAGGAATGAAGATTTTACAGGGAAAATATTGCAATCAGTAAAAGCATGAAAGACCATGTAGCAGTGTAGCAGTGTGTCCAGAGTTTGTTCCTTCTGGTGGGTTCTTGGTCTCGCTGACTTCAAGAATGAAGCTGCAGACCTTCACGGTGAGTGTTACAGCTCTTAAAGGTGGCATGGACCCAAAGAGTTAGCAGCAGCAAGATTTATTGTGAAGAGCGAAAGAACAAAACTTCCACAGTGTGGAAGGGGACCCAAGTGGGTTGCTGCTACTGGCTGGGGTGGCCAGCTTTTATTCCCTTATTTGTCCCTGCCCATGTCCTGCTGATTGGTCCATTTTACAGAGTGCTGATTGGTACATTTACAATCCTTTAGCTATACACAGAGTGCTGATTGGTGCATTTTTACAGAGTGCTGATTGGTGCATTTACAATCCTTTAGCTAGACACAGAGTGCTGACTGGTGCATTTACAATCCTTTAGCTAGACACAGAGTGCTGATTGGTGCGTTTTTACAGAGCACTGATTGGTGTGTTTACAATCTCTAGCTATGCAGAAAAGTTCTCCAAGTTCCCACTCCACCCAGGAAGTCCAGCTGGCTTCACCTCTCAGTAGAAAGGAAGACACCTGTTTGGAATATTGCAGAATGGTAGATATCACATTTTATCAAAGGACAGTACTGCCTGATCTTCTATTTCCCACAGAACTCTGGATCCAGTTAAGAGCAGGAGGGGGAAAGAAGTAGCAATATTTCAAATGTCCATACTCCAATCTGCAAAAGACACTGAGTAGGTGGAAGAAAACTGCATTTTACTTCAGGTAGTCTTTGAAATGAAGGCTCTGTTATTTTCCAAAATTGGAAGGATATCACAGGGTTGATTTTATATACAAAGGAGGATCTGATCCAGTAAAATCTAGTGAAATAACTCACATATGGAGAAAGCTAATTTTGACCTCATGACAAAAATCACCCATATTTTGAGTAGGTTAGCGTGTCACCTTCTTTGCAAACCACCAACAATATTGGGTGTATGGTTCTTAATCGAAGCCACTTGAAAAGTGTTATACAAAGTTAAGAAAAACATACACCAAATGCTGCTAACACACACACATAAGGAATCCAGATTCACTTCAAGCCTTCTATAACCATCACAAGAGAACCCAATAAAATATTATGAATTAGATGATAAATTATTTCTGGCCTTTCTCCAATTCATCCATCATCAAGAATAACAATTTCTGTCAGGAACTTCGTATTAATTCTCCTAAAAATAACTTGCAGTATAGAAAGAAAACAAATAATTAACACTGGGATATAGAAAGGTAATAAAGAAGAGTGTCAATTGCAAAAAATAAAAATGAAAAAAAAAATGTCTTGAGAAGGTGCCTGCAGAGATTCTTGGCAGAGGAGCCAAATCACTGTAAAATTCTTAGTCATATTTAGTCCAAATTTCACTTCAAGGAATTTGAGCATGTGCCCATTTTCTTTGTGCTGGACAAACGTCTTCATTATAATATTCAGTGTCACTGTCAGAGTTTACACCAAGTAAAAATTAATCACTTTCATTGTTTTAGCTACAAAAGTTTCTTTCTTCACATTCAGCTGAAGGCACTTAGCAAGCATTAAGGCTGCTAGTAAACTTAACAAAGGAAATACCAACACAGCTGGATCCCAAACTGCAGTAAAAATTCCAGAAAGACAGGAAATATGTAGATTTTATAAACTTCATAAACCTTGTCACTTTGCTCCAGCGGCAAGATACCGAGGAGGAATAGAGAGACTGCTTGAAGAAACAGGAGACAGCGGCCATACCCCACATCATCATAAATATGTAAGTTGAAGCACTTATCAACAAGTAGCAAAACCTCTCTCCATAAGTATTTCAGTTGCTTTTTCAAATAGCCTGTAGGGGCACAACTTGGCATGCAAAATATGGTAGTGCCCAGTTTTCTCTTCAAGGAATGGAGTATTCCATTCTTGTTGTATCTACTACCCTCTTATGATGAGGCATGCAACAGTAAGCACTCCTGCTAGCCATGTTCCACTCATAAGCCAACTTGTAACAAATAATGCAGTAACATATATTCTTTGCAATCCAAAAACAGCGCCAACATAGAAATACACTGGCTCAATAATGTCGTTGCTACCAGTGGTTTGACATAAAACACTGGCAATAAGTTCCGGATACAGAGACATTTGCTGCACTGCATTTAGAATCTTCAGAGATACAGTTTGGTTACTGTGTACCAGTTCATAAACACCTCTTTCAAATGAAGGTGCCTTTAACATATCTTTACGATAGGTCTAATAAATGGCACTGTCACCCTGAAACATGATTCCCCGTTCAAGCTCGTTTTGGAGCTCTTTCAGGAATTGCAATGTCACTGATTTTTCTCTTCTTTAGCAGATTCCTGATTTTCTGAAGACTTTGGCTTTTTTCTTTGGTGCAGCTCTATAGCTGATCTTTCTTCCTCCGCTGTGGTCTCTGCGGCTCTCCGAACCCCTCAGCCTCTCCGGGCCTGCTCCCAGCCGCCGCTGCAAATAAACTTTTTAATCACTGTTTTTCTACTACTAACATCTTACAGAAAAGCTAAACGAAATTTTATGCAATTCCGGGATTACTGTTTCTCGATGACATAAGTTGTTCCGTATATGCTTGACTGCAGCTAACCTTGTTACACCAGAAATCAATCTTGAGGGACAGCCAAAATACATTATCTTATGATCTTGGCAGCTTCCTGCTTTGATGTTTTTATCAGATTGGGGTCAGGCTTTATACCCTGAACTGTTCTTGTAAAGTTTTTCACCTGATAATCACGGTCCTTTAATTCTGGTGATTGTCCTGTGCTAATTTGATAAGAAAACAGAACCGAAGTTAGCTTTTCCCAAAGGATCTCAGAAAAAAGATATTTTTCCAATATATTAATGTGTTAAACTCACGCGCGCACACACACACACACACAGAGTTTCTAGTGAAATAACTTTGAGAAACATTAGGTTAAAAACACCTTAAGGAATTTTGCCTAACCCAGGATAATGAGGTTAACTTCTACATAATCTTCTAAATTATCTATTATTTCAATTTCCACAGTTAGATATACTGACATGAAATTGACATGAAATTTTGTGTAGGTTCGACATATGGTTCAAGTTCTGTTTTTCCCTCAAACCTTTGTCTACAGTTATTCTGGGCTATGTTCATGTATAAATCAAGTGTTTATGTATATTAGACTCTGTCTGGAGGCCCCTTATTATGTACTTGTACTATTCCCACATTGTCTTAGCATAGCTTCATTATGAGTAGAGCAAGGCTTCCCACCTAAAAGACTGCTTGGCTGTTATTAGCCACTTGCATATCCACTTAAAATATAGAATACAATTACAAATTTCTATAAATACCAAAATACATAGAAATACATTGTTGGGACAATTTTGATTGAATTTGTATTTAATTTAAGAAGAAGTTTAAGGAGAATTTCCATCTTTAAATTACTGTCTTCAAATCTATGATTGTAACATATTTTGTACATTTTCTTAGTTCTTTAAATTATCTCAATTTGTTTCATAATTTTTTATGAAGACATATATAAATGTAGGACCATTTCTAGATATTTACTATAACTATTACTGTGATTATTATAGACTTTTACAATTTTTATTTATTAACTGGATGGTATGTAGAAATTCAATTCATTGTTTTACATTGTCCTTGTGTAGCAACTTTGTGAAAATTAATAATGATTTTTATTTTATTAGATATTCTTTTAGTATTTTTTATACACAGCTTTACAAGTTGTTTCTATTGGATTTACTTTATCTGGGTCCCATTTCTTTCTTTCTTGGCTAATATTTCATCTTGCTTGTATATGTAATTATTCCAATAAAAAGTTGTATGGGAAATATAACATTATATATATCATATATAATATATATATCATACATAATACATGAGATATATCCCATGTAATAAATAATATCTTGTTAGGGACTGAATATATGTGTCCCCTACAAATTTAAACGTTGAAATATCATCCCCAATGGGATGGTGTTTGAAGGTGGTGCCTTTGGGAGCAGATTAGGTCACAAATAGGATTGGTGCCCTTAAATGAAGAGGCCAGAGAGCTAGCTTGCTCTCATTCTGCCATATAAGGATACAAGAAAAAGTTGACAGTTTGTAAACTGAAAGCAGGATCTCACCAAAACCTGACCATACTGGGACCCTGATCCCAGACTTCCAGCCTCTAAAACTGTTAGAAAAATTTCTGCTGTTTGTAAGCCACCTGGTGTGTAATACATTCTTATAACAGCCCAAACTGACAAACACAGAAATCATATATTATATAATAAATAAAATTCCCACAAGCAGTGAATATCTGAAAACACAATTTTTACTTCTTCATCTTGTTTCACATTCTGGCTCAATTAAAATCTATATGGAATTCACCTCAAAATCCTGAAATGGCAACACATTGAAAGTTTTCCTCTTACTGAGCTCCGGAGAAGTACTGAATCAAGTTTTACAAGAAAACTGGAGACTTGAGGAATCCAAGAGGTGTAGTCTTCTACTTCTCATTTGTGACATACTAAGCTAAAGTAAGTAGAGGAGACTAGAATGCTTTCAATTTAAGGCCCATCAGCAAAAAAAAAAAGAAACCTAAGTGTATCACACGAAAACTCATCCACAGAGAATGGAAAAATCTAGGCTTGTGGCTCTGGATTTAGAAACTGAGTTTACAAAACCATGAGAGAAGTCAGGGTCTGGCAGAGCATTGTGCTGAGCCAGAAAACTCTTCCAAACATGGAAACCCTTGACACAGTGTTTGATTTTGAGAAAAATAGCAGAATGTGTGAGACTCCACTCAAAGAGATACAGTTTCTCCAAAAGCAAAATAGGGCATCATTGCATTGTATTGAAGACATTCCTTTGATGAACTGCAAACTATTGCCCAAAATAATAGGGTCAGTGTAAGAGCTCTTTAGAAGCATAGTGTTTTTTGTTTGTTTTGTTTCTTTTTTCTTTGATTTTAGTGCATTACTTTTAAAGCAATTATTCTAAGACTTATATCAGGTTAAATTATATATACAATAGTACATTTTTGAATGTTAATCACATGGTAGATTCCTGCTTAAGTTTCATTTCATGCAAAAAGTTATCCTTTTTTGTCTAACCTTCTATTTATTGTTGAACCAAACTTTGATCATCATTTTATAAATCAGTGTATCTCACATTCCTGCTAGTATCTATCCTCTCTGCCTCTATAAGATGAACTTTGCATATTTAAATTTATTATGGCCAGCCATACTTGTATTTTATTTGTTCTGTTACACTCTCTTAAATTCTTATGTTAATAATTACAATTTAAATATAAACCAAATGAATAAGAAATGTAAATGTAATCAAATAACGTTATAAAAATAATATTTATGATAAAGTAGAAAGAACCGAAAATTACTGCTTGAATATTGAGTACAGCTATAAAAATAAGTTCTGTAGCTTATAATTATATGTGCCATATTTTAATGACATACTCTCCCTTTGTTAAATCTTTTTTACTGATGTAACTTTTATAATAACCCTCCATTGAACATCTATGTAACGCTATATATGAATAAAATTTTAACATCTAGTATAAATTGCTAAAATAAAATTGCAAGTTCCACATTTACAGTTTTAATTATTTTGATAAACAACTTTCAAGTTCTTATTCATGCCAATTCATAATTAGGAATAATATATACTTTATATTTACATAGAAATATGGCAGATTACACAAATGTGTTAGTCTAGATTTTACCTTCAAGACTATAGAAATAATAAATGATTAAAATGGGGATAAACCCATAACTGTAAAAAAAAAAAAAGTGGGTGGAGGGCACACATATTGGGGGAAATTCTATAAATTTTATAAAAGTAAAAGATGAAATCATATTGATAAAATTAAAATAGAATATATTTCTCAAATTCTAATACAGCAGATGACAGATGCAAAAATAGGATAGCCTGAATTGGATAGCTTAAACTCAGAAAATTTTTCTACTTGGAATGAGCACAGATAATAACAGGACTGAAAATGTGACAAAATACAAAGAGACATCATTTTCCATGACCGTAAAGAGAAAGTTACGAGGGTGGTGGACAGGAACTTGATTGAATTGTAAGTCCATCTCAAAACAATTATAAAGAACATTCTAGATAGAATAAACCTTGCTTGAATGTATGTTATTATTCCAAAGTAAAGTGCTTTTAATTCTGAAACTGTGGGGCCTTCCATTTTAAAGACAGTTCTACACCATTTAAGTATGAAAGAGAGTTTGCCAATTAACAAGCTGTGCTTCTGTACTACCCTATTGAATGTCCTTATTCAAGAAAAAAATGTTAATGGAAAATTCTAGCCTTAATACCCAACAACTTAAGAGATATGTGACAAACAACTCAAGTAATCTAATCCTTTATTTCTTCATTTGAATGGAAAACCACAGATTACTAGACATATAAAGCAAATTAGCATGAAAGGAGAAAAATAGTCAATTACACAAAAATGTGGCCCCAAGAAAAAACAGAGATCATTCACAGACAGAAGACAATCTTAAAACACATAATGTCTTCAGAAGACTTCTAGATGATGCCTATTATAAAACAAGAGTCATGAACAGGACTGAATAAAAAAAAATAGCCCTCAGAAAAACTAAAACTTTAGAAATTAAAACTATGTTAACAAATTAAAAATGAAAATCTATAGGAAGATTAAAAGAAAATTTGAGGTGTTCTTCTGGAACATACACCTGAAAATATAAAAAAGAGAAAACCTATAAAATAAAATGAATTGGTAAATAGTAGATCCAGATTGCTCAATATCTAATCAACAGGAATTTCAAAAGGGCAACATTAAGAAAAAAAAAAGCGATACTACCAAATAAATAATCTGAAACAACCTTCCAGGGCTGAAGATCTACCTAGCTGTAGATATAACAGGGCCCACTGATTGCTGAGCTCAATATACAAATAATAATTCAAAGGTGCATCACTGACATGGTTGAGGAATTTCAGTACACCATGTATAAAAATAACATTCCAAAAGCATCCAGAGAATACTAAGAAAAAAATATTAATCAATAGATGTCACAAATGCAGCAGATTTTTTTAAATCTGCAACTTTGGTACTAAAAAAAGGTAACAATTACTTCAAAGTTCTGAGGCAGTAATATTTTGAACTTAGAATCATATGTCCAGCCAAGAAATCAATCAATAGAAATAGTAAAATAAAGCAGTTTTGAGAAACATAAGAAATCAGAAAATGTATCTCTCACATACCATTTTGGAGAAGGTTATATGAGGATCTGTTTACACAAAACAAAATTAGCAGTTACAAGATGTAGGCGTGGAAGTTTTAAAAATGATGGATTTGATACAGACAGAAGGCAGGGAAATACTGGGTAGAAAAGGGTCCTTCACTCCCCAGCACCTCCACGAGCGTTTTGGCCGGGCGCGGTGGCTCAAGCCTGTAATCCCAGCACTTTGGGAGGCCGAGATGGGCAGATCATGAGGTCAGGAGATCGAGACCATCCTGGCTAACACGGTGAAACCCCATCTCTACTAGAAAATATAAAAAACTAGCCGGGCTCGGTGGCAGGCGCCTGTAGTCCCAGCTACTCGGGAGGCTGAGGCAGGAGAATGGCGTAAACCTGGGAGGCAGAGCTTGCAGTGAGCTGAGATCCGGCCACTGCACTCCAGCCTGGGCGACAGAGCGAGACTCCGTCTCAAAAAAAAAAAGAAAAAAAGAAAGAAAGAAAGAAAGAAAAGGGCAGGGTCCCTGGTAAGGTCTCCACCCTCAAGCCTACACACATGGCCCAAAATGAGAACATACATTCCTGTTTTCTTGCTAGCATGTTGCCTTTTCCAAAACCACCCTGGCCTGTCCTGCCCTGCATCCTGAACCCACAAAAACCCCAGGCTCCACTAGCAGCAGAGTAGCAGAGAAGGAGGGAAGAGAAGAAGCAGCTTGATTTCAGAGGGATGGCATGACTGTGGAACCTCAGAGAAGACTTCAGCTGGAAATGACCAAACTCCAGGGGAAGACCACCTTCCCACTCCATCCACTTTCCAGCTCCCCATCCCATTGACAGCCACTTTCATTGATAACATTCCTACACATTTACCACCTTCAATTTGCTCCTGTGACCTGATACCTCCTGGAAGCCAGACAAGGTCCCAGATGCAGGTGAAGGAGGCTGTCACACTGACCTTCCACTGGGCTAACACTTCAGCCATCCATGGATGGCAAAACTAAAAAAGCAGCAAGTAACACACACCCTCTGGGGCTCTGGGGGTTGCTGGCAACTCCTAGAGACTCACTTGCTTGATCTCACTCCCATATGACTGGTTGAGAGCTGTGGGCTGAGTAAACAAGCCAACTCCTTCACAGGACTCATGAAGGGGTCAAGGAACTATCCTGTTTCAGATTTAAGTAAGGAGTTCAAAGCAAATAAATTTTAAAATAATAACTTTCTAGATAGCCTAGTAATAATCAGGACAAATGTAAACAAGAAATTCCTGAGCAGTAAGGAAAATGTCAATAGAAGAATGGAGTAGATTCTATTCAAGAGATGAAGTCTTTCAGGTGCTGGAATATTGAAGAAATCTATTGAAGAGGGCAAATGTTTCTTCTTTCAACAATGAAAATAATAGAATTAGAAACACTGAGAAAAACAAAACCAACAAATATCTTCAAGAAACTAATATATGAATATAAGAAGAACAGAAATGTGTCATGTTATGAAACTACTGATGATGTGCAATGAAAGAGGACATGTTTGACATTGCCAATGTGTTCTTCCCTGAGTGTCATGGGGGTTGTGACCCCACATAGGAAAAGCTGTAATGCCAGCCCACTGCTTGACTTTTCAAAGAAAAACATCTACATCATTATAATAAGGCAGATAGTGGTTTTCAGCTGTTGGAATCAATTGGAAGAGAACACAGCAGATTGTGGTTTTCAGATATAAGTAAATAGTAAATGAATTTTGTTTTAATACCTTAGAAATATTTAGAGTATTAAATAACAAATGGGTAAAAAAGAAGGGGTCAAGGGTAAGATCTGGATTTTTATTGATTTTTAGATAATAAAGATTCAATATATTCAGAAGGGAGCAAGAAATCAAAATTTTATTATATTATTGAGAATTTTAAATAGGTACTTTAAATGTGTAAACAAATATAAACATCAAATTTAAGAGAAAAGGAAACGGAGATGAAAGACTAGTGAGAGTGGACGTAAGTATTAAATAATGCCAAGTAAAAGGAGTGGGATGGGGAAGAACAGGAAAGCACAATATTTTAAGTATCAGTGAATAAATTAATATTGATATCAATATGAAAACAATTGTTGGAGATGCAGTAAGAGAAATACAATGAGACCGTATAGGCACTAAATGTCTTTTAATTTTAGACTCATAATATTATCGGACAAGGGAGAGTCTTCGATTTCCTCAATAGCATGATTCCTACAAAAAAAAAAAAAAAGGACAAATTGGAATTCAATACTTGTATTAACCCTCCATTTTTAAAAGTAACTGTTAAGCAGGTAATGAGTTTTTTTCTTAAGAAAATTGCAAGCCCATTGTATGGAGAACAATCTTAATGAATGTAAAATGGAAGGACATCAGTCAAGAGGGAAGAACAGAGAAAATATCTTTAGGTCTAAACAGTGAGCAGAATTCAGGAATTCTGTGGATTAGTGAAGGGCTTGAAAAAATATTGTCCACTGAGACTATAAAAATGACAGAGTATAGAGGAAGACTAAGGCAGACTTTATTATTAGCAACCACAACAAGTTTACCATTTGGATTTAAGCAATTACTCAAGGTCAGAGGCAATGTTCCTACCCATTGGCTCAACCTGTCCTCAATCATTTTGAATACCTTGTATGATGCAGAAAGGGCAATTGTAAGGCTTTGTACCCTCAATTAAATATTAAGATGGAATATTTCAACCAAACAAAGAATTCTTATAATAATAACTTGATCAACTTCTATATAAGACATAATGCTCACTTATTTCAATTAGTGATTAATTTACTTTCAGTAAGATTGATTATTTGATAATAAATACATATTTTAAAACTTAATAGTAAATGGCTATGATAACATTGCTGGAAGAAATGTAGATTTTTCAACTTTCTTGTCTTTATATCCCTGACATTACAATCTTAATATAGCTCTAATGTGCTTTTACACCATTACAAGTAAGTAAAAATGATTTTAATAACTAAATTGTCTCAGTCAAATATTAAGTATCTAAATAATGGCCTCTGCTAGATTATCCCATTCATGTTGATGTGTTTAATTGCAGATACTGAAAGTATTTTCTGTCCTATTTTTGTGTGTAACACTGGAAAGATGAGGATCTCTTATTTTTCTTATATGACTTGTAAAAACCCCTTACATTAAAAAACATATTAATACATTAAATTTTAGTATAAATATTGTGTTCCATAGAATTACAAAATTTCAGAATTGAATCTGAACAGAGCATAAGTCTCAGTCTTTTGTCTCCCAAGAAAATAAGTGAACAAACTCAAGTAACTATTTTACTTTTATCATTGGAAAAAAGAACATTTGAGCCCCTCAGTGGGGTGTGCTGTGTAGATATACTATACCTTTTATCCCAGAGTGGAAGAAAATTTTTGCAGATCATACATCTAATAGAGAAGTTGAATCCAGAATACACATTCTCAAAATTCAATAGTAAGGGAACAATCCAATTAAAAATGAGCAAAAGTTTTATTTGGCAATTAACCATGGAAGTTTTGCAGACAACTAAGCACATGAAAGATTACTCAACATCTGTAGTCATTAATAGAAATCAGTGGTGCCAGGACATACATATTTGAATGATCAACATTAAAAATACAAGAAATGGGAACAATATGTACACATGGAATTCTCTTGCATTACAATTTCTACAAATAGTTTTGAAAATAATTTGACAGTCCCTTGAAAATTTAAATACGCACCACCAGGTAATATAATCATTGCATTACTACATATTCACCCAAAAGAAGGAAAGCATATGTCCATGCAAAGGCTAGCACAAAAACTACTCAGAGCACCTTTATTTGCAATAGCTAACAACTGGAAAGCACCCAAACACCCATGAACATATGAATGGATAAGTAAACTGTAGTGTATTCATATAATGAAATATTACTCAGTAATAAAAACATGATGAACTATTGATACACACTGCAATATAAGCTAATCTAACAAAAGTTATACTCAGTGAAAAAAGCCAGATGGAAAGAAGACATACTGTATAAATCATAAAATAAAATTTTTGGAAATGTAAGCTAACACGTTGGAAATGGTAGTGTAAGAAAACAGATAATTGTTTGCTTGGTGAAGGAGGGTTGAGGGGTGTGTTGTGCAGAGACAAGGATGCCTTTTTTTGATGATTACATTCATTATCTTGATTCGGATTATGAATTTAGCCATAACTTATGAAATTCTACACTTAAAATACATAGTTCATTACATTTCTATCATACTTTAAAAAAGACTGTTAATTATGAATATAATTATGAATAGCGATTTTTTTTTTTTTTTTTGAGATGGACTCTTGCTGCTTCACCAGGGTGGAGTGCAGTGGTGTGATCTTGGCTCACTGCAACCTCTGCCTCTCAGGTTCAAGCGATTCTCCTGTGGGAGCCTCCCGAGTATCTGGGACTACAGGTATGTGCCACGCCCAGCTAATTGTTTTGTATTTTTAGCAGAGATGGGTTTTTACCATGTTGGCCAGGATGGTCTCCATCTCTTGACCACATGATCTGCCCGCCTCGGCCTCCCAAAGTGCTGGGATTACAGGCGTGAGTCACTGTGCCCCGCCATGAATAGCAATACTTTTTAATTAAATCAAATCTAAGATTAAGTTTGCAAGTCATCCAAAGAAGATACATATTGGAATACAGGTGTGTGCACGTGTGTGTGTGTGTGTGTGTGGGAGAGAGAGATAAAGCAGATATAGCATAATATATGGTAGTAATACAAGCATTCACTGGCTCACATTTTGTCAACTTTCCCGTGAATTTGAAATTGTTTATAATCATATATTGGGGAAAATTAAGGAAACAAATATCTAACAGCTATGCAGGAGGACAGCTATCTTACAAGGGAGTGATAATGAAGCTAATGATTGTATTTAGCAGCAAAAATAGATGCAAGAAGATGATGTTGTGCCTCAAAAGTGCTGAGGGAAAATATTTGTCAATCTGGACTGATAAAGCCAAATACAATATTTTTCAATGAATAACCTGGAATAAAATAGCAATATTATTATTTAAATGTGTTAAAACATTTTACTACCTAAAAACTTTCTGAGAAAGAACTGTTGGGAAAGAACACACTTACTGAGGAAAAAATTAAACCCAGGAGAATTAGCAAAACATACTGTTGAATCTAATTAACTATAGGCTATTAAAAATAATACTTATATTTTTATGCTTAAAAATTAAGAATTAAACTTTAGCACAAATAATATAGTGATGTAAGTGATGGAATACAATGGGCAACAAAACACATTAATTGCAAGTTCTACTCAAGAATAAAAGAGAAAAAGTTAAAGACAGCAAACTTTGCTAAAATTAAAAAAAAAAGTCATATGTTGATTTAATGAAACTTTAAATTAAAATTATACTTTTAATGTAAGAAGAAAGAATAAAGGAAGAAAGACATTAATAACAAAAAAAAGATGCATTGAAAAACGGCTGTAAAAAGAGGGAAAAAGTCAAAATAAAAGTTAATTGAAATATTTGTAATAAGTAGTAATAACTACTAATAATCTACTCAAACCCTAAGATATAAATTGCATTAAAAATTCAGCTATATGTCTCATAAACTAAATATATTTAAAAGAAAATAAGACAGAAAGACTCTACATGGAGACATTAAGAAAAGTAGGCATCAAGCAGCATGAGGTGTAAGAATAAGGGCTAAGATAATCACTACATGATAATTAAAGAAATAAACTAGTAGAAGATATTATCACTGCGAATGTATATACACCCAAAAATATGGTCTCCTAACATTAAAAGAAGTGTTGACAGAAACATAGAAAAATGTATAAGAAATAATAATGGATGATTTTAACATGTCTTTCTCAAAAGTGATAGTCTAAGCAGATAGAAAATATGTAGCAGATTGGAAAACCACAATTAACAAACTATACTAACATATGTATCTCATGTAGAGAGAGCCAGAGAGAGGACTTTGCACACAACAGTGGACTGTTCTATTTCTAAAAATTGACATTTTTATAGGTCATGACATAAGCCGCAACTCATTAAAAATATTAGTTGCCTATAGAACTATTTTTTCTCCACAGTGAAATTAGTTAGAAACAAATAATTAGACTGGTAGGAAAAATGTGTTTGAAATATAAAAATACAATCCATGGATTAAGTAGAAAATGTTCTGAAGTTTTTAAAATTAGGAAATGCTACTTAAGTGGTACTTTGAAGGAAAAGTATTCATTCAAAAAACAAAAGCAACCAACATCCCCAGGTTATAAAAGAGCAATTCAAAAAGATAGAATAAAGAACTTAAAGCATAGAACTAAAATCTTTTACAGTAAATAAGTAATAAAGTTAGGAGCAGAGGACTTATATTTTGGGAAGGTAAATTTGATAGATTATTTAAAGAAATAAAAAATTTAAATCCTGCATAAAATATTGAAAATAAATTTTAACTCCTCAAAATCCCTAAAGGATACAAGGGAAATACCAGGTCAAAATCTACGAGAAAGTCAGAACCCAGAGGAATAAGAAGAGCATTGAAGCCACTTTGAAGTTGGACTATGCACAAATGACAATTAGTTTTGATGGATTTATGGGACAAGCAGGGCAGAAATAAAACTAAAGAAGTCCTTTACTGTAATGCTGAATCCGAAGGAAACTCTTTAGATAATTACAAAGAAAATCGAATTGTTACTAGGCTAGAAAAATAACTTGCCTGAGACAATGTATTTATAAGGTAACTCCTGCAGGGATTTGAAGCCTAAATTCCCAATAACTGGGTGACCCAAACAACCTCAACATATATATCAAAGAGCTGACAGAATCACAATCATAGTCAAATAAGTTAACATATTGATGTGGTTTGGATCTTTCTCCGCCAAATTATATGTCCAGTTGTAATCTACAGTATTGGAAGTTGGGCCTGGATGGAGGTAGTTGGATGATGGGGGTGGAGTTCTCACGAATGGGTTAGCACCATCTCCTACGTGCTGTACTCGTGGTAGTGAGTGACTGAACTGTTGTGCTATCTGGTTGTTTAAAACTGTAGCACCTCTCCACTTTCTCTCTTAGTTCTGCTCCTGCCAAGTAAGACACTTGTACCATCTTTGCCTTCTGCCATGATTGTAAGTTTCCTGAGGCCTCCCTGGAAGCCAAGCAGATGCCAGCATCTTACTTCCTGTACAACCTATGGAACCATGAAATTAAACCTCTTTTCTTTATAAATTACTCAGTCAAAGGTATTTCTATATAACAATGAGAGAACTGACTAATACACATACTCACTGAGAAAATTACAGAGCAAAAAGACAAAAGTTGGAATAAGATTTAGCTAGTAAAGGAAACAAATTTAATGAATTAAATTCCTTCTCTGGAGGATGTCATCATCATCTTATGCCTCAAGAGGCCTATTGAGTAATTAACAAAGACAAATGAGCAGCCTAAAGTAAAATTAAAATAAGATAAAATAATTACCAAGCACAGAAGGTACAGCCAATAGGTACCAGCTGAAACATGTCACAGACAGCATCTACAAAGACATCTGGTAGAAACTGTAAATCAATAGTAATTATTATTTTTAAAGAAATGAGAGTCAAACCTGAAAATATCTTTAGGGAGCATAAAACTGTAAAAACCAACCTACGGGTTAGAAAAGAACCAAATAGAATATCTAGAAATAGAAAAACATATTAATGAAAATCAAATATTTACTGCAGTATTCTAACAGAAAAGTAGACACGGTTTTAAAGAGAATAAGGAAATTAGAAAGTAGATCAGAGGAAAAAACTTGGAATATAGTACACAGTGACAAAAACAAAGAAAATATAGACACTAACAAACTTGGAACACAGAGCGTGATCTATTGTTACTTTCTTTCCCTGTAAAGTTGCTAAGAACTCAGACTCTCCCCACTACTTTTAGTTTGCTCTTCAGCTACTCAGCTAATGTTTGTAAATAACAAATTATTTAGAGGTAAATATTGATGTCAAATGTAGGGTTCATCTCTCTGGAGTTCTCTTTTATCCAGCATCGTGGCCTTGATACTCCTCTGGTGTCTTCAAATAGATTCTTTCTATTTTATACTTTCTCCAGCTCTTCCAATTACTCATGGTTTGAGAGGGTTTGGCCTAAACCCACTGGTCTGCCAGTGCCAGAAGCATAACCTTTCAAGAGACCCCCTTGAGGTAATGGACACAAAAGTTACACATACATATGCATTTCATTTATAATGCCTTGGTAAGAATTTAGGCACATGAATCACATAGGTAACACTGAAGCTGGAAAATCTAAACTGTAACTGACAGATATGTTTCCAAAACTTGAAGGGAGGTCTCCATCACTATGGGAAAGAAGGTTGGAGTAAAAATTGAGGAACAATGAACAGATTTCAATATAGATACACTACGTGATTTTCTTATTCATTTTGTTCATTTTCATTTGTACTATGAAAAGGTAAGCTCTGAGAGGAAGTATTTTTTCTTTTGGCTATTCTGTTTTTGTTTTTGTCTGGGTTGTATTGTTAGCTCACCACTGTGTTCCATGGCCCTTGAACATCCTGGTAGAATGTAGGTACTTGGTGAATATTTGTGGCACATGGAGGGTCTTCCTAAGCATATCACTAAATGCCAAAATCATACTTCTTCAGTTTTTTGGAGAATCAGCTTACCTCATTTTAATAATATAATAATACCAACATATTATTAAGATATAGTAAAGTACTTGAATAGTAGTTACGCTAACATTCTCTAAAAAAGTCAATGAAATATAAAAAAAATCAACACTAGGTGTCACTTAATGGTTTTTTTTCCAGATCAAACATCTCTAATTTCATCAAACATTTAAAAACGTCAGATCTATTTATTTTATTATTCATTCCCCTTAGACATATTCAAGCATATTAGTCTTTCTTCAATTTGATGTCCAAAATAAAAGTACAGGTTGAGCGTTCTATTCCAAAAATACAAAATCTACACTGCTTCAAATTCTGGATCTTCTAGAACGCTGACACGACCCTGCAAGTGGAAAACTCTATACCTGACCTCATGTGACAAGTCACAGTCAAAACTTTGTTTTTTTAAAAAAACTATGTAAATATTGTATAAAATTACCTTCAGGCTATGTGTATAAGGTATACACAAAATATAAATGAGTTTCATGTTTACACTTGGGTCCCATCCTCAAGACATCTCATTATGTATATGCAAATATTCCAAAGTCTAAAAAATTCAAAATATGAATGTCTGAACACTTCTGGTCACTAGTGTTTTGGATAAGGGTGCTCATTTATTTACCATATTACCAATCCATGTTTTCACGGAAATTTGGGAGCACTTAGATGGCAGAAATGTCTTACTGTTGGTGGAAAGATATAATCAATACAAAATTTTACAAATTAATTTTAAGGATGAAAAACTAAGCTAGCTAATGATAGATAGTACAGAGGACAAACAATTTTGGGTATTTATTTTTTGATATTACTTTTTTCGGTAGTTACATCAAATCTTTTCATGTTTACCTAAGAAGTAATCTTTATGATCCATATTTATACCACAACTAGAACTTTTATTCTGCAATACACAAAAGGCAGCTTAAGCCCTCTTTGACTTCAGCAATTGTCACAATTTAATTATTTTATTATTATTATTATTATTATTATTATTATTATTATTGTAGAGACAGGGTCTTGCCATGTTGCTAGGCAAATGTCAAACTCCTGGGCTCAAGTGACAATCCCACTTCGGCCTCCCAAAATGTCAGGGTTATAGGCGTGAGCTACCATATCTGGGCTCACAGTTTTAGAAATTACCACTATAAATGTTGCTTTCTTTTAAAATTAAATTTAAAAATGAATTATTGTTCAATAAATACAATTGCAATAAAATTTGTTTGACTACAGCTCACACAGGCACTATCCGTATCAAATATCCTTTATAAGTATCTGTTTTATTTTTGATTCCTTGTTTCTTTATCGTGGTAATTATGGACCTAAAATATAAAATATGATCATTTCATTATATTGTTATTATTATTTTGCCCTAAGTTTTGTAGGTAGTAATTGGGTTGACCTCTGCTACTGTGGATATTGGAAATTACAAAATGTGGCAGGTTGAATATGGGTTTCCCAAAGATGCCCACGTCCTAACCCTGGGCCCTGTGAATACATTATATATCAAAAGGGAATTAAGGATGCAGGTAGAATCAAGTTCTCTAATCAGTCAACCTTACAATAGGGAGATTATCCAGGTGAGCCCAGTGTAATGACAAGTACTCTTAACGGCAGAAGAGAAAGCAGAGAAGGACCTAATGACGTACCTTGAGAGGGACTCCACTCATATTCTCTGGCTTTGAAGATGAAGAAATGGAACCATGAGTCAAGAAACATTATATATATATAGCAGATTAATTTTAAAATCTGGGAATAGTCCTCAGGCGACAGCCAGCAAGAAAGCAGGGTTGTTGGTCCTGTAGGTGCAAGGAATTAAATTCTGCTAACATGAATGAACACAAAAACAGATTCTTCCTTAAAACCTCCAGAAAGGAGCCCTGCTGACACTCGCATTTTTGTCTAGTGAGACCCATACCTGATTTCCAACCACCAGAAATGTGGGCTAGTATGTTTGTATTGTTTAAACTGCTAAACTTTTTGTGATTTTTTACAGCAGCAATTGGAATCAATACGCCAATTTATCAAACCTATTTCAAGTGGAAAAAATATGTATTTCAAATGTTGTTAGGAATATGCTAAAAACATGTTTGTGCACACACACCCTCAAACAGACTTGAAATACTTATGATTACTAAGATCACTTCATCTTCACTTGAATGTCCCTCCTGAAAACCTTAGGAGTAAAGGTAATTTAAATTTAGAAGAGAAAATACCAGCGGGACCTTACATTTATTGAAAAATAGTAAACTAATATTATCTCATTTCAACTTAATAGCAATCTTCAAGGGTATGCCTTATTAGCTTAACCTTTATTAGGTCATTTTCGAAGGGCTTGGGAAATCTGTGTTGATATAGAATTCAGATCCTAGATAGCTTCTCCTCTATTGTACTTAAATTAGAACAACATTAGATTTTAAGGTTTTTGATCTTTAAAATACAGCAATCTGTTATGGTAGGTTTTATATGACATGCTTTAATGTTTTCTGTATGTTTTTGTATCTCTGTATCTCTCATGTACAGATACATGTTTTCTGTATCTCTCCTTTCCTAGGTTTTAGTTTAAAGGAAGAGAATTATAACCACCTGCGGGCTAGAAAGATTATTGTTGACACAAGCCCCAAGGAAAACTCTCTGTGATCATAAAATCATACAGTGCAAATATCATTAGGAAAAAAGGAACTATATCTACAGTAAAGTTATTCTACTATAAACTCAAGTAATATACATCAAAATAAATGCCATTTTTATGAATTGTTGTCCTTACATTGTTCTTTAACAAACTGTAACACTCTTAAGAGCAAAGAACCTCTAAAAACACCTGTGAGGCGCATTGGATGATGCCGTGCTCTGAGTAAAACACCATATAGAACCAAACAGGTTAACTTACGATGTTCAAAAGGGAGGGACCATATAGAATGAAGATGTACATTTCTTAACCATTTTTTTCCAGGGGTATTTTCTACACAATATTTTAACAAAATGCACTATGTCTAATTTTTGGTATAGCCTTTGTAATTAATTCATGCGATTCGTTTTTCTTTTCTTTTTTGATTTTAATATATACAAGAATCTGTTGGTGATGAGAAACAACCAGTTAAGACAGTGGTTTCCTTTGGGAACTCAAGGTCTTTTTAGGAGATCAGACTTCTATTAAAATATAATATATACAAACACTTTATCATATATGTTTTATAGCAAGCTTCAAATGTAAAGTTTAGTCAACTCAGAAGTTGGCAAATGATGGCCCAGGGACGAAAGCCAGGTGATTCCCTGTTGTTGTAAATAAAGTTCTACCTGTACATAGCCATGCCCATTCAATTACATACTGTTTATAGCTCCTTTCTCACGACAGTGAGAGTTGAGTGGTTGTGACAGAGACTGTATGGCTCACAGAGCCTCGCATATTTACTCTCTGGCCCTTTGCAGAAAAATTTGCTGACCTCTGAGCTAATGGAGGGTAACATTTGCATGTAAACAAAGAATAGCCATAAACTATGATAGAAAAGAGATGTCAAACTTTTACCTATCAGGTCAAGGAAATCATCTTAGAGAGGTGGATATTTGAATTGAATCTTGAAGTGTTAGCTGGAATCTTCCAGCTGAATAAGGGGATGAAGCCCTCTACAAAAGGACACCAAATGTAAAAAGGCATAGGAATGTGGAAAACAGTAATTTATGCAAAGAAATGTAAGTATTCTATAAAACACATTAAAAGGAATGGTGGAAGATGAGATAGAAAAGGCAGACTATAGTGAGAAAATGAAACATCATTAAAGTCATTATTTTATAAATATCAGTTTTTAAATTATATTTTAGATCATTTTCCATTAATTCAATTTGCCATGTGTACTGGATGTGACTACCATAAAATAAGAACACAAATAAGGAGTGTGACCCTAATATACATGAGAGATAATACAGTCTTCAACTTAGAGATAGAGGGAAAAAAATAGATTCAATAAATTTTTAGGAGAAAGTATTTCCAGAACTCAGTGACTGAGTAGAGATAAAGAGCTGTTGAAGAGCAAGAAGAACATCATGCTTTCCAGTGTCTAGTTCAGGCTAATTGATGTGACTAATCACTACCTATGGTAAGAACAGATGAGGAGGAAGAAGGACATATTTACTGGAAAATACAAATCATTCTAAGTTAGTAAAAGTTTCAGAGACTCTCTGATTCATTTAAGTCATTTAGAATAATAATTCATAGTTTTATTCTATTTCATAATCCTGTCTTTTAACTTAGTATCTATGCTACAAGAATATTATTGTGCTTTTCATTCTTGTTTAGCTCATAATCACTCGATAAAAGGCTTAACTACAACTTTTATAATTATTTTTGCAAGTGTAAAATTTACTTTTCTGAACTTTTATTTATTTATTTATTTATTTATTTTTTGAGACGGAGTCTCGCTCCGTCCCCCAGGCTGGAGTGCAGTGGCCGGATCTCAGCTCACTGCAAGCTCCGCTTCCCGGGTTTATGCCATTCTCCTGCCTCAGCCTCCCGAGTAGCTGGGACTACAGGCCCCCGCCACCTCGCCCGGTTAGATTTTTTTTGTATTTTTTAGTAGACAGGGGGTTTCACCATGTTAGCCAGGATGGTCTCAATCTCCAGACCTCGTGATCTGCCCGTCTCGGCCTCCCAAAGTGCTGGGATTACAGGCTTGAGCCACCGCGCCTGGTCTATTTTTCTGAACTTTTAGAAGGGCCTGTAGTTCAGGTACTTTTCCTAATTTGGTATAACCCCCTTTTCTATAGTTTTGCTCTAGTTATTTGAAAAAATATATATATACATTCAGCAGCTTGTTTGCTGAGATTTACTATGTCTGTTCCACCCCCTTTAATAGTATCTTGATTGTCTTTTCCTTTGTCTCTGTTATCCTCCTGCTTTTTAATTTTTGGCCATGCCAGTAGTTTCTCCTCAATGTGATGTCTTGTCCTGGGAGTCGGCCCTCACTGATGAGCTTTGTGGGATCACAGGGACTGCACTGCCTCGGTTCATTCAGACAATGCCTCTGATGCCTCAGATTCACAAACGACTGAATTGGGCAAAACCCCTCCCAGTGTCAGTGAATAACTATGGAATACTTTGGATTTTCCAGATTTAAAATATTTTTATATTTCTCATTTATTTTCTCTCCTTCCTTCTGCTCAAAACTGATTCCATAGAGGTCTTACAAATGTTGAAGGTTTTTGCCATATACCTATTATAGGGATAACTTCCCAATTACTTTTGTTGTAAATATCTGTAATGTCTATGAGATTTTGCTTTTGCTGTCTAGTTTCCTTGTCTACTTACTAAGAGAGTGCTGAGACCTTAAAACAATACAATTGCTTCCATCTTTTAGAATCTTCAACATGTTGTTTTTTGGTTATTTGATATTAATGCTTCTAGACCTGAGAGAGTTACACTAGTGTTCATTGGAAAATCGAACTTCAAAATAGTGTTTCCATGTTTTCAAAAGAGCATATAGTAATATAGAGACATGTAATTGATATGTAATTACAAAGAGATATGTAATTTAAGAAATATGTAATTGAGTCTGGATGCTTAAATAACCTGGAAATCAATGGAACAAACTGAAATTATGAAGTGTTGAATTTAAAGATTCTGATTTTGCAAATCAACTTAAACATGTACAGAAGGAACCATTTATTGTAGCTCTTACTCCCTGCAGCATTCCCTGAGCTTGTCTCCTCCTTGGGAGCGCACATACTGCGACTGAATCTATGCTTTCCAATATAGTGCATTTCAGCATTCCAATCAAAATTAATAATGAGTCTTGGGTTTATGATTAATCAAGTATATTAGGAGTTTTACCAAGTAATTTTTCCTCCCTGCCTACATTAGTTTCATCAGAGATAATTAAGTTTTAACATGTAATTGAAGGGGCAGAAACTAGAAGAGCAGGAAAAGAGCAATTTATGCAGTCTTTTAGCAGCATATGGCTTTTTAACAACAGGATAAACAATGAGAAATACATTGAAATTGAAAGCAAAGGTGAAAGGTAGTTTTCCAGTAAAATATTCATTAATGTGAGAGAATTTAAAAATATAAGCAACTGATTTTGTTTATCATCCTTTTTAATATATGAAATTGGCTTTTGGATTAAGACACTGAATTATACAAACACATAAAATTACATGATCAACGAGATTCATGTCTGCAAGATGGTGGAATGGGACTTGCCAGCACTCATCTCTCTCAATAGCCATAAAATACTTTCACAAGAGCTGAGGAAACCAGGTAAGAGATTACAGCACATGGCTATAGCAAAGAAACAAAAAAAGATGCATCTAATAGGGTAGGAGGAACAGTATTACATTACCTGTTTCACCCCTGCTCTCAACCCTAGGTGCACAGCATGGAGAAAGTCCTCTGTGTGGGGAAAGGAGAGAGAAGTGAACACCAGACTTTGCCTCAGAACCCAACGTCACGCTCACCCCAGTAAAATTCAATGCTGGGCAGGGCCCCATGGCCTCAGACTTCAGCCATGTACTTGGAGACCAATCCTGCTGGCCTGTGCCAGTGCCAGGTTGGATCTTGCAGCCTCAGAATTCAGGCCTGCTCTGCATACTCAGTCTCTGTGTCCACCCCAACTCCAGGTCAACTCCAGGTCATCTCCAGTGTCCCCAGGCTCTGGACTGACCCAAGTGTAGAGCTGGACCCGGTACCCTCTGGCTTCTGGCCTGTCCCAGCACCACGCCAGGCCCCACAGACTCAGGCTTGAAGGCAGGGCTTCATGGTGCCAGGCACTAGGTCTCCAGAAAACAAAAGTGGCATATATACACGATGGAATATTATTCAGCCTTAAAGAAACAAAAAAATCTTGCCATTTGTAACAATGTAGATGAGCCTGGAGAATGTTATGTTCAGTGAAATAAGTCAGGCACAGAAACACAAATATGGGATGATTCAATTATATATGGAATATAAAAAAGTTGAACTGACAGAAGTAGAGAGTAAAATGGTATTTTCCAGGGACTAGTGGGAGCTGTGGGGAACAATGGTTGTTAGGGAGAAGAACTTGGTCAAAGGATTCAAATTTCAGATCTACTTTACAACATGGTGACTGTATTTAATAACAATGTGTTTTATTTGGAAAATTCCTGAGAGTAGATTTTGCATTCTCACCACAAAAAAGTAAGTATATGACATAACACATATGGTAGTTGACTTGAGCCATTCTACAATGGATACATGTTTCAAATATACATGTATACATGTACAGGATATATATGTACATGGATACATCACATACATGATACTTCACTGTACATGATGAAAATACATCACTGTACATGATGAAAATATACAATTTTTACTTGTCAATTTAATTTTTTAAAAAATAATAACTCTTCTTCCTTTAATACCTTGTTTCAAAGTAAGAAAATTATTTAAGGCAGATATATTATCTAAAAGAGAATAAAACAAAAAACTTTAACAAGTTTATGAAATATGAATATAATATAAATATAAATAAATATAAAAATATAAATATAAATAAGTTGCTGCCTAGAGTGGAAGTAGAGGATGAAGCCAACTTGTTCTCGTAAACCTGGAGAGGTTCTGAACACAAAGATAGAGGATGAGGGAAAACCAAGAATAAGAAGTGTCTGGATACAGTGGAAATAACATCAGTGGAATAAATAGTAGACTCTTTTCTAGGAAAAGTGACTACATGATCTAATGTGATATAAAGGAGAGAAAAAAAATGGTGGAAAACCAGAGTAATGCCCTTTTAACTCAAGTATTGAAGATCCCCCATAAAAATGCCTCAATTCCAAGACTCTCATCTAAACTAAAGCTTATCTGCCTGCCCACATGCACAAGATTCTCAATTGGCCTTGAAAGCATTCTCAAATATTAAGCAAAGCCTGAAATATAAAAGAGTAAGAATAAGATAAAGAAGCAGAAGAGCTTATTGGAAACAAAATATATAATTCAGGAAAAGAAAAGTCCTCTGATGAGTTCCATCAGATATATTTAAAATGATATCATTTCCCTGAAACAAAATCAGGCTGTTATGTTTGGGAAGAGAGAAACCAATACTGAGAGAGAAAGAGGGAGTGGGGAGAGAGAGAACTTCAATTTCAGTAATGATAAGACAGCTCAGTGTATCAGTCAGGGTTCTCCATAGTAACACTTGAACTGATTTAAAGGAAATGTCTCATGCAGTTGTGGGGGCTAGAATGTCCGAATATGTAGGGGCTGGCAAGTAGGCAGGTAATTCATGCAGAAATTGATATTATAGTAGTGAGGCAGAATTTATTTTTCTCTGGGAAACACTAGTTTTTGCTTTTAAGGCTTTGAAGTGATTGAATAAGACTCACCTAGAGTATTGAAGGAAATCTCCTCTATTTAAAGTCAGCTGCTTATAGATGTTAACCACATATAAAAAGTAACTTTACAGCAACACCTAGATTAATATTTTACAATTTAACTGGCTACTGTAGTCTCACCAAGTTGATATGGAAGACTAACCATCACATGTAGAATACATTTTCTACTAAACACAATAAAATATATTAGTTGAATTATAGCTATCATTTTCTTAAATGCATCATAATGTGGACAGCATAATAAGAAAACTACCAGGCAAACATCTAAGAGAAAATGGGATATGAAAGTTGTATGTATGAAAAACACCCAAGCAACAAAAACAATTTTGCCTTGAGGATGAGAGGCCAGCCCAAGCCAACTTGAGCTTGCTTTGGGATAACCTTATAGATGAGTAGAGCAGAAGGCAAGGCTAAATCCTCCCTCTTCGGGGGTAACTTTTAGGAGAATGTGTTCATTTTGAGCTTGCTCTCCAAAGGAATCTACTCTCAGGGTGAGGGTGAATTAGAAACAAAGCTTTTTCAACTCTATGGACAGTGGACCCCGATGCTGAGTGGAGTAAGGGAGAAAAAGTAAAAAGGAAAAAAGCATCCTTGAAAAGTTGGCTATGGAAAAATCTTCACACAGGTTTGAAAGCTGAGATGACAACTGGAAACATTTTGAGAGTTCAGTGAAATGTGTCAGAGTTTGATCACAGTTGCATGTAAAACTTTTAAGCAATCCATAAAACTCCTGGTAGATAACATAGGACAGTATGTTCATGATCTTGAGGTAGGGAAAGATTTCTTGATCAAGACACAAAATAACATCAATAAAAATAAAAAAACATTAAGACATCTAATTAAAATTAAGAACAGGTATTCATCAGAAGACATCATCTAATAAGTGAAAATGCAAGTCCCAAATTTGGAGAATATATACACAATAATATAACCAAAGCAAGATGACTATGGAGATTATATAAAGAACTCCTACATATCAAAAGGTAAAACATAGAGATCTAAAAAGAAAAATGCACTAAAAGCAAACATGAATATACATTGCACACCAAAATATCCAAGAGGCTTATAAACATATGGCATGAAGCCTATTAGTAGTCATGGAAATGCACATTTAAGTAATATTTTTCCATAATTTTATGAGTGGGAACCAAAATAATCACATGTAATATATTGCATTGTGTTATTGGGAAATTAATGATTTCATTGGGATGAATCTCTTCAAATTACCGGGTTAGAGTTTAGGAGGCAATCAGGAATTGCTTTATATCAAACTTTGCACATTAGTAGACTTTTATATACCATTACACATCTACCACATAGCCAAGTTCTTTTCAAAAATAATCTGACAAAGTAAAGGGCTGGCAAATCTATGGATCAATGTTTATTCCTACACATTGCTGGTAGGAATGTACCTGGAAACAGCCACTTTGAAAAACAGTATAATCTAATATAGTAAAATTCTAGATATAGCTACCTTTGACTTAACAAATCCACTCCTAGTTCTATACTCTAGAGAAAATTCTGCAAATGAACAGCAAAATAAATATCAAATCAATCGAACTCATGGATTGAGAGAGTAGAAGGATGGTTACCAGAGGCTGTGACGGGTAGTGGGGGTTGGTAGAGAGGTAGGGATGGTTAATGGGTACAGAAAAATTAGAAAGAATGGATAAGACCTACTATTTTATAGCATCATAGAGTGATTTTAGTCAATAATAACTTAATTGTCTATTTTACAATAACATAAAAATATAATTGGATTGTTTGTACCTCAAAAGACAAATGCTTGAGGGGATGGATACCCTATTTTCCATGATGTGTTTATTTTACATTGCACACCTGTATCAAAGTATCTCATGTACCCCATAAATATATGCACCTACTATATACCCACAATTTTAAAAATAATTTAAAGATTTAAAAATAAAATTTAAAAATGTGTGTGTATATATATTATATATATTGTTGCGGAAGTCAGGGACCCCAAATGGAGGGACCGGCTGAAGCTGCAGCAGAAGAACAATATGAGATCTGGGCACCTTGAAAAAAGAACAGGATAACAGCAATGTTAAGGGAACAAGGGCGATAACCTTAAACTCTAACTGCTGGTGAGCTGGGTGGAACAGAGCCATATTTCTCTTCTTTCAAAAGCAAATAGGAGACATATTACTGAATTATTTTTCTGAGCAAGGAACATCCCTGAGAAAGAGAATGCACCCCTGAGGATAGGCCTCTGAAATGGCCACTTTGGGGGCGGCTGTCTTTTACGGTCAAAGATGAAGGGATGAAATAAGCACCTGGCCTCCTATAGCACTCCCAGGCTTATTAGGATGAGGAAATTCCCACCTAATAAATTTTGGTCAGACAGGCAGACAGGTCGTCTGCTCTCAAACCCTGTCTCCTGATAAGATGTTATCAATGACCATTTGTGCCCGAAACTTCATTAGCAATTTTAATTTTGCCCTGTCTTGTGGTCCTGTGATCTCGCCCTGCCTCCATTTGCTTTGTGATATTGTATTACCTTTGAAGCATGTGACCCACACCCTATTTGTACACTCCCTCCCCTTTTGAAAATCACTAATAAAAACTTGCTGGTTTTATGACTCAGGGGCCATCACAGAACCTGCCAACATGTGATGTCTCCCCTGGACACCCAGCTTTAAAATTTCTCTCTCTTGTACTCTTTCCCTTTATTTCTCAGACCAGCCAATGCTTAGGGTAATAGAAAAGAAGCCACATTGAATATCAGGGGTGGGGTTTCCCCCGATAATATATATATGATAGTTTATGAGAGCATTTTCTGTAATAACCCAAAACAAGATATGATACAAATAATCTATCAAAAGAAGAAAAGATATGCATACCATGCTATGCTCATGTAATGGATTACAGTACAGCAATGAAAAGTTAATGTAGATGCAGGTACTTTTAAAAACAGATGACTGGGTATGGTGGCTCAAATCTGTAATCCCAGCACTTTGGGAGGCCAAGGCCAGTGGATCACAAGGTCTGGAGATCAAGACCATCCTGGCTAACACAGTGAAATCCCGTATCTACTAAAAATACAAAAAATTCATCAGGCATGGTGGAGGGCACCTGTAGTCCCAGCTACTCGGGAGGTTGAGGCAGGAGAATGGTGTGAACCCAGGAGGCAGAGCTTGCAGTGAATTATGATTGTGTCACTGCACTCCAGCCTGGGCGACAGAGTTAGACTCTGTTACAAAAAATAAATAAACAAATAAATAAATCATAAATAAAATAAAAAATAAAACTTTTATTAATGTATTAATAGACATTATTAAGACATGAAGTAATACAATAAATTTCTCTTTTTCTGAAGTTCTATACCAGATAAAACCTAACTACATTTTTAGGAATGCAAAATTGCACTTTTAGGAGGCATAGCTACAAAGTAAAACAAAGGCATAATCCACCTAAAATTCAGGACAGTCATTATTTAGAGGCACTGACAGAGGAGGAAGTGGAGAAACCATGACAGGAAAGACTGGCAATATTCTATTTCTTAATCTGGGTCATACATATATACATATACTTGCTTATATTATTTATTTGTATTATTAAAATAATTACTATCATTCATATTTTAATTTTTTCCTGTACTGTGCCTCGTGAAAGGGGAAAGAAAACAGAACATTGAATAAAAGAGAAAATTAATACATAGTCTTAATACAGTTCTAATACAATAAAAATATCTAAGTGCAGGTTCTACTTGAGTATTTTTTTAAAAGGTCTCCAGGTTATGTTATTGTGCAAAGTTGAGAACTACCTGTATGAGACAGAAGTTACCGATTACAACATAAGAACATCTGTCTCAGAGATGTTTCAGAACATGACTCAAGACACATACCCAGAGCTGGGTGTGATGACATGCACCTACGGTACCAGCTACTCAGGAGCCTGAGGCAAGAGCATTGCTTGGTCCCAGGAGATCGAAGCTGAAGTGAGCCATGATTGCACAACTGCTCTCCAGCCTGGGCGATAAATCAGGATGCTGTCTCGAAAGTAAAACTAAAAAATAAATAAAAACTTTAAAAATGCACATGTCCAGCACTTTCTATTGTCTTAGTGAAGTATTTCTTTCTTTTTTTTTTTTCTTTTTTTTGAGACGGAGTCTTGCTCTGTCGCCCAGGCTGGAGTGCAGTGGCCGGATCTCAGCTCACTGCAAGCTCCGCCTCCTGGGTTTACGCCATTCTCCTGCCTCAGCCTCCCGAGTAGCTGGGACTACAGGCGCCCGCCACCTCGCCCGGCTAGTTTTTTGTACTTTTTAGTAGAGACGGGGTTTCACGGTGTTAGCCAGGATGGTCTCGATCTCCTGACCTCGTGATCCGCCCGTCTCGGCCTCCCAAAGTGCTGGGATTACAGGGTTGAGCCACCGCGCCCGGCCGTGAAGTATTTCTTTATGGAAACAACATACATACATTAATAAATTCAAACACTAAATTAAATTGCTTATACTATTGTCTTTAGCTAATTTTTTCTAGATGAAAACTGTACATGGTAACATATTTAAACAATAAAATGAATGATGTGAACAGTAATCCTTCCACCCTCTATACCCGTCAGATTTCCTGCCAAGAGTCAATCATTCTTACTTATTTTCTCTGTACTCTTCCAGAGATATTCTATGCATATACACACACATATCAATTTTGTTCACACCAGTAATGTGAACTATTGTGACTGTCTGAAATCTCTGGGAGCCCCAGACACGAGGAGGGGTCAAAGACAAGATCTTTTCCATGGGCCTCCCAGGATGCTCAGAGAAGAGATTGAGTACAGTACAGGAGACAAGGAAAAGCCTTCCTCAGTGGTGCAGTGATATAAAATCTTGCCAGACTTTGCTCTCCTGTGAAACAAAAATTTTCATTCCTGGGAGAAAAGTACAAACCCTATAGCTTCCCAGAAGGAATCAAAGGCCCAGTGCTGCTGGATTAAAAAGTAAAAGCAACAGGAAGGGCAGCATGCTTATCTACCCCATAATTCAAGGAAAAGTTCTGCTGGATCTGAGAGAGGGGTAAAGAAAAAGCCATCTGCCACTGGGAGAGGAACAGAAACTCACTTCAGTCCAATATCTCACAACAGCTCAAGATATCTGCTAGAGCTGAAAAAGAAGCAGGGATCTAACTCCAGAACAAGATTGTCCACCACTATGTGGCAGAGCCTATTTAGCCGAGGGAGAGAAGCAAACCTATTGAGAAAACCCCATCCCTTGGCCATGTTTAGACACGTAGGTACATAGAGGCTTAGACTGGAGCTGGAGCAGAAACACTGAGTAAAAAAAGTTCAACTCTTGTGCTAAGGTATGTACATCAAAGTATACTCCTAGGATAGGCAGGAGGAAGAGAGGATCCCTCTGTGCCACAGATATGCAATGGCTTCCAAACAGAGACTGGTGCAGAAACACTGAGAAAAGTGTTCTGCAACCCTCACACTAAACTCACAGGAGTAATTGTCTAATGCTGGAGAAATTTGAAAACATGGGGCACTGAAAATAACTATAGCAACAACAAAACCCCAAAACAGCCAAATGAATTGTTTATATTGGAGCAAACAACCAAGCTAACAGCCCGAGAGAAGAGGAGTATCCATTCCCAGGCAAAAAGTTATGCCTCAGGCTCTATTATTCTTCTGCATACAATGTCCAACATTGATTAAACAATTATAAAACACAAAAAAGTGAGAAAAAAAGCAATACAACTTTAGTTCTGGTTCTAATGACTACAGTCAAGAGATAAAGGAGTTTACAAAACTAGAACCAGAGATGACTCAAATGTTGGAAATATTAAACTGGGATTGTAAATAACTATGATTAATACTTATAAGCTATAGACTAAAAGATAGAAGTCATAAATGAAGAGTCAGGAAATTTTATAGACGTGATTAAAACTATTTGAAAATCAGCTATGTCAGCTATGTTAGCAGTTTAAAAAATATATCAGAGGTTAAAAACTCTTTTGATGTACTTTATCAGCAGGTTGAACATGACTGAGTGCCAAATAAAGCATTTTAGAGGTATGGGAGAATTTCTACATATCTAAAAATCTAAATTCTATGCAATTGGAGTCTGAGAGGGTAAAGGAAAAGGGAATAGGAGAAGAATAAACATTTTTTTCTATCTTAATTAAGCAATGACAAAAAGCCACAAAGATCCTCCCTTGTACCCATATATAAAAAATAAAATGAAATTGATCATAGAGCTAAATGTAAGGACTAAAATTATAAAGCTAGAAAGAACTGGAGGAAAAAGCTTTATAACCATCAGTTAAGCAAAGACATTTAATAAGTATAGGTTACAAAAAAGCATAAAACCTAAAAGGAAACAATGAAAATTGAACTATATCCTAATTTTAAGGTTCTGTTGTATGGAAAACGTGCTTAAGTTAATATGACAAGATTCAATTGGCGGTCATTATGTTAAGTGAAACAGGCCAGGCATAGAAAAACAAACATTGTATGTTCTCACTTATCTGTGGGATGTAAAAATCAAATAACTGAACACATAGTGAAGGAGAGTAGAAGGATGGTTATCAGAGGCTGAGAAGGGTAGAGGAGTGTATGGGCAGGGAAAGTGGGGATGGTTAATGAGTTAAAAAAATAGTTTGAAAGAATGAATAATACCTAGCATTTGATTGCACAATAGGGTGACAATAGTCAAAATAATTTAATTGTACATTTTAAAGTAGCTAAAAGTATAATTGGACTGTTTGCAATGCAAAGGATAAATGCTTAAGGAGATGGACCCTCCATTTTCCATGAAGTGATTCTTACATATTGCATGTCTGGATCAAAATATCTCACCTACCCCATGTAAATATATATATACCTACTATGTACTCACCAATATTTACAATTAAATACTAAAAATAAAAAATTCAAACTGGGAGGACATATTTACAAATGGTATTTCTTATAAAGTGCCTGTTTCCAAAATATAAATAACCTTTAAAATTTAATAAAAGAGGGCCGGGCGCGGTGGCTCAAGCCTGTAATCCCAGCACTTTGGGAGGCCGAGACGGGCGGATCACAAGGTCAGGAGATCGAGACCATCCTGGCTAATACGGTGAAACCCTGTCTCTACTAACAACTACAAAAAACTAGCTGGGCGTGGCAGCGGGCACCTGTAGTCCCAGCTACTCAGGAGGCTGAGGCAGGAGAATGGTGTAAACCAGGGGGGCGGAGCTTGCAGTGAGCCAAGATCCGGCCACTGCATTCCAGCCTGGGCGACAGAGCGAGACTCCGTCTCAAAAAAAAACAAAATTAATAAAAGAAATAAACCAATGTAAACAATGGGATAACAATATTTAACAAACACTTTACCAAAAAAAGCATATAAATGACAGATAAATACATGGAAAATGCTTAACATCATTAATCACCACAGCAATGCAAATTAAAACAATAGTAAGATTGTACTTTACACAGACTATAATAGCTAAAAGTAAAAGGATTGACAGTATCATGTGCTGACAAGAACATGGAGCAATTGAAGCTTTCATACATTGCTGATAGAAATTCAAAATGGTATGGTCGCTTCGAACAAGAAAGTAGCAGTTTCTTATAGAAATATATTCTACCATATGCTGCTATACATACTACCACAGCTAATTTATTCCTAGAAATTTATTTAAAAGACTCAGTGTGCATCCATTCAATGATCTGGGTACAAATGTTTACAGTGATTTTATTTGTAATTGGAAAAACCAGAAATGGTGTCTGCAAATATCCTTCAAATACTGAATAAATAAAAAAAATTGTGTAATATTCATTAGATGAGATAATATTCAGCAATAAAATGGAACAAATACATAGATATATCTCAAAAACATTAAATGAAGTAAGAGAAGTCAAACACAAGAGGCTATGTACTCTATGGTTCCATTGTATGATATTTATTTTTCACTATAAATGTTTAATATTGCTTAATAGGTTGAAGCTATGTAGACTAGATAGTCAACAATGGAAATTCTGCAATTCTCCACTCCCTATGACGTTGTAACATGGGAACATTCAGACAAGTAAAATCTCAGATGTGGCAGGATATACTTATTAGTACAGGTAAGATATTATTGTAGTTTCAGGGACGGGGATAAAGATATGTTTGTCAAGCTGAAACATGAGAAAGTAGAGATGTCTAAGTTAAGTGTTAGAAACAGCAACAAAGATCATTGCTAAGATTGGGTGTTGTCAGAAAGACTTGTTGCAAAGTGCTATTTTTAAGCAGGCTCTGTCGTCAAGGAGTCAGATCTGTCTCACTTCACGGAGATAAAAGCCGCATCTTTATATCATTGGGCTTCTGTAGTTCTATGAAGGAAGAAATGCTATAGTTGGCGTACCCAAGAGACACTGATGAAAAGCAGATAGAAATTTAGTGGGTATTTTTTCTTTTTATAATTTTTGAGATTAGAATTCACAGAGGTATTCATTTAATCAGAGCCTGATAATTGTTACTACGCAAATGAGGCAAATCATTGAGAAACTCAGAGGAGGAATAATATTTTGTCATAAGTAATCAGAAAAGATTTCATAGAGAAAATGCATTTGATCTGAGTCTGGAAGTATTGGTTAGAATTTGAGTGACAGAGATGGGAGAATAACATAAATAAAAATGGGAAATAGGAGGTTCAGTTGAATTCTAATAAGAACAAAAGAACAAAAAAAGCAAAGAGTCAAAAGTTGTACTCCATTATCTTCCTCATTCTAGGGAAGCTGAGTATAGAACTTAATTTCAAATTCTGAATAATCTCTTACTTGCTACGTGACTTACTTGACCTAACTCTCAGTTCACCCATTTGTAACAAATCTCCCTAACATTAATAATATGGTAGAAAGGATTTGATAAAATTGCATAAACAAAATACTTAGCCTTTAGTCAGTTTTTAAAATGTTGTTTTCTACAACCCTGGAAACTCTTTTCCTTGTATAAGAAAACATTTAGTTTTCAAAGAGAGACATTGTCAATAAAAATACACTATGGCAGATTAAGAAAGGATTCTCAGCTAACATATAGGTTGAGAACAATGACAGTGATTTCCTACAAATGAGACAGAGGTTAGTTACCCAGGAAAATAAGTGTCAACCTTAGGAGATTTATGTTTGTTTAATCACTCCCACCATCTCCATGAGGATGACTCTCCCTAGAAAATTCTTAAGCGTCTTTCACGTTGTTGCCCATACTTTATCAACATCAGAATTATTTACTGTTATTTCCAGTAAATTTACCTGCCTGAGCTTTCCAGGCAGGTAAGTTCTTCACACTAGAGTAGTTGCTGTATTGCTTGTTTCTGCCCCTATTTTGACACTTACCTTTTATTGACAGGACTGTTCCCAGTCTTTCACTGAGAGGTCATTGAATGAAAGGACCATGTTCTAATATGATTTGTACCTCCAGCAACTACAAAGTATCTGGAACACAAAAAGAACATACTAATGCATGCTGTAGAATAAGCCAAAAGGAAAATGAGAGCTGCTAGTAAGGAACCAAATGGTCAGATGGAGATTATGAAATTTTCCTTAGAAATGTTGTCTAAAGTTAACTTTTATTTAATGCTGATTGTTGCTTGATGTAAACTGCAAAGCAAGAAGGAAGAAAGGAAGCAAAAATGGAGAGGGAGGCAGAGAGAGGGGGAAAAAGAATTATCAAACCAAGCGAATACAAATGAAAATATGTACTAGAACTACTGTGCTATGAGCAGGATCTTAAAAAATTATTATAAAGCATTATGAGTTGTGAAAGATTTTCTAAGTGGGTATTTTTTTGTTACATGAATAAGTTCTTTAGTGGTGATTTCTGAGATTTTGGTGCATCCATCACCTGAGCAGTGTACACTGTACCCAATGTGTAGTCTTTTATCCCTCACCCCAGTCCCACTATTTCCCGGGTCCCCAGAGTCCAATTTGTCATTCTTATTCCTTTGTGTTCTCATAGCTTCGTGTAACTAACTTAACAAATCTCTTACTATGAACCATCTGCTGTGTCTCTAACATTACTTTTTTCACAAGTCATCTTATTTATTTATTTGTTTGTTGTGAAGCTCCTCATAATAAGATATTATTTGCTTAAAGATGTTTCACAAAATGTTGGTCCTCTTTGTTTGATCTTGTATAGAATGCAGGAAATATTCATAATTAAAGCCAACATATGGGGATGGCAGGTGGTCATTTCCCACAATAATGGCTGTGATATGAGTTAATTTCAAATTCTAAATTAAAAAGCAATGAGTTCCAAAATGCATAATCCATGCAAGGAAAACAGCACTTTGAGGACTATGCCCATCACTTAGTAACTGTTTCAAAAGGATGACCCTTTAACAATCAAAGCTTTGTTAACCAAATTTCATAATATATGCTACTATTCAAAGCACAGTGATTCTGACGTCTATCAACTCCCTAATAAGCAAGTAGGGAAAGAAAAAGTCAATTAGTTTTTGTGAAATGTTTTAAACGAAACTATGTGGTTCACTAACACTATTTTTAAAAATTCATTTAAATCTCTGATGACAGGATGGGCCCCTCCAGCCTATTTCATGGGCAACTTTAAAAATGGTATTCCATTGTTTCAAATAAGACTAGGAAATTGTATCAGCCGTATGTCATTTCCCATGCCAAGGAAATAAGGAGATTGCCCTCTCTAAGCCTGATTACCATAAGAAGTCATTCTCAAAGTTATAACAAATCTTTTAGTTATACTTCTTCCCATTATTATAAAAATTAATGATGAAAACAAATCTCTAATGTTTCTTATAACTAAAAGACTTAACCAAGTTTTGGTTTTCCATGTCAACACAACCAAATAATCCTTAACTATTAATAAATGGAACAAAATTAAAGATATTTCAAAAATATCTGAAAATTTATGGTGATTCTATCTTGAAGAGATAATGTCATTTACTAGAAGAGAATGGTGAGAAGAAAGAAATAATAGTTCTCTTTTTTTCTCACTATAATTCTTAATATTGAAATGTTTTATAATTAGCATGAATTTCCCTATTACTGGTCCTTAAGAAGTTAATATTGATAAATATCTAGTACCTCCGCATAAAACAAAAATCTTACAACTCATTTTTGATTGAAAATCAAATAACAAAAAATTGATAAGCTACCTGTGAAGATTTTTACAGAGATTTCCAGTTGGAATTTGGATGGTAGCCAGATGTACAAAACAAGGGGTTGACAATTATCAAGCAACAGTTGAATAAGTACAACCAGTTGGTAGTTTCTGTTTACCAATGTATTGATGCCCTGATTCTGTAGATTTATAGGATGTATTTGCATTGCCGAGAAAGAGACTAATGGCTCCAAATGTGTTAGACTATGGCTTTTGTTCTTGTTCTGTCAATAACAAATTTTATGCACTTAAACAACTCTGGTTAGTTCTCTGAGTATTAATTTTTGTCTGGATTATATTAGGACTAATGTTCTATGATTTTATGAATCCGTGAATCTATCCTATCAGGATTCTTAAGGTCAACAAAATTACATTAATGGCCGTGTGTGTTGAAGGTATTATATTTATGTTTTCACACACACACACACACACACACGCACACACACACAACTATGCCTTGAAATTTTAGATTAGGATTAAATTGTGAAGGGTATTACCTGCTGGGTCAGATTAAAGATATGTTCTGTAAATGGTGGAGACAGATATAAAAGCTTTTTAAGCACATGGGTAAGGTATTATATTTAGGCTTAAAAACATGGCTAGAATGTAGAGGATAGATTAAAAGGATAAGTCAGGAAAGGCTAAGAGATCTGACGGGGCCTTACTTCACAGTGGTGATAATGAAATGGTAATGTAGGAAAGGAGACAAAAACCACTGGTAAAATATTTTGGGAATAAATTTTAAAACCTTAATGATCAAGCAGATATAATTGGATTTGGATGAAGGACAAGAAGAGATCAAGCTCATGTGAAGTCAATACACAGGGTAAGAAGTGGCAAGGGTAGCCTTTTAGAATTTTATAATAAAATACATGGTATTGAATATCATTGCCCACTTCAAATATATATGGAGAGCAAGAAAAACATTAAAATGAAAATAATTTTGAAGACCACAACCTATAAGCATAGACAGAGAGTGAATGACTTACAAAAACACTGTAAAGAATGAACCAGAAGAGAAGGAACTGGGTGAAATCAATGAAAACCAATAGAATAAGTAGTATTTAAGAAAAAAAAAATATTGTCAATGTTGTCAAACAATGCAGATATAGAAAAACAGACCTGGAAAGGCTCTACTGGATGGATTAAATAATGAGGTCATCAGTGGCACTGATCAGTGTGATCCCAGTGGAGTGGTAGTGGCTTAAGTGTGAAGGCAGTTAATGGGAATATAGGAATAAGAGGTGCAGAAACAGGTGGCAACTACTGACTCTTTCTTTGAGGTTTTGATGTAAAAATGAGGAAGGGTTTAATGAAGTAGGAGTGGTGATAGATGAGAAAGTAGTCATGGGAACAAGTAGATAACAGAGGTAATTTTTTATATGTAGGAAAGACATTGGGATCCTTAAATGCTTTATTAAGAAATCAGCAATAAGAAAAAAGTTAAATACATCAGAGAGAGCACCAATGTTAATAATATTCTCATAGGAATGGAAGGGTGTAGGTTGATAAGCACAGATGGAAGGATTCTTTTTTTAATGAGAGGGAATACTGCTCCCCTAGGAGACTATCTCTTGGAAATATCAAAGATAGCCCTTTAACCAGGCTTCTCAATATACTCTTCTGGGATAACCAAATCCCTAGAGGATCCAGAATTGAAGTTTCAAATTCAAATGAAAAATTTTAATGAACAAAAGTAAGTCAAGTTTTTTTTAAGATTCTATTTAAGATCATGTGCTAACCGAGTGCCTGTCTTTATTGGGATGTCTCTTTCCAATTAGAATATGCTTGAGTGACCAATCACTTATATAGACAGTTCTGAACACAAGCCAAGCACGGCAGTACATAGATGAGCTGTTCTGGCCTTTCTCTTGTGTTTCTGTAGGGTATTAAAAGTTGCCACATGGAGGCTATCTTACATTCCCCATGCCAAAATCAACCAAAACTAATGCACCACCAAACCCAGTCACTGAATTTCCACACATAAATCATTCTCTTAATCATCGATACTAGACAGGATGCAGAAGTCCTTAATTCTGCAAGCACTTTCTATGTCCCTTGATACTTTTGATGAAATAGAAAAAATATTTTATGCATTAATTCCTATCACTTGTGCTATAAAACTTCAGGTTTTGGTGGGTCTAAAACTGAGAATCTGCGGGGATCTTTAAGAGAATATGTAGATTTGTAAAACAATTTGTAAAATATGTTTGAATATGTGAATTTGTAAACTCAAAAGTATGTGCAGGGCTCATTCAAGGGACAGATTAAGGGACAGATTGAGAAACAGCAAAGATTTAAGCTTCATTAGCTTACTGTTGAAACTGTCTAAAACCAAAGGAATTTTAAGTTATATTGTAGAAGATGTGGCATTATCATGTAGGTTTTTTCGTGAAGTTCACAGAACACCACAAGCACACAAACCCACTTGGATGGCTAGAAAGAGCACTTTTTTCTATCTCATATTCCTCTGATGCCTGAAATAAGCTTCCGTTACCAAAGTGATTACGGAAAATGTGTGAGTGTCAGTTTCTTGTGGTGTGGTGGATATTTCACCTAGATCATATCCCAGAACTCATCTTTGATATGCTCCTTTCCAAATTTAATCACTCATTTACTATATTAAATTTGCCTTCATTTTTCCTCTTGATTTTGTTTTTCTCTCTGCATTTTCACCACCCTTTATCTTGAACGTAGGCTTAATCTCCCCATTTGGTTTTCTGTCTGAAGTCCTTCACTTCCAGCTGCGACGTCATTGACCCTGTAACTTGTACTACATGAAACTTCTTAATATTCTGTTTCTTAGGCATTGCATCTTTCTTCCAAAAATCTTCAGTGGTTCCTCAACACAAACAAAATGAGATCCAGATAAACCAGCAATCATGGTCTGTCACAATCAAAGTCCTTCACTTACTCTCATTTATTCTTATTTACTATTACTTTTCTACGTGACACTACACTTTAGACAAATTGGTTTATTGGTTGTCTCACATTCGATTTAATACATAGACTTTTATGCATGCTTTTTTCCCATGTGGAATATTCTCAGCACTTCTACCCCATCTATCAAGTCATTATCTGTTCTACATAAGCAGTTTCAAAGGTTATGCAAATCTTTTTCAAATTTTAGTAAGCACTTCCTCTTTTGTAATTGCCTAATCGCTCTCATGATGCTCAACATCTTCTTACTATCGTATTTATCTTTTCTGATTTACTTCCTATTGTTTCATAACACCACAAACCCTTTGAGGTTAGAAGACATTTAGACAATTTTTGTTTTGTTTCTCTGAACACATGGTATATTGCTCAGTGTTTAGAAGTCATAAATAATTGTTGGTAAGGATTTTAATTCTTCATAGAAGTGTGGTATGATAAGAAAATACCTTCTATTCCCATTAATTTTATAACTTGCAGTAGAATAAATTTCCCAAGATGTTTCTTTATAGGCATTGTATTCTTGTTCCCACACCCTTCAGTTGTCCCTCAACACATACAAAATAAGATTCAAATAAACTGGCAACTACGGTCTAACACAATCTAAGTCCTACTGTTACCTTTATTTACTACTACTTTTCATCAAACTAATTACAACCCAATTAGTACATAAAACCTCAACTTTATTCTTTTCTAATGTCACTTGCAGAAAAAGAAAATGTGTCTGTCAGACGAAACAAATTGCTTCTTTTTTCAATACAGAAAATGACAGGTGAATTTTTATGCACACCTTCAAGATGAGCTCTGGAAAATAAGAGACTAACTGGAGTGGTAACACTTGATTTTAAAAATTATTTAGACAGAGAAGTAATATGTAGAATCCTTTGGATTCCTAAATTAACAGGGAGTGATGTATAAGTATTTCATAGACAATTATTATCAAATCCTGATAAAAGTTCCCTTGCATGAGCTATTACAAAATACACTTTTTAAAATGCTATAACTCACGGCCGGGCACGGTGGCTCAAGCCTGTAATCCCAGAACTTTGGGAGGCCGAGACGGGTGGATCATGAGGTCAAGAGATCGAGACCATCCTGGCTAACACGGTGAAACCCCATCTCTACTAAAAATACAAAAAACTAGCCAGGCGAGGTGGCGAGCGCCTGTAGTCCCAGCTACTCCGGAGGCTGAGGCAGGAGAATGGCGTAAACCTGGGAGGCGGAGCTTGCAGTGAGCTGAGATCCGGCCACTGCACTCCAGCCTGGGTGACAGAGCGAGACTCCGTCTCAAAAAAAAAAAAAAAAAAAAAAAAAA
>NC_045441.1:134353054-134397976 GCF_002776525.5 Piliocolobus tephrosceles | reverse complement strand
AAAAAAAAAAAAAAAAAAAAAAAAAAAAAAGGAAGGGAGAAAAGTAAAAGGAAGGAAAAAGAAAGAAAGGAACTAATTGTAGGCCACTATTTTATATTTTGCACAAAGTCAATTCTAAATATATTAAAAAATTAAATGTAAAACACAACTATAGAATTTTAAAAACATATAGGAAAACATCTTTATGACTTTAGGGTAGAAAATTGCTTAAATGAGACACAAAATCACTAATTATAAAAGAAAACATTGATAAATGTAAGCATCAATAAATTGTAAAACTTTGTACATACATCATGAAGAGACTAAAAAGACAAGCAAACATGTGTAAAGAAATTTTGTAATTCAACAAGGAAATGACAAGACAAACCAGTGTAACATGAACAAAATATTAACAATAAGTGTTTCCCACATCAAGGAAAGAAACTCGATTGGCCAATAACTTTATGAGACAGCACTCAACATCATTATTAATCATACATTTAAAATCTAGCCACACTGATGTGTTACAAACCCTCCCAGTTGGCAAAAATTAAGTCTTTCACATCAGGTGCTGCCAAAGTTGAAGAAAATTCTAACTGTAATCGTATCTGGAGAGAATGTATGGTGCTTCTTGAGAAACAATATGTGTATATGCTCTTGATTCATTTATCATTGATGACATCATCTACTTGTTTTCAGTTAGTGGGATTTGAGTAAAAAATCATCTGGCTAGTTCTAGTGTATTGGTTTTAATTTCACTGCATTCCTTTGACTAAGTAATACATTACCATTTTTTTCTGAAATTCTAAAGGTATCAATGTATAAAACATTTAGAATTTTCCCTCTCTCTTTTGTACTCCCAATTTCCCAAGAAACACACATGGGAAAATATCTTTATCCCCTTTTTCTTTTTCCATATGCATACTTAAGTTTTGTGATACATGAAACTTTTCATCTTTATGCATGAGTCTCCCAGTCCTCTGTGCAGGACTGTCCTCATTTGGTAATTATTGCTCAGAATGTGAGGACATTTCACTCAAAATTTAAGGTTTTATTTTTGGAAACTGCAGGGTATTTTTTATTCCAAAAATTGAAGTTTGTGCTATATATGATCATTGTTAGGTGTCATATGCATGTATACCTATCTATATGTGCATGCACATGTGTGTGTGTGTGTGTGTAATGTATATATGCCTGTATGCATATACATTAGCTCACTTTAAAAAATATTGCCTTTGTCCTCTAGGACTCACATTTTGTTGATAGCCTATTGTAATCCTGTTGCTTATTTTTTCTTTGGACCTCATTATTCACATGGTGATTCTATATTTGGTACTTAAAGCTCAGCCCAGTTGTTAACATACTTAAACATCGTTAGCCTAGGAAATTGCAAAAGGCACAGCTCATTGTGTTCTATGCGATGACAGTTTGCAGAAGACAAATCACACAATAAAGGTCTTCATAGTAAGTGATGCTCTGGAAGATGTATATTTTTGATGCACATGTATCTCTATGATATAAAATAGAGATGGCATTGCAGATTGAGAAAACTTAAAAACTGAAAACTGTAATGATAAGAAACTCTTACTACTTTATTTCCAAAAAAGCAAGAAAAAGTTGACAGAATACATGAATAATCAATTTTGAAAAAAATTGAAAACTATAATAATAAGGAACTCATTAGTTTATAAGAAGATAAAGAAAGAAAAAATTGACAGAATATATGAATAGGCAACCTGTAGAAGAGTTAAACCAAATGAATAACAAAAAAGATATATTTAAATACAATAGTGAAAGGAATGCAAATTAAAGTAACTATGAGTTACATTTAATATTTATCAAACTGGTAAATATTAAAAAGATCAATTTAACATGGCAGGGAAAACAGGAAAAAGAATATAGTCATATATTTTATATCTATATATTGGGATTGATATATGATGTATGTCATAGGTCTTATACTTGACATACCCAAATGAGTTAGCAAACCTTATTTTACTCTTAACAACGAAAAACTTAATAATTTTTCATTGCTCTGATGAGAAACAGCATTTTGTTTATAATTGCCATTTATTTGTTGAGTATCAAATTTCACCAAATTACCATATGTTGACTGACGAAAAGAAAGAAACATACTGTTCAAAACAAACACTGACCAAAGACACTTCTATGTCCTAGGGAAGTGTAATAATATAGTTTTGAAATTTTAGATGATATTTAATTTAGCCAAATACCAAATTGATCAAATTTTCTTTGAAAGGTAAATTGTCTTTCCCCATGATTCCCATTCTTGTATCTCAACTCCAGAGTATAATTTTTTTAAAAAGGTGCAACAAAGGTTGGAGTTGTATTATTTTTAAGCAAGAAGAAAAACCCTCAACATGACTGGGCCAGACAGAAAAAGAGTAATGAGAAAGCAGAATGAAAAAGAAAAAAGGAAGGGTGAAGTTACTGGGGAAAAAAAAGTTGCCCAAAGGACTTAGTAGTTATCTATAACACGTATGAATGGACAGAGCAGTTTAAAAAAAAAAAAAATCCCTATCCAAACTGTGGCGGAGGTACATGGAGGCTAATAATATTAATATTCAAATGTAACTATTGCTCTATTTTCAAAAACAAGAAAAACTTCTTCCATCCCAAAGGATAATCATAGGCGATTTCCTGGGGATTTCCCCTTAACTCTCAGACAATATTATGAATAACTCACATACACCAAATGTTAAGATCCATTTAAGTATTCAGTTGTAAAAAGACTTATATATTACTACAACTGTTATGTGACTTATTTTAAAGCAAGGAAACAGATACTGCTAATAATGGACCAAATACTTTAGCATATTTTATAATGTTACTATTTAGTTTAATGTATAATGCCCTATCTCTTCATTCTCTCTTTCCTTTGGTCACTTAGTTTATCATTTTCATTTTGACTCTGCAATAATTTTCCTCTTTTCTAAAGGATACTGATAGCTTATCATTGAATGCACCTAGCTAAAGATACATTCTTTCCACGATACAGACACAGTCACTTTGTTCTGAAACTGGACTTGTAAGATCCTAGATAAAATAATGTAACAAACACTGTGACTACCTTATCACCCCCTAAAACAAAGAAAAAAAAAAAACAACTCTGCTATCACTACCTTAAAGATGGTGCATATATGGATTACAATGCAAGGTTAATTCTCCATTTTGGTGCCCTGTTGTCTTGTTATCCTCTGTGTAGTGTAGTCATCAGTTATATCTTTATAAAAACAAACAAACACATCCTCAAGTTTAATTATTCCATGTATTTGTAGGTAATCATTAAATGCATTTGGTTTAGAAAAACTCCTCATACAATTTAAGCTTTTGAAAATAATTATACTTTAAAGAGCATTTAAACAATCTTCATATTTAATTCATAAACATGGAAATTACTTGCATTTTATGACCGAATAATATGATATGCAAAACAACCTACTGTTTTCTCCTCTGACTCAGCATGTGTTTTCCCACTAATAAAAATAATCGCTTTCATTTTCTCAATATAGAATAAACTATGTGACCGCACAATTCTAAACACTGCGTATTACACTCATCATCACAACCACCATGCAAAGTAGTTATTATTTTCTCCATTTGTAGAGGAGAAAAAAGTTACATAACTCGCTTAGAGTCACAAACGTAAAAACTGATGGAAGTAAAATTAAAACCTGAATTTATTTCATAATTTTTAAATTGTTTAAGTTGTATTCACCTGTTTAACTATACATTGGAGAAATTTTGATAATTGTGCACTGACACACATTTAATTCCCACAACACAAAAAAGATGGAAAACAGTTCCATTGTCTTAAGTTTTCTCATAACCCTTTGTAGACCATCTCCTCTCCCAATCTCCAGCCTCAGGCAACCACCCATCTGATTTCTGACCCTAGATACTTTTTCTGAGTTCATATGAATAAATTGCACAAAATGTGGCCTTTTGTGAGATGATTTTTACTTATGGTAACATTTCCAGATTCACTTATACTGTTGTGAATATTAGTATTTTCCCTTTTACTGCTGAGTAATAGTCCACAGTAACAATATGCCACAACTCATTTACCCATATGCTAGTTAATGGATGGTTGGATTGTTTCCAGTTTTTTTCTGCCTTTTTATTATTTTAAATAACACTGCTGTAAATATTTACATAGTAGTCGTTAGATGGACAAATATTTTCACTTTCTTGTGAACTGTAACAGTGGGTGGGATTTCTGGTTTCTATAAGTGTATGTTACATTTTAAAAATATGTAGCTACACTGTTTCCAACGTGGCTGTGACTGCGTTTCCAGTAGCATAGTGTCAGTTTCAGTTATTCCTCATTCTTACCAAAACTGATATTATCAGTCCTTTTAATTTTATCTTTTATAGTGAGTGTGTAGTGGTATCTTACTGTGTTTCTTTTTTGTTTTTGGAATTGCACGATGACTAGTGATGTTAAGCATTTTATGTGCTTGTCATTTATATGCCTTCTTTGGGAAGTGTCCGTTCAAAACTTTTGTCTCCTTTTAATTAAGTTGTCTGTCTAATTTTTACTAATTTGTAGGTTTAATTTATATATTCTTATAGAAGCTTTCTGTTTGATATATGTTTTGGAAAGATTAGAAAGATTATCTGTTGCTTGCCTTTTCATTTCTTGAATGTATATTTGGAGACAAGGTTTTCATTTTGATAAAATGTTTATATTTTTTGTCTACAGTTCCTACCTTTTTAAATCTCTATATAAGAAACTTTTACCTAAGTCAATGTCACAAATATTTCTCAAAAGCTTTTGTTTAGAATTTTAAAAATTTTATGATTTAAAATTACGCCTATAATCCACATTCAATTAACTTTTTTGTGTGATGTTAGGTTAGGTTCTTGTTTTCCCAATATATGTATTCAGATGTTCCAGCACCAAGTGTTGAAAAGGCTATATATATTCTCAATTGCATTACATTGGCTTCTTGGCCGTATAGTAATTAATCATACAAGTTTGGGTCTATTTCCAGAAAATCTGTTTTTTCCAATTGGTCTATATCCTTAGCCTTAAACCAATACCATACTGTCTTTATTACTCCCTATTAAGTCTTGAAATCAGCTAATACAAGCCCTCCAATTTTATTCTTTAACAAAAAAAATCTATTGGCTATTTTATGTAACTTGCTTTGTTACATAAATAGTTTTTAAATATCTATCAAAAGTCCTGATAGATTTTTAACCGTGACTGAATAAAATACATGAATTAATTTGGAGCTGAAATAAAACGTCTGACTCCATTTTTGATGTTGAACTACTCATGCCTTTGAAGTGGCATAAGTCCTTGTCTACTTCTGGAAACCCTCAGTCAAGACCCACTGACTAACCACAATAAAAATTCAAATCGGCCGGGCACGGTGGCTCATGACCTGTAATCCCAGCACTTTGGGAGGCCGAGGAGGGTGGATCACCCGAGGTCAGGCATTCGAGACCAGCCTGGCCAACATGGTGAAACCCCGTCTCTACTAAAAATACAAAAATTACCCATGCGTGGTGGCACATGCCTGTAATCCCAGCTACTCGGGAGGCTGAGGCAAGAGAATTGCTTGAACCTGGGAGGCAGAGGTTGCAGTGAGCTGAGATCGCACCACTGCACTCCAGCCTAGGGGACAAGAGCGAGACTTTGTCTCAAGGAATAATAATAATAATAATAATAATAATAATAATAATAATAATAATAAAATAAAAATAATAAAAAATAAAAATAAAAATAAATAAATAAAATTCAAATCAATCTGTACTATTGGACCAGTATGGAGATGTGTGGCCTCCTCTCCCCACAAAGCCTCATTATGTAAACACTAAGCCTTTTCATACTTTCTTGGTGTATGTGTACAATCACGAATGTTGACATCAAGCCAAATTTGAGGTGGCTGGGCATCCAGATTCTTCAGAGAGGTCACAACAATTGGCTTTGTGAATAGGATTGTCTACACCATGACAGCAAATACTGGGGTCCTTTTTCTCTTACATTGGCTTGCAAACTGGGTCTGCTGCCTAGTAGCAAGCATGTACAACAAGCTGCTGTCTAATGGCTGGCATGAGTTTGAGTTGTGCTGTTTTGTGCAGCATTTCCTGATTTTTATTGAGCCTCTCATAGATATAACTGACCTCAGTCATAAACTTTCATAATAAATTGTCATGTAAGAGCAGGAGTATGGGATTGGGACTCTTCTTAAAATGGCAGTGGGTTATATGTCTCAGCCCAGATCTATTTGTTTATATTAGAATGAATCATGTCTTAATTCCAGCATAAGCTACCATGGATGCTAGACTCAGAGGAATGACTCTTACCCTATGACTCACTGTGTGTCTCAATCAAGCACTGTACCCCGTTCTACGGAGTGCCCAGGGAAAGGCTGCACTGTGCAATCCCAGGGCTCCTCAGGTGGTTGCTCACGGGGAGGAATTGTAGTCACAATGTGAAGAGCAGTTACTATTCGCAGATTAAAATTGTTGAGCTCCACACTCCTAAAATTCACACAGCTCTTTCAGAGCCTATAAAATGCCTGGTTCCTGCTACTTCTGTTTAAAATGAAAATCCTGATCCTCAGCGTTATAGGAAAGAACACTGCTTTCACCCCTGTGGCAGATCAAAAGGTGAAATCTACCATGGATGAGACCCCTAACCCTGGTGATACTAATTTGAAGCTCCCTGGAGGAAGAAATAAATAAAGATGAGCAGCACTGAGAGACACTTCCCCATCCCAAAGTGTATCTAGTAACCCACAAAATACAAAGACAGAGAGAGAGAGAGAGAGAAACGAGGAAATGAATAATTCTGCATACAGAGGGGGGAACTAAAAGAAAATTTAAAAACCTGAAAGAGTGGCCCATAATTCAATTTCACCCAATAGAATATCTAAAATTTACTAAATTGAATAAAATAACTTATACAGCAAAAATGATGCCGTTTCTTTGCACCTCTACAACATAAATTCTGAATTAACTTCAATATCTGTTGAAATTGATCAACTGGCAAATCTTAATGGCCTTAATCAATAAAAGGACTCAAGTTATTAATAAACCTGGAGATCTCACTAAATTTTCACAAGTTACCCCTTGTAATCTTACCAAATATGTAATAGATATTTGGTTTACCTTAATTTAACTATCAAAACTGTTACCGTGTTGCAGTGACAAATTCCCTCTGGTCATCGAATGTATTGCCTTAAATTATCCCAGAGTGAACATAGATTCTAAGATCCCATGAGTAATAAGTTAAAATTAAATGAAATCTTTGGCACTTACAAATTGGTTTTTTAAATGAACCCTTATAAAAGTTACCCACAGTTTAAATAGTAATATCAGCCAATGTAATTTAATCAGAGTCTTCAAGGGTTGAAATCCATTATTTAAGACCTATTTAGAGAAGGAGTAATTATTGTAAGTTTTTGAATAGTTTCCATATATATGACTTTCCTCCTTCCCCACAGAGGTTATACAAAATCTTCTGTTACTGAAAGTACAGCTATACCATTGTCCTCCATACCCAAACACTTTTCCTGACCACACATTTACACTCAAATGATTCCTTGAGTAACATTTATAACATGTCTTTGACTGTTCCCTATAGAGTCATAATCCCTCTCTGCTTATATGAATCATACCTTGCAGGTGGTTAACTCCATCATCTTGTCAGAATTCTATTTCTCATGTATAATCTCCAGTTCAAATCTCAAACTCTTCTATCTTTTTTTCTGGATTTTCTAAAATATCAGAATATCACTTTTTTGTAGAATACAATATGAACATCATCTACAGCAACGACTTCATGCTAAAGAGATGAATATAATCTTTAATATTGCCTCTATATAGAAGCAGCACAAAATTTGTTTGGGAAAACTATATGCAATGGGCATGCATATAGTGTTTTGATTACAAAGTACTTTCATTGCATCATCAATTTTTTGCCTGCAAAGGGCACATGAAGCAATATTCCAGTAAAAAAGATTTACTTTTCCCAACACTGAGATTCAGAGATATTAAGAGATTTATTCAAAAGAGCAGGTGAACATATGCAAGAAGCAAAGCAACAAACAACCTACTTCCCCCATCATTTTTTTCCCCAGGATTCTTGCTACCACGTCACACAACTTTACAGTTTTATCTTTTATCTTCATATAATCTGCATTACTTTACCACCTTGATTTACCTTAATGTTAAGTAGCGTTACTTAAGTCTGCTCAGATATCTAAATTTCTACCGTGTTAGGTTGTAATAAAGATGTTACTAATTCTGAAACAGCTTAAGATCTGCAGAAACCAAATTTGACTTGAGCTATACAAAATAAGTGAATACTTAGATTTGGAATTTTTAAAAAACTATATGAATGAATGTACACTATGGTTGACATCTCTTAAAAATATAAAACCATTCTAGCTAAGACAGATAAAATTCAAACTGAAATATATGAAATACATAAAACTTATAAGTGATTTTAATATTTTTCTAACTCAATTTAATATGATTATATATGCTTGCAATATAGGGCCAAATAATTTTTTCTTCAAAGGGCTGTAGTTAATACAAATATTTTCTTTTACTTCACTTTAGTTTATTGTAATGACAGACCCCACCATCGTTGTTTCAGAAAACTGGTCACAGACTCTTGGATGCTCAAATATTGTAAATTTTGTGTTCTATTTTCTTTTGTGTTATTCTCTTTCCAGTCAGTCATCTAAAAAATAGTCTTCTTTCTTTAACTTCTCACTGTTCTCCACCATTCTTTGTTTCCTTCCCTCCATCCTGACTCCATTCTCTCTCTCCTCTCTCTCTCCCCCCCCCCCCCCCGTCCCAAACCCCCTTCTCTCTCTGTTGCTGATGGTTAATTGTCTTAGTGTGGTCAGGCTGCTATAACACAATACCATATATTGAGTAGCTTAAACAACACAGATTTATTTCTCACAATTCTGAGAAGTGGGATGTTTAAAATCAGGTGCTGACCTATTCAGTTCGTGACGCAGTGTCTCTTCCTGGCTTGTAGAAGGCCGGCTTTTCACTCGATCCTCACATAGCTCCTCAGCGTGGGTGTGAGTGCGCAGACAGAAAGAGGTGGACATCTCTAGCTCTCTCTTCTTATAAGGCCATTAAGCCACAATAGCATGACTCAGTCTACCCTAATGACCTCCCAAATGCTCTATTTCCAAATATAATCACATTGGCATTTATGATTTCAACATATGAATTTTGGGCTGATACAAATATTCATTCCATAACAGAATAGAATATATTGTTCTGGAAATTCTTTTCTCTCCACCACAGTCTTCTTTCTCTCAATAACTTCTACGCTAGGTCAGTCTGCTGGAGTTGCAGTAGTATCTCCATAGCCACACATTCTATCGTTCTTTCTAACCCATGTCCTCATTCCAAGATTCGTTACTCACATTTTTAAAAGTTCATTTGATTATCCTAATGATCTCATTGAACATGAAAAAATATTATTGTATCAATGTTTCAAATGAGGTAACAAGTTTAGAAAGATTTACTTTTCCCAAGTTCTCAAAAATGCTTTCTTAAAAAAAGAGTTATTACTCAGGTTTCCTAATTCTTATTCAAGTATTTATTGGTAAAGCTTATATCCATAAGTTTATTTGCACTCTGATTACTTTTTAGGAGAGCTGTATGTCAAATTCAGTTCATTGACAAATGAAACACTAAGCATATTTATTCCAAAAATATTTCTTGAGTATGAATATAACAAAAAATTGCTAATACTAAAGAAATCAAATTTGACCTGAACAAGTGAAAACTAGAGTTTACATTTTCATTTTAAACTGTTTTTCTTTCTCAGATGTAATTAAACCACAGGATTTCTTTTAGTTTCTTAATATTGATTAATACAGATTTTTCTTCCCTTTCCTCAAATTTGCGTAGTCACTTACTTGAAGCAAAAACGTTATTTAGAAACAATATTTCTTTTCCTCCAGTTTGGTCACATATGCCTATGCATGGAGAAACACATTATAAGCATTTTCAGTAAATTGGGTCATCTAAAATCAAGAAATCTTTAAAACTTCAAAATAAATTTCACATCAAATAACACTGACCTCCATCTGTTTCTGATTTACTTATTTCTTCCTGATTTATGCTGATTATATGAATATAGGATTCTGGCTTTTTATGAGCCCAGAAAGTCAATAGGAAATGAGAATTAACTTTTATCTCTCTTGCTAAATTTCTGAAATAGCAGGAATTACCATCAATCTAACATTATCATCTGCATGATTATTTGTCAGTTCAAATAAAATTATTGGAAAATACACACAGGATAATAATACGTAGAAGAATACAAGTAACCTCTGAGTTTTATTTGCTTTTCCAAGAGTTTCCACGACATTAATTTCAGCAAACTATTCTTGGCTGCCCTTATGCATAAACTACTGATTCCTCATAATGGCATATGGCATTTCAATTTCAAACCTGCCTTCAATAAACAGGATGAAGAATTACTGTGCTCATATATAAGCTGCTTTGTGACTTAATGTTTATCTACCATAATCAATAACACCCAAATTAAAAAAAAAAATCAAACTACATGAAAAGTAAAACAGTTTTATTTTATATGCTAAGCAATTTTTTTCCAAAGTAGAAAATATTATTAAAATAATAAGTGCCACAAGGCAAACTTCATTTTGCAAAAGCTGTAAATTAAGCATTCAACACATGTGCTTAGTTTCTGAAGATAATTTTGTTTGTTTATGAACTTACTGATTTCTTCAGATGTATAATCTAGTCTGTCCCCACTATCCATCAACTCTGACCTATTCTCTGTAAACCACCAAATAATGTAACAGACATTACTTAGGAAAACATGTTATGCTCTAAAGTAGTATCTTCCTGTGTAAAGAAGCATCTAGAAAAATCAAGCAATCCAAATAGCCTTTCAGCATGATGGAGGTTAGCCAAATTGAAAAAAATAAGTTGACTGAAATAAGAGTTTTGATGAATTAATTTTAAAATAAATTGTAAAGTAATTTTTATTTTTACATTATGTAAATTTGGAATACAACTTCTATTCATCAGACTATTCTAATCTTCACTTGTTCTAGTCTTTGAAATGAATATTTTCTATACTTTTAAAGATAATACTACGTGCAAATGCAGTGCAACACACATTTCATACATTATCTTTAATCCTTATGAGAATCCAACCATTCTTTTGCAGTGGAAAAAAAAAAAAAAAAAAAAAAAAAAACAGGGAAGTTAATTTACCCAAGACCATACATACAGCCCACAACCCAGATCTGCCCCATCCTCAAACTCATACAGCTACTATTATGGCAATGGCATTAGAGATGAGGCTCAGGTTAAACAGGTCTTAGATGGGAATGATTATAATTATGGGTGAATCATATGTTTGCTAAGCATGTGCCTCCTGGCCAGAGATATTAGCTACACAAAGGTTGGATGGGAGTATACAGAGGTGAGATACATACATCATTAATTTGGACCAGGGGATCTGACTAAGACTGACATGTTCACTAGAAGCAAAATAATGAATATTTGTGGCATTTGGGTAGAATTTTGATGTGTTCAGAGTATGGATGCCAAGACATAGGTGTTAAATACCGGTAAGAGAAATGTTTTTGGTGAATTCAACAACATACTAAAAGAATTAATCACCATAATCAAGTGAGATTTAACCCTGAGATGCAAGGGTGGTTTAACATAGGCAAATCAGTAAGTGTGACTGATCACATTAACAAAATAAAGGACAAAAACCATATCATTAGCTCAATAAATGCAGAAAGCATTTGACAAAATTGAAAGCTCTTGTGACAAACGGTTTCAGGTAGACAAGAGGAATAAGTTTTGAGATCTATTGCATAGCAGGATAACTATAGTATATAATAATGTATTGTATGTTTCAAAATACAAAGAACATATTTCAATTGTCTCACCAGAAAAAAATAAAAAGTAAGCTAGGTGATGAGGTGATGGCTATTTTAATTAGCTGGATTTAGGCATGCCCATTGTATACATTTATCAAAACATCAAATTGTAAACAAATATATATACACACACAATTATATATATATAAATGTATATATATACACAAATAAATATATATACAATTATATAGAAATAAATATATGCAGTTATGATCTGCAAATTTAAAATATGTTAATTTTACAAGAAAATGGCTAGGAGAAAAAAATAAAAACAAAGAGACGGGTTTGTGTGAGTTTGTGCAGAGTTAAAGCTGATGAGTTCTTTCTCATTCCCTCTTGAATCTCGGGTCTACAGTGTCGTGCTTTTTATGAATCTCCCTGCCTATTCCTTCTTCTGCATTATTCTCTCTCTTCTGCTCCTCATCCATGTGTCTTCTCTCTCTCTTCTCCATCTTTATTTCTTCTTGCCAATTTCTGCCTGCTGTCTTGTGGCTTCACTATATTCTTTTCCTTCTCTTTTAAACCCCTGTCTCTTTTTCTGTAACATCAATTCTTGGAATGCCTGGACTAGTGTCACACCAATTCTTACAAGTTGCAAAACTCTTGTTTGTTCTACTATTTTTATGAGACATCATATAAATAGAGTTGTCATTTAAATGCTTTATGTAAAATATAAAATGTTGTTAAATGAGATAGGAAAGGATGGAGTAAAATTCAGTTGTATTTTTTTCTTAAGCACAGATTAAAACCTGTCTAGCTGTGAATAGGAAGTGAGCTGCTCAGGCACTGCAGGATTAACCATGAGATAATATAGTGAGTGAATACACAGATCTGGAACTGAATGTTGAATTTCTGAGTATGGTCTCAGTTTTCCAGCATATACACTTCAGTTTCAATACCCATAATGTGGAAATAATAAAATCATTGATTAGATAAAATTATCAAGGTAAAAGTGTTTATCATATGTGCATCATTCAGTGAAGCTTAGCTTTTATTATGACTATCACAACACCACCAGTCAAAATGTCAGGATCTGTTTTTATACTGCTCCCACGAAGATAAAAGCTATTCTTGATTTTACTGTCTACTGAAACATTTAGTAACATATTACCTAAGAATCCTTACTTTCCCTTATTCCGATGAAATTTAAAAACTGAAATTGGGGTTATCATGATTTGTTAGCTGTATGGCTCTTCATTCAGTTGTTTGTTAGTCCAATAACAATATTTTTGTTTTTTTTTTGGAGACGGAGTTTTGCTCTGTCACCCAGGCTGGAGTGCAGTGGCGCCATCTCGACTCACTCCAACCTCCACCTCCTGGGTTTAAGTAATTCTGCCTGCCTCAGCCTCCTGAGTAGCTGGGATTACAGGTGCCCAACACAAAGCCTGGCTAATTTTTGTATTTTTTAAAATAAATACTGGGTTTCACCATGTTGATCAGGCTGGTGTTGAACTCCTGACTTCAGGTGATCCACCTGCCTCGGCCTCCCAAAATGCTGGGATTCCAGGGCATGAGCCACTGTGCCCAGCCTTAATTCAATGAATATTTATTGAGTAGCTTCTATGTGCCAGGTATCCATTTAGCCTCTGGGACTGCAATGCTGAACAAACAAAACAACATTCCTTCCCTTATGGAACATATATTCTCATGGATGTGACAGAAATTGAACAAATACTGTATAGGATAACTGGACTGATAGATACAAAAATCAAAATGTCATGATGCGATATGATAGAGGTGTGATTTTCAATAGAAAGGGCAGAAAGAACCTACCTGAAGCGAGGGTATTTGATCAGAGACATGACTGAGGTAATGGAATAAGAAACATGATGGTAATTCCTGGCACAGGGAATAGTAAGTGCAAAGGCTCTGGAGCAGGAGGTAGCCCTGGGAGTTTGGAGAAGGGTGAGAAGGAAGCCCCAAGTAGCTGAAGAAGATTTCCTTTGGGAAAGCTATAGGAGATGATGCTTCCTGAGTTCCAACCAACAGGGACCTGCAAGACCGTGTGGGTCCTGTAAGCCACAGTCTGTTGCTTTTGATACTGTGTGGGATGGAAATAATTGGAGGTCTTGAGTAGGAAAATGGCCTGAATATATTTCTGCTGTAAAAGGCTCACACTGACTTCTGATGAAGACAGGACAAGTTATTTAAACTCTCAGTTCTTACTTTCTTGCTTTTGAAATAGGAATCATAATATTGATCTAATGTGTCTCATGATCACAGAATAAATTAGTACACATAATTCCCAACACATAAAAAAATCTCAATAATATATATTTATTTTTCTTTGTGTTCTTCTCTAGCGTTAGATAAGACAATATTCGTATTTTTTTAAAGTTAATTTCACCCATTAACCCTATGCTCTTAATTTTTTTTTTTTTTTTTTTGCCTCTTTTGGATTTTTATCTGTCAAATGTTTTCATCTCCACTTTCTGTTTCTCTTCCAAATAGTTTATTCTTTCACTTAGAAAGCATATACATGTCTTCTTACCTCAAATAAAAGTAGTTTTTCTTTAATACTGGTATTTCAGATATCTCATCAGAATGTACCACTCTACTTTAGTTTTATACAAAATACTTTGAAAGCAATAGTCAATATATAATGCTTCGATTTCTTTCATATTTCATTTCTCCTTCATGTTTGTAGTCTGACATGTGTCACTTCTCCTGAACGTCAGTCTCTACTTGTTCTCCCCAGTAGACAGCAAGTAGAAGACTTGAATCATGAAGGCAAGGACATAATTCTGCTGATGTAGGTTCAAGCGTTACATGATTGCCAAGGCTTCTGAAAGCTGCAGATACAGTTATTTATTTATTTATTTTTTAAAGAGTCTATTTGTCATATTTCACCTTTGGAAAAGGCAACAGCATGGACAAGCCCTGAATAACAAGTCAATAAAAATGATTTTAAAGAAGTGGAAAGTCCCAGTTAAAAAATTCCCTACTGTGGGGGCTTCCTTTTATGGGATGATGGGGGAATGACTACGGAATTGCCTCTGCTGTTAAGAAATTGACAAGTGGAAAAACTCTGTGGGGAAAACTCTCTTAAGATATTGGACAAGAGATGTTGCCATATGTTGGTCTACAATAAAATAAATAAATGAGGTGAGGCCTGTGATTACTGGATTTTTGTTACTTAAGGTACTTTTTGAAATATAACCCAGGGAGGGGGAACACAAGAGGGCATGGTGTTCTCAATGAGTTGAGAAGCTGGATCTCAGAATTAATGCAAGGAGGCTGAGGTAGCTAGAATCGATTGGGAAGAGACTAGAAAGAAAGGAGCTATGCAGATAAAAAAAAGATTGCTTAATAAAAATGTATGCATGGTTAGGGTGAAAGATAACAGAGAAAGAAATGCCAGGAAGATGTAAAGAAATTAAAGCAATTCATAGACTCATACAAGGCTAGGAGATAGGTGAGTGCTTACCAGAACAAGAGCAACACAAACTTCTAATATCACAGTTCTATAGGCCCTGGGTAAAACTTATTTTCAATCTCATGCACATTATTAGTGGAATCTAATTTCCTTGCCAGTTGTCATCTGGCGGCCACCTCGAGAGGCCATATTCCAGTCCTTGTACATGGGCCAGGTCTCCAAAACAGTGGTGGTGTTTCAAACCCTTCTCATTCTGGAAATCTCCATGAAATTCCAAGAGCCAAGGGTCATGAGAGATTCTCCACATCTCTCTCTGTCTCCAGCCAAAGTTCTTTGCTTTAAGAAACTGATACAGTATAAGATCTTTAGACTGGGCCGGGCGCAGTGGCTCAAGCCTGTAATCCCAGCCCTTTGGGAGGCCGAGACGGGCGGATCACGAGGTCAGGAGATCGAGACCATCCTGGCTAACACGGTGAAACCCCGTCTCTACTAAAAATACAAAAACTAGCCGGGCGAGGTGGCAGGCGCCTGTAGTCCCAGCTACTCCGGAGGCTGAGGCAGGAGAATGGCGTAAACCCGGGAGGCGGAGCTTGCAGTGAGCTGAGATCCGGCCACTGCACTCCAGTCCGGGCGTCAGAGCGAGACTCCGCCTCAAAAAAAAAAAAAAAAAAAAAAAAAAAAAAAAAATCTTTAGACTGATACAAAATGCAGAAAATCATGATAGAATATGATAGAGGTGTGATTTTCAGTAGAAGGGCAAAAAGAACCTCTGTGATTGACATGACATTGATCAGAAACGTGTCTGAGGTAATGGAATAAGAAAACTCATCATATTTAGATTAGATTGTGCCCAATCAGATAATACTCTATATAAAGTTCTCTAATGTTAATTACATCTACAAAGTCCCTTTTGTCAAACAATATAACATCTTCATAGCTTCCAATGACTAGTGTTTAAGCATTTATTTGGGAGGATAGTGGGGAGAGGGACATTATTTGGCTTACTACAATGAAAACCAAACTTTAATATTTGATTATTTTCTACATTTTACTCCCACTCTGAACATCCAAATAAGTTACAATTACAGCTAAATTACTGCTGAATTAAAAATCCATATAGAATATATCAATGATGCATTTCCATATATAAGAAAAATAGAGTAAACACAAATACATTTTATAAAAAAATGGAAATGTTAAATAAGAAGATAATCCTTTAAAAACAACTTACTAGTATTTGAGACAGAAAATCAAACTCTTTATTATTTGTTCTTGTTTTATATTCTAGAATCTAGAATATGTTTTTACAAAGCTGCCCTATTTGTCAATCTGTCATGAAATATATTTCAGCTCTAAGCCTCATGCTCACGGGGAAATCACAAAATATCTCATTCAGCTGAAGAGGCTGAAACTCGAAGCAGTGCAATTAATATCTTCCATTTTTGCCATTGGCATGAAAAGCAGCTCCTTGGAATCTGAATCACTAATTGTGTCTAATAGCTTACATCTGGCTTGTACAAGTTCAGCACATTAGGACATGGTTATGTGTTCTGATCACTGGGCACTGAGTGGACACATTCTGACCTGACCTTCAGAGGAGCTGCCACATTCTAACCTCAAGAAATAGAATATTCATGAATGAATGAAATCTGGCTTCAGGAAATTGTAGACACTCTTTCCACCAAACGCAGCTTTATTATAATGGTCAGTTTTGAATACAATGATTGAAACACCATAAAAACGAAAATCTACCCTTGAGTCTGTCAAATCAAGATTTGTTTTAAAATGTGAGATAAACAGGGTTGTTAAGTGGATTCACTTAATTTTGTCTGCCCACTTCGGAAACTCAAGGGCCTTGAATGTACGTATTAATTCTAATGGATATTTTTTAAAACCCTCATCTAAAAGTACAGGCCAGAACATATAAAAACGGTGCAGTGATCTGAGCCTCAGCCCCTCCAAATACTTCCTTGCAACTCAGAAAAAAAAGAAGAAATGTCCTGATGTTTATCTGAGTGTCCCACACCAGCCTGTCATGGGGTGGGCTCTTGGTTTATAACCTTCCTTTGACTAATAGAACTACTGCCTGGGAAGCTCCCATGCTACACAGCACATAAACCTCCCGCACTTTGGGAAGGAGCTATCCAAACTAGCATCAGGCACAACCTTTCACAAGAGTGAAGGACTTCTTTCTGCATTTGGCTTCTCTAAATGTGCTCATCACAGCTTCACTTCTCTTTCCTTCAGGACATTTTCTCTCTTGGTCCCTGGGTTCAGCTCTCACTACTTCCCATCAGCACTTTTGTTCTTGAAAGGAATCGAAAGGGAGCTCTTGGTACTGCCGTCTGTCACAAAATACTATGTTCAGCTATATAACAATACCTTTAAATATGGAGAACTCTCTGGACCTCAATTACTTTTAAAAATGGGGGTGGAAAGGTGCTAAAAGTTTTTATTGGTGAATTATTTGTTACTTTTATTGAAATATACAAAATTTTAATAGCCAAAAGGGTAAATCAAAAAGACACTCAGGCACCAAAATTTTAAAAAGTGGGGGGGAACCTTTTATAAATCAGTTAATATTTAGTGATATGGCTTGGCTGTGCCCCCACCCAGATATCATCTTGAATTGCAGATCCCTTAATCCCCACATGTCATGGGAGGGACCTGATGGGAGGCATGCATTTTTCCCAACGAAATTGATAATTATCCAAAAATTTGAATGCATTAAATCTACAAGTTTGAAATTTCTGATCATTTGAAAATGCCAAGATAGTCAACTCATAACGTAAATTGAATAAACAAACTTTGAATTTTGCTATTACTTCAGCAAAAATACTTGTTAAAATAAATTCCTATTTAACACATTTCAGCTGATAAGAACCTATGCAGAATAGCACTCAATGAGAAATGAAACATGTTAGTAGTAATATTACAGAGAATATAATATGGCTCATAAAATATAAAAACTACAAAAATACTGATTTGATATGTATACATGGAATAGAGTAAGGTGCAATTAACATTTCTTAAAATGGATACATTTCTGCACATTCGTTAAGAGAATCTACTTGTTTATTTGTATTCCATAGCATTTATAACTTCCCTTGGATTTACTCAAATATTTGCATGATTATTTTCTCCTGAGAAGGCTGTGAGCTCCTTAAAGGAAGGGCACATATTTTATTTGTTTGTATCTCCCTAGTGTAGTATATAAAAGATGCTTTAGGAGAAGTCACCTAATTCACTTTGCATAAATTTGTGACCATTCATAAGTTTAGTGCTTCAACAGTATAAAGCTTTAGGAGAGGATAAAATAATCTGATAAAATGGATACAAATCTATTCTTAAAACTATTATTTCAGGGAATAATATTTTAAGATAATTGGGAAACATTTAAATATAAATTATTTAAATTCAAATGAAAATAATTATACACCATTATTTAATCTGGTGTCTATTGACTCTTTTTGCCAATAAGTTTAGGTTGAGTCACTATGCCATTTATGCTGCTGATACAGATTTAAATATTCTAAACCTTTTGCATTATCATAAAATTTAGTTTTTCATCTTTCAAAATGATTTTAGGATCAAAATTCTATCATAAGCATAGTCATTGAATTCAATGAGTCTTTTTTAAATGAATGAGAAAATGCATTTTGTAGTTTCAGGCGTTCTGAGATGACCAGAAGTCAGGTCTTTGCTCTCCCTCAAGGTATTTTTGACTGTGGCTTTACTTTGGTGAGTAGAACCCCTTAACATAGCAGTCCCCAAACTTTTTGACACTAGGGACCAATTTCTTGAAAGGCAATTTTTCCACACATAGGTGGTAGGAGTGGATGGTTTGGGGATAAAACTGTTCCATCTCAGATCAAAAGGTTTTGATCAAAGGTTTTGATCTCACACCAAAAGGTATGTCCATCGCTCCTCCAGATGGTTGCTACCAGCAAGTGGATGATTAATGCTTTTGCCAAGACTATTGCTACCAGCAGAAGGATTGATGAAGTCTCACTTGCTATCTCTAACTTTTTTTTGTCTGCTCAGAAATGTGTACTATGTACACTCTTGAAGCTCACAGGAGTTTAGAAGCACAAAAGCTTATCTCTGGACTTTCGGGATGAGACCATCACTTACTTTCTGGTGGAAAACAGATAGTTTTCTCTAAAGAGACTGACAGAGAGAGGACAACTCAGGATGATTTCATCTCATTATTTCTCTTACCTAAAACCTGTGAAACAAAACACACATCAGAATATCTTATTTAGGTGCAGGGTTCCTTAACAGACTCTACCATCATGTTATTTAAGCACCTCAGCCCAAACACACTCCTTGCTCATAAATTCAATCTAGAATTTTTGGGTCATAATCTTCTAGTCCTTGGACTACACATTAATTCAGTCCGACGTTTCTCTCAAGAAGTATGCCTTACCAATATTTCCCATCACGATTTTCACACAGAATCAATCAGCAATTACAATGTGGGTTTTTAAAAAAATCCCTTATTTGAAGCCCTGAAACTGGGTTATGAGCATATCCAAAGTTTTTTAGATTTTGAAAAGGTAATACAGTCCATAGGCTGCATACCACCCTTGAAGAGCCTGAGGCTACATCATGTAATGAAACACTTTGATATTTCTGCAGCAAAACATTTGAATATTCACATAAGTAAAGAACACTTACAGTTTAATATCTTTTCAGGTCAGGTTTTGTCCCCAAACAAGTTTATGTAGAACTTGTGGAAATATTTTAAGTTTTTGGAGTGTTTTTCTGATTCTGGAATTGTGAATAATGAATTGTGGAACCATATTTTGGCCTCTAATTTACTGTATTGAGGTATTTTCCCCCTGTTCTTTGCAAATAGATTATTTTATAGAAAATTACTTTATCATTGGGTGTTAAAAATTGTAATGTGCACCTAATACAGATACTACGCTGATACTAAAAGCCATACAAAACTACCTGGTGGGGTTTTGGGTGGTGGTTTTTGTTGTTGTTGTTGTCACAGAGTTTGAAGAACACTAATCATAAGTTTCCTGGCACATGCTTAGGCAAAAAAGAATTGTTACTAAAAATAGATTTCTATGAAAAGATGTGCAACTTCCACAAAATCAAGGTGAACATTTATGCTGCATTACGAACACAATTGAATATTTCTTTGGATTAAAATCAGAAGTCAGTACTATAGGCCAAGTCAATTTACTAAGTCACAAAAGAATAAATAAATAATGTGATGTCATTTCCTAACGCATTTAAACACATACACAGTATCCGGATTCACTGTGTTCAGCTCTGAAAGCTAGCTATTGTCAAAAAGGTGGTGACATTTTCCTCAGGATCCAATTTCTGTAGCATTACTAATCCTTCATAATGTATTCATCCTCAAGGAGAAACAAAAAGGCAGTCTCATGGCTTTGTGACAGTCTAAATTATTCTTGTACTGTGTTCCTCGTATGTATCTGATTGCATTTCTAAACTCCCATTCATCTTGTCCTATTTTTTCCTCCTATCAAGAGTGGGTATCTTAAAGTTCTTTTAATATTTTGTAGATCTTAAGGTTTCTTAAGTAAAGATAAACTTCAAATACCTGTGAGAATATGTGGGCTATGAGTTTTAGCTGAGAAGTTAAGATATTTGCAATAAAAGTATGTGAATGTATCCATTGTATTCAGGATGATTTAATGTAATCCATAAAAAAGGATGAGTTCATGTCCTTTGTAGGGACATGGATGCAGCTGGAAAGCATCATTCTCAGCAAACGATCACAAGAACGGGAAACCAAACACCGCATGTTCTCACTCATAGGTGGGAACTGAACAATGAGATCACTTGGACACAGGAAGGGGAACATCACACACTGGGGCCTATTGTGGGGAGGGGGGAGGGGGGAGGGATAGCATTAGGACATGTACCTAATGTAAATGACAAGTTAATGGGTGCAGCACACCAACATGGCACATGTATACATATGTAACAAACCTGCACGTTATGCACATGTACCCTAGAACTTAAAGTATAATAATTTTAAAAAATTGAAATCAAGAAAATATAATGTGATGACACTGCTTTGATATGTACACTCATAAAAATATAAATATTACTTATATCTTTTTGGGTCACCATTAATATCACTATTATTTAAGTACAGTCATGGTGTTATAACTCTATTTAATTTAGAAAAAGACAGTTTACTGGTCTTTGTGGGAGAAAATGTTGAAATCAGATGTTTGTGTGTTTGCATGTGTGTGTTTGTGTGAATGCCTGTGTACATGTTTGTGTTTATGTTCTTCAGAGACAAAATCAGCAATTTTATCTCTTTTAAGAGGTTCTGTCTGTATAGAAATATATAGAACACTTTACATAGAAAAGATACTGCTTCACCATGTTTACTCTTTGTCCTAAGAACATATTTTTATAAGCTTTTCATGTGTGAAGCAACACATAATGTCAGTTAAGGAGACAGACTAAAAATCTGATGATGCTCTGTAATCATTGAGTGTTAGATATAAAAGGAACTTGATAACCTAATAAGATTTAACCAACAGCTTGGGGCTTTCACACAACATGGCTGTTAAAATCTTGCTTGAGAAATTTAATTAAGAAAAACTTCATTAAACTTTATTTTTCATTTTGTATGTCCAATAGTTAAAATATGATTTCCTAAAAATACATGCACTGTACAATTTTCTTACTCGCTTAATACATCAACTTATTCTCATGATTTGCTTTGCTCCCTTGTTTAAAAATATCAAATACTTCCTAGACTTTGCCTCTCTTCTTCTTCCCATTCAATGTCTTATTAATATCATATATAAAATATGATACTACCTATATATATATTCCTTAATATATACCCTCCATATATACAGACATATATGTCCTTCAATGAGCACATTTTAATATGTCAGTATGCAAAAATATGCCCCCTTCATTCAATAAAGGAAAACCTCAAGGTAAGTCTCTTTCCTTGTCTGAATGTTAGATTTCTACAATTGTACTCTACCATCTCACACAGTGACTAATTGTAGGGGCTAAAAAATACTTTAGCTGGAAAGTCAAAGTATGGAGTGACACAGATCTGGAGTCAGTTGCAATTAAATGGTCTTTATAACAGAAATGTTGACAATCCTAATCTGTCCCAAAACTCATGTTTTTAGAATGCCATTTTACATGTGTATCTACATACATAATTCAGCATTTACCATTAATTCATTTCATACTAGTTATTTTTAAAATAACTTTAATACTGCTTTTATTTATCTTAGCTATTGCTATTAATTTGTTTTACCTATAAAGTCAACACAACTTTGTGCCTTACTCCAAGTTTCCAGAAGTGTGAGATAACAATATCAAAGTCAAACATTGATAACAGAAGGCTAGAGATATGTTCTCAAAGATAATTCAGTTGAAAATGCCCCCCACGTGTGTGTATACACACACACACACACACGGCCATATATGTTTACATCATATATATATGGCCTCATACATGTAATATAATATATAATATAAACATATACATGTGTGTATGTGTGAGTGTGTGTATATATATAAATATAAACTTGGCCTCAGAGTTCCTGAGGCAGGCTAGATAGTCAAGGAGGTAACCATGTCCTTGGGATGTGGCAACCATGGAGTCCACACCGTCAACGCAATAAGTCCCAGCATTGGCACTGTCTTCAAGCTCATTCAAATAAAGCTTTCTCCAGCAGGGGACTTCCCCTGCAGAGAGCATGCGTATTTTGATTTTACCTGCCCTCAAGCTGACCCTTTGCTGATGGTAATGGTAAAAAAAAAAAAAAAAAAAAAAAAAAACATCCCGGGTAGATATTTAACATGCTAATGAGACATGCAATGTATGAACAAGCATGTACGGCTACGGCAAATGTGCACCCAGAGGACCACCCAGAACATGCTTACTAGTAACACCCTTTCCCATCCCCTTATGAATAATCACGTAAGACTCCTAAAAAAGGGAATTTCCCTAGTGCCAGTCTTTGCTGTCTCATCATCCTGAGTGGCCCACCCCAAATCTCTCGGGGTATACTGTCCATTCTGCACCGAACACTCAGAACATTCATTCTCCTTTGCAATAAATTGCTCTGTGTTGCAACTCCTTGGCTGTGTGTCTCTTGTTCACATTATTTTAAACTAAGAAGAGCCAAGGTTTTACAACAGCCATCAACTGTGCCACATAAGTTGCTTTGAATATTTAAGAATAAGTTAATAGTAGAAATAACATTAAGACCTGTTGCTTCTGATTCCTAATTGTAACTTCTTGATTGATGTTGCTACTTCCTTTACATCAATTTAATAGTCTGGCTGATAAGGTTTGGCTCTGCGTTCCCACCCAAATTTCACCTTGAATTGTAATCCCCATGATCCCCATATGTCAAGGATCATGGGCGTGATGTCCCCCAGGCTGTTCTCATGATAATGAGTGAGTCTCACGAGATTTGATGGTTTTATAAGCTTCTGGCATTTCCACTCCTTCCACTCACTCCATCCTGCCACCTGTGAAGAAGGTGCCTGCTTCTCCTTTGCCTTCCGCCATGATTGTGACTTTCCTGAGGTCACCCCAGCAATGTGGTACTGTGAGTCAACTAAACCTCTTTCCTTTATAAATTACCTGGTCTCAGGTATTTCTTCATAGCAGTGTGAGAACAGACTAATACACTGGCAAATATCGAATGTTTGAGCCCCATGCTATGACTATTAAAAAAAAAAGTGGCAATTTTTTTTGGAGGCAACATATACCATGTTCAAGTGTGCTATTTCAGCTCATCTACTGAATCACTTTTAAGGATGCCAAATCTGGAGTGCTGATCTGAGCAAGGCAAGGCTCTTAAGCAAGTTCAGGTCATAGTGCAAACTGATCCCTCTTTGCCATTATGACCTACGTAATAGCTAAAGTGTCTATGACAAAGAAGGGTTCTGTATGGAACCTCTAACAAGAACCAACAGAGAATCTCCAAGTAGCCTTTGGGTTTCTTGAAGAAAAACCCACACCTCTTGTTTTTTGCTTCTGATTTGCTAATGGGCTTCAGTAGAGAATGAATAGGTAAGCATATGACTTCAGTAACAATGAGACCTGAGCTGCTCACTATGACTGTAAAATAAAACAATTCACACGTCCACACCATTAGGCATGTGCACCGTGATCCGTCAAGTGGAAATAGTATATAAGAGACAAGGCTTAGTCAGGTCTGGAAGGCACAAATAATTTCCCGGTACAAGTAAGTTACTTCCCTTTGGCACTGATTTCTCCACTTTTTCTTCCTCTTCCTCAATATAAGCTTATGCATTTGGTTTCATGGAGAGTTTGTTTTTTATAACCAGTTGATAAAAGAGGAAAAAAAAAAACCTTGAAATATAATCAGCTCTGCAAGATACGCTGTTACCATTTGAAAGTGGACAGTTGCTTCCTGCTTAAAGTGTAGCTCAGAAAGACTGAAGTGAAGAAAAACACTCCCAATGGGAAGATTTTTAAGTGGTACATTTTGTAGCTCATGTTTTCTGAAATAAAGATGACCAGAAATATGATTGTTAATGGATTCATGTATGCTTGCTATTGATTTGGCTGGATAGTGATGGACGGGAATGATTAGGATTAGAAAATTGGTGAAAGGGAAGTCTCAGGAAGAAATGTGTCCATGAGCTGCTCAGAATGAGTAGACGGTGAAGATATTTATGTCCTATTTGAGTGCTCACCCAGAGACCTCCTGCAGTGGACAACATGGCATGTTGTGTGGATGTCAATAAGCCTCTTGCCCAAATCATGGCAGGGTTTTCCAGTGATTACTCAATGGATTAATGAACAGGGTGGCCATAGTGGCAATTAATTGAATGGTCATGAAGCTTCAATGGTAACATGATGGTGGTTACGATATTCCACAAGTCCATGAACGGTAATACTGACACAGTATTATACACAGGAAAGGGAAATGCATATCCCAGAATACATCCAGTAATAATGTAATTGTATTAAAAGCATCACTTCTAATCAGTTAACTAATTGCAATGCTAAGGAGGTGCAGCAATGGGCTTATGTCTATGTAATTAAAAGACCTTTCCGTATACCCTATCACACAGAAGTGCTTGACCTCATTGAAGGTTGGAATGGCTTAATAAAGATAAGAGTTGTGGTGTCAGTTAAGAGTCAATGTCCTAAAAACACAAGATAGAACAGGAGTCTTATAGGATGCAGTATATATTTTATATCAGAGACCATTACATGGTTCTGTCTTCCCTAGAGCAAAAATACATGGGTCTAAGAATCAAGGGGTGGAAGTGGAAAAGGTTTCTCTCACTATTTTACTTTATTTTACATGTCAAATTTTTGCTTCCAGATCTGGTAACCTTGAATTCTGCTTGTTTTGGAGTCTTCATTTCCTGGGGGGCAAATGTTTTCACAAGGGGATGTAACAAAGTTTTTATTGTACTATAATATTACACTCTTTCCTAAGCATTCTGTGCTCCTTTTTCCAGTAAACCAATTGAGAAATAAGGGACTACTTTACTGGTTGGAGTTACTGATCCCAATTACCAAGGGGAAATCGGGTTGCTGTTAACAGTGGGAACGGGAAGACTATGTCAAAAAGTCAGAAGATTCTCTGAGTAGCTGTATTTCCTTTCCCATTAGTAAAGTTCCACAGAAAACTACAGTAACTGAAATAAGAAAAACTATTGAAGATTGAGACCCTTTAGGAATGAAGGTTTCGGTCATCCAAGAGGTAAGGAACTCTAAGCTGTTGAGGTTTAGATTTAAGGCAAAGACACATAGGAGAACAGAAGGCAAAAGACACATAGGAGAACAGAAGGCAAAAGACACATAGGAGAACAGAAGAAATAATAATTAACAATAGTGGCCTTGGATCAATGACAGAAATAAAAAGAATAGAAACTTTACATAGTTTACCTTGCTTATAATATGAATATATTTAATATGTACATATAAAATATTTTCTCCTCCCCTTTTTTCTGAATTACAAGCTTGTGAGTTGCTAACTCTACCATTTAGTGTTAAGTAAGATAATGTTCAATGAGTCTGTAACTAAATTCGAGGAAGCCATGAATACAATTGTTGGAATTGCATGTCTCCTCATTTGGGAGAACAAGTAGGCTCGTCATCACTTAGATGAAGAAGAGATCCAACTTGTTAGGTGGAAACATAGAGTTATTTTGATGTTGTATATATGTCCACATTCGTGTAGAATGGAATGTGTTGATACTGTGTGACCAAAGGGGTGGACTGTGCCAGTTATAATTTATTTCCTTTCAGCTTCAAACCCACCCATGTTTATCATGCTTTGTGATGCTGAAACCGGACTGTTCAAACTATAGTACTCTTATGCCAGCTGGATCAATATTAGGCTCTGCAAATAGAGGACTCTGGAAGGACTTTGCCAAACTAGAAGATAAATAGTAGACTTGTTTTTTGTTTTTTGTTTTTTTTGAGTGTTCTCTTTTTCATGCAACTCTGAGTGGATAGGCATGCCAAGGTCCCAGAAAGATTGCTATAGCACAGGCTGATTTTGCAGTTTAGGGTGAATGTCCACTCAACCAGTTGCTTTGTTACCACATTGACAGATAGTCTTGGCTCGCACAGCTCAACAGCTGAAACATTTCTAGCACAACAATCAATGTTGTAAAGTTTTATCCTCATACTTTGGCGGCAGCCCCTAATCTTGTGGCATAGTGGAGCCCAGTGTTCTTGTCACCACAGTCTTAGGCAGTATATTTCTGTGACAACCATGTCCTCTCCTCAGCTCTCTAAATGCTAGTTTTTCTGTTCTCCCACCTTCAAATTTCCCAATTCCTTTCTTATTAACTTTCCCACATAGTCCAAGGGTGAATAGCCACTCAGCAGAAAATTCCTCTGTACCCATTTATAACTACATATTGCCTAGTTAAGAGTCTTATTCCCCCATTCAAATTATTGGACCATGGTTGATAACCAGGAACATTCAAATTAAAAGAGCAATAATGTACTGTTTGACATTTAGTTGATTCCTAAAATTTTAAGACTCTGAAAATGCAAATTTTTGGCAAGAATATGAAAAAAAAAAAGAAGAATCCCTCATATACTAGAAGTGGGCATAGAAATCACAAGAACAAATTAGAGAAACCAATAAGAAATGTCTAGGAAATTTGATCATGTTCATACACTGAGTCTCAGCCATTCTGTGCCTGGTCATGTTTTCTAAAGAAATTTCTGCTCATGTGCACAAAAAATATATGCATAGAAGCATTGTTTTTAAAAAAGATAAAATTGTCAATAACCCAAAATTACATCACTATTAGAATAAACAAATAAAGCACAGTATATCTATCTAATAATATATAACAGTAAAAGTTAAAATAAACTAATACATAAATCAAGATCAATAAAATGTACAAACATAATATTGAAAGAAAACAAGTATAACAAACATAAAGATTATATTTAATTTAAAAATTACAAAACAATATTTTGAATACATAAATGTATGCATTTACATATATGACATATACACATATGGTAAATAGACACACATATTTATATTACAAAAACAAGCAAGGGAATGAAAATACTTCGTGTGAATGGAATAAGAAAATGGTATTGTGAAAATGAAAAAATAGGAAGCTTTTTATAGGAAACTTATTTGGCATGTCTATTAATTTAAAATGAAACTTAAATTCTCCTAAATTTTTTTTCCTTATCTCTCACCTAGAAAACAATAATCTCATCATATTTAAAAAGAAAGATTTCAAAGAATGTATTATGCCCCCCTGTTTTTACACAGTAAATACTTCCCTGAATGATATCATTTCCTATCTAACATACAGTATAAGGACTATAGTTAAGAATATTGTATTGTATACTGGTATTTTGCAGAGAAGATTTTCGAAACTGTTACCACAAAAATGGGGAGAGTACTCTGTGAGATAACAAATATGTTAATTTACTTGACTGAAATATCCATTTCACTATGTATAAGTATGTAAAAGCATAATGTTGTACAGCTTAAACATCCACAGCAAAATAAATAAATTACACTGTCATCTTCTCAGTTTATTTCTTTAAATTTAGCTCAGATATTCCTTCCTTTAAGAAGCCTGTTATGACTTCTTTAAGTCTAAATTTAGTGATTCTTCTTCATGAAAGTACCTTTGCTTTAACTCCTATTATTTAGTATTTGTACTTATTTGTCCCCTCACTAATCTAGACATCTATACACATTTATTGCTGCTTTAGTTTTAGTGATAATACTATACCTGGCATGGAGAAATTACTAAGATTCATGGATGCAAGTTAAGATTATTTTGGAGAGCCGGGCACGGTGGCTCAAGCCTGTAATCCCAGCACTTTGGGAGGCCGAGACGGGCGGATCACGAGGTCAGGAGATCGAGACCATCCTGGCTAACACGGTGAAACCCCATCTCAGCAATTGGCAATTTTCAATGGATCATAAAGGAAACGTAGTAACTATAGAAAGGAGACACAAATCTTTGTCTACCGTTACCTTTTAACTCTTAAATATATTATAAATAATTTAAAATGAGAATGGTATATTTTATTTACCCAACGTGGTATGCAGAATTTTAGTCCTCATGATTTCTACTCTATGGTGTTACTTTTATGTTTGTTATGTTAAAAGCAAAAGGGATTTTACCAATGTAATTAAGGTTAGTAATCAGTTGTTGTTAAGAGGGAGATTATCTAGGTGAATCCAGTGTAATCATAAAAGGCCAGAAGAGCAGAAATCTTTGGTGACAGAAAGAGAAGGGAGAGATATTTGAAGCACAAGTAGAACTCAAAACACTGTTGGCTTGAACATGCAGGGGTCCACATGGAAACATCAGAAGAAAATGTTGTCTTCCGACAACCAATAAGCTTGGAAACATCAGAAGAAGATGTTGCCTTCCAACAACCAACAGGTTTGGAAGAAAAGGTCTTCAACCTCAAATTAACCATAGCCCTAACCATAGCCCAGCTAAATTACAGCCCTGTGAATCTCTGAGCAGAGAATCCAGTCACACTGTGCCAGATCACTGACCTCGTATGAGATACTAAATTTGTGCTGTGTAAAGTCAGAAGGTTTATGGTGATTTGTTACAAGAGAAATAGAAATAAATACACCTGGACACTTATAATTTGTATTGCTTCTCTACTTTTTATATTCCAAATTTTTATCCGGTATTATTTTCATTGGCTTATTAACTTGCACTAGCAATTCTTTTAGAGTAGGTATCCTGGCTACAAATTCTCTTATTTTTCTGTCAACTGTATTTATTTTATTATCATTTTCGAAGGATATTTCTGTTTAATATAGGATACTGAGGGTTTTTTCTTCAGCACTTTAAAAATGGTGTTTTACTTCACTCTCATCTTCATAGTTTCTGATGAGAAATCAGCAATCAGTCTAATTGCCTTCTGTAAGTGTCATTTTTCTCTGGTGTTTTGTTATCAATTTTTTTTTTTTGCTTTAGTTTTTATTATTGGGCTAGGATATGTGTGAGCATGGATTCACTTGAGTTTATATTTGGCTGAGCGTCTTAAGTTTATAGGTTTATGTCTTTCATCGAATTTGGGAGGTTTTCAGCTATTACTTTTCAAACATATACATTTTTCACATTATCTACTGGGATTTTGATGACAGTTTTATCTTTTGATCTTTAAAAAAGATAAACTCAGGCATGACAAAATTTTTAAGAATTATTTAAGAAGCAGTTCATGAATTGGGGAACACCAACCAAACGGAGGTTTTGAGTTCTGATGACAAAGCATCAGAGACAAATATTTGTGGGGAAAATGCAAAAGCACAGTAAAGAAATTACTTGATTGGTTACAGCTATAGAGTTGCCTTATTTGGTCTATCCTGTTGGAAAGTCTCTAACTACATAATTTTGTTTGTTGGCTGCTTTTGATCAGTTGAGATTGAATTCTGTTTTTCTTTAAAGCATTTGGAAGAAATAGCTCAAGTTAAATTTCATTTGTTTGCAAATCAAGTAGGGTTTAGATTGCTAACCGGGTTTGCCTGCTAAGGGATTCTTCAGGCCTGGTCTCCATTTTAATTTACCTTATCAGATCCATGAGTATCTGCTAATAACTTTCAATCTTTTTTCTCTCTGTTTTTCAGATGGACAATTTCTACTAATATATCTTCCAGTTCACTGCCTCTTCCCTCTATCATCTCCATTGTGTTACTGAGTCAATTCAGCAAGAATAGTTTTTTGTTTGTTTGTTTTTGTTGTTGTTACTGTACTTTTTCAGTTATAAAGGTTCTGTTTGGGTTTTCCTCACACTACCTAAATCTTTGCTGAGACTCTGTCTTTCCATTTATTTCAAATGTGTTTGAACTTATTTCTTAGAGCATTTTAATTACTTGTTTTAAAGTCCATCAGATAATTTTAACACCTGTGCTTTCTCAGAATTGGGGTCTGTTGAGTGTTGTGTGTGTGATTTCAGTTTTATTGGTTCATGAATATGTTGGGTTATTTTAGATTGTATCCTAAACATTTTGTATATTATGATTTGAAGTTCTGGATATTGTTTAAACATTATAAAGAGTGTTGACTGTTTTTGTTGTTGCAGGCTAACCACTTGATTGGATTTGAGCTACAAGTTGTAACCAATCTTCTCTTTTGGTTGTGGTGTCCACCTCAGTTACATTTTCAAAGGCTTTTCAGTGCTATTTGGATGTGTTCTGCATGTGCACTACCCACTGGACAGTCTAGAACCTGGGCAGTGGTTTCTGTCTTAGTTCAAATCTCTAACACTTTGCATGCTGCATTAGATTAGCTTTACATACATTCAGCTTAGAGGTGATCTCAGAAATTCATACTTGGCTATGAGGTTGCTATCTTGAGCTTTTACCTCTCTGTGATATCTGTAACACATTCTAACTCCCTGGGACTCATTTGTCTGTCTTCTGGCCAGAAAGCTATGGTTTTATTTACTCACTCACTATGTACTTCCTGAAAATGCAACCACATCTAAGGCCAAATAGCTCAACACAGAGAGAATAAAAACAATGGTACCGGCGCAGTGGCTCACGCCTCTAATCCCACCACTTTGGGAGGCCGAGGTGGGTGGATCACCTGAGGTCAAGAGTTCAAGACCAGCTTGGTCAACACAGCGAAACCCTGTCTCTACTAAAAGTACAAAAATGAGCTGGGTGTGGTGGTGGATGCCTATAATCCCAGCTACTTGGGAGGCTGAGGCAGGAGAATTGCCTGAATCCAGGAGACAGAGGTTGCAGTGATCCAAGATCATGCCATTGCACTCTAGCCTGGGCAACAAGAGTGAAACTCCATCTCAAAACAAACAATCAATCAAATAAAAAACAATGGAAGCTGGATCTGTCCCCTTGGGACTCCAGTTTCTCTGATAAGAATGGAAGAGCTTCTTTCCTCAGAATTTCAGGTGACTGCTTCTGCTGCAACTGTTGCTACCACCACAATCCCTGTAGCCAAACTGCTTTAGAGCTAGTATGCATGTGAAAGAAGATAAAACACATGGGAGAAATTTTCTCACTTTTTCTAAATGTAGGAGGCTCCTTTCCTTAAGCTAGAACTACATGGCTTCTCTTGGAGTTATCTCTTTACTGCCAGTGCCAACTTCTTGGTTTTGGGTGACCTTACGTCCAGTCCAGGGTATACTGGAGGAAAAGTAGTGGTAAACTCACAGCCAGGTTGGTGAGAGTTCATCTCCAAATAGCTGCTCTATGCATTATGTCAAGGTTTTTCAGTGCATTCAGTAGGACAGACAGGGTGGAGTGTGCTGATTCCATTGTATCTGGGAATGGAACTCTTGTGCTTGTAATTTTAAGACTTAAAAGAATTTAATTTATGGTTTTCCAAATTTTCATAAAAATATATATTTAATAGGGGTGTTTCCTTGTGATTTATTGCATTGTCTTGCAGGTAGAAGGAGTCATTAAGAACTGGCTGGTGAAATTCAGTTCACAGTAAATGTAGCATGATAAATGACAGATAGTGTGATACTGAGTGAAAGTGAATAAAAAAAAAATCTTAAAAGGGGACAGACAAAATGAGGAATAATCTAAAATATCTTAAAAATATTCAGTTGAAGGTCAATATTTTGCAGTAAATATTTTACAATCCCAAGTGAGGATACAATATAACTAGAACTATTCAAAAAGAATCATTACCAAGAGAAATACATTTTTTTAAAAAATGCATATAAAAGAACAAAATTACTACCTTTTCTTTAGAGCATGTTTATTGACTATCTCTTTGGAAATAGAAAAATCGATTCCTTATTCCAACCTAGGAGTGTATCTTTTCAAATCCAACAGATAAAGATTATACACATCAGTGTTCCAAAAATTTAATATATTTGAGGTTGATTTGCTAATAGTTGATGTGAGAGAGTTTGAGGCAGGGCTCTATCCTCTATCCACAATTGCTGGTACAAGGCTCTTGTTCTTCAAATACCTTAATCATCTATTTTACCTCCTTGGACTTTCCTCTCTGTCCTGCCAAATATTTCACTCTATTATTCTCTTCTGTTTTGTTTGTGGAACACTATTAATGCTAACAGGAGAAGGCGCCACCATTTGACACCCAAAGGTAACACATTTTCACCGTTATCCCTTTTTTTATTAAATAAGACTTGAAGACACCTTAACTCCTCTCCTGCTGACCTCTCCTGTAAAAGTTTCAACATATTTCACTCTCCACATTCAGTAGAGGAGACCATCTTTAATAATATTTGCTTCTCCCTACACTTTTCAAAAAATGGTATAACATTTGATTCACAGTTTTCCCCACTTGCTATCAACTGGAGCAATTTTAAGCATTTTCATTATCAGTGCACTTCACAATCTCACAAGTTTCTAACTTCTACAACACTAGAGACATTATCTACATTGTGGAACAACCAATCACAGTCTGGCACGTGTTCTGCCAGGCCAGATGGCACAATATCATAGTCTCAGAATTCAGATTCATTGTCTTAAATTAGCTACAACTCTCAAAGTTATTTAAAGACATTTAATTTTTCCTGTAAAGTATCCTCCACACTTCTGATATCCTGGAGTTCTGTCTCAGATTACTTGACTTATTAGTTAGAATCAGGAAAAAAAGAGTAGTTCTCTGCATAAAATTGGTTCATTCAGTTCTAGTTGCTGTTCTTATGGTTGCCATTATGCTGACACTATAGAGAATTTCATCTTTCAGAGAGATATCACAGAGTACTTATGAGAAAATAACATACCTATTCATCAATGTAGACATCTGAAAATATACTCAAAATATGTAAGATACTTGAGTGTGGAAAAATAGATTAACAGTATGTTTTAATATTTAAAGTAATATTCAGGCCTAGATGAAGTAGACACATTCCCTAATTCCTGCTGAGTTCAGCTAAAAATTCCAGACAATATCTATAAGTCATAAGTATAAAGGCTCTGAATAGTGGAGAGAAAAAGGCAGATTGACTAGGGACTTCAGCACCTGAGAAACAGCATACCTGTAAGTGTATTGGGTTTCCCTTTTGCCTCACATACCCCAGACTGAATGTCAGCAAAGCCATTAGCCCCAAATGCCAATGGAGCACACAAAAAAGGTTCCTAGAAAAGTCTTGTGTTTTTAACTAAAGAACAATGACAGGAGTAACGTAGTAAGACCAAAAAAAAAATTGTTTTCAGAAAATAATTACCTTATCACGGAAAATTCTGCAGCCCAACCGCCAATCCTGTAAGAAATTCCAATGGTCTCATGTAAAAGAAGACTGAGTGAAGAGCTAGGTGTTTCATCCTTGTCAGTCAATAACCAACCCTGCCTCTGCTCTACAGTGTTGCTGGAGGCCATGTAGAGATCCCAGGCTTTCATCCCCCTCTCCCAACAGTAATGAGGCACTCCTACCCCTCCTTGCTACTGTCAGAGCAGGCCAAATGGAAAGCTCAAACATCACCACCATTCAATGGTAACAAGCCATACTCCACCACCATCTTGCCAGGAGAAGCTATAAGGGGAGCAAGAACAAGGGGCATCTCCAGGCAGCAAGTTGGCATCTCTGCTCAGGAGTAGCAAGGCATCCATACTCACCTCTGCATGTCAAAAAGGTCAAGTGAAAAACCAAGACTATAGCCTCCATCTTTAGTAACAAGACAGCACCCCACCTTCTTCCACTGGTGTAATGTTGGCACGGGCCTGCTAAAACATGAAATTTAAATAATACTCAGAGTCTTAAAACATGATGTGCAAAAATTCCCAGAATACAATGAAAGATCCTTCATCATGACAACAGGAAGAAAAATCTCAACTTGAACAGGAAAAGATAATCAATAGATGCCAAAACCAAGATGGTGCAGCTATACAAATTATCTGACAAGGATTTTAATGCAGCCATCACAAAAAATTTTAATGAGCAAATATTAACATGCTTAAAAAAATGATGAAATAGAAAGTCCAGAAAATAAATCAAGCATATAAAGAAGAATCAAATGAATATTTTAGAATTTAAAATGCAAACAAGTAACATTTTTTTTAAAAAAACTTCAATAGCAGCCTGAACATCAGAGAAGGCAGATAAAAGAATAAATGAACTTGAAGACAGAGCAATAAAAAGTATCCAGTTGGAAAAACAGAGAGAAAATAGAATAAAAAATTGGACAGAACTTCAGGGACCTGTGGGAGAGGGACTGCAACTAAAGACCTAATATATGTGTCATTAGAGTTTTCTCAGAAAAGGAGAAGAAGGGTGAGCTGAAATATAATTTAGATATATAATTGATGAAAATTTCACAAAACTTTTAGTAGGAAATATAGAGAATTTTCTCAGAGATTAAGAAAATACTAAATAGACTCAAAAATAAATTCTAAAAATGAAAAATGTATAAATCTAACAATTTGATTTATGTGTTTAATAAGAAGAACAGGAGATTAGAGAACAGAAGATATATCAGTAGCAAATACTGAAGTCGAAACAGGAAACAAAAGTCAGACAATTTGTTTTTAAGTGCCTGAGGTGCCTATGAGATGCAACGGAGGTGTGTAATATGCGTGAGAGCAGAGATCCAGAAGGAGAGGAGAGAAAGAATTGGGCTACAGCAATATTTGAATAGATAATGTCTGACACTGCTCTAATAATAACAAAGGACATTATGTCACAAACTCAAGGAACTCCATAATATCCAAGCAAGAGAAAGAAAAAGAAACACCTAAACATGTTAAGAAAAACTGCTGTAAAGCCAAACAAAATTAAAAATTTTAAGAGTGGAATGAGGAAAAAGAGAAATATTATCTTCAGGAGAATAACAAGATAAATTAAAGCCTGTACAGTACAACTAAAGTGCAGAGAAAAATATTTAGGTCTCAATGCATAAATTATGCAATTTGAAATGTTGAAAATCAATTACTTATTACAAGAAACTGGAAAAGGATAATCAAGTTAAACTCCAAAGCAGGAGATAGAAGGAAATAAAAGAGCAAAAATCAATTAAAAAATAATAAAAGAAAGGATACCCACAGGAAAAAAAATAACGAAGCCAACAGTTTGCTATTTGAAAGGATGAAAACAATTAATTGAATATTACAATACAGTTAAAGGCAAAAAAGGGAGTAAAAGCAAATTACCAATGTCAAGAAAGAAAAAAGAAAAATAAAAGCAACAGACATTAAAAAGTTAAGAACATATTATGAACACTTTTAAAAACTAAATTTTAAAATCTAGATGAAATGGATTTCTTTTTTTATTTTATTTTTTATTTTTATATTTTTTTAAACTTTTATTTTAGGTTCAGGAGTACATGTACAGGTTATACAGGTAAATTGTGTGTCATGAGGGTTTGGTGTAGAGGTTATTTAGTCACCCAAGTAATAAGCATAATGCACTATAGATAATTTTTTTACCTTAATCCTCCTCTCTACCTCAACTAAGTAGGCTCCAGGGTCTGTTGTTCAATTTTTTTGTGTTCATATATACTCAATGTTTACTCCTTCTTGAAAGTGAGAACATGTGGTATTTGGTTTTCTGTTTCTGCATTAGTTCACTTAGAATAAAGGCCTCTGGCTCTATCCATGTTGCTGCAAAAGACATGGTCTCATTTTTTACGGCTGTGTAGTACTCCATAGTGTATATTTACTACATTTTCTTTTTCCACTCTACCACTCATGGGCATTTAGATTGATTCCATGTCTTTGCCGTTATGAGTAGTGCTGTGACAAGCATTTGTGTTCATTTGCCTTTATGGTAGAATGATTTATATTCCTTTGGGTCTATACCCAGTAATGGGATTACTGGGATGAATGGTAGTTCTGTTTTAAGTTCTTTGAGAAATCACCAAAGTGCTTTACACAATGGCTTAATGAATTAAATTCTGACCATTACTTTATAAGCATTCCTTTGTCTCTACAACCTTGCCAGCATTATTATTTTTTGACTTTTAATAATAGCCATCCTGACTGGGATGAGATGGTACCTGATTGTGTTTTTGATTTGCATTTTTCTAATGATTGATGATGTTGAGCATTTTTTCACGTTTCTTGGACACACGTATGTCTTCTTTTGAAAAGTGTTTGCTCATCTCATTTGCCCATTTTTTAATGGGGTTGTTTGGTTTTTGCTTGTTATTTTGTCTAAGTTCCTTATAGAGTCTGTATCTTAGACCTTTGTTGGATGCATAGTTTGCAAATATTTTCTCTCATTCTGTAGACAATTTATTTACACTACTGATCGTTTCTTTGCCATGCAGAAGAAACCTTCGTTTAAATAGGTCTCATTTGTCAATTTTTGTTTTTGTTGCAATTGCTTTTGGTGTCTTGGTCATGAAATCTTTGACAAGGCCTATATCTAAAATGATATTTCCTGGTCTATCTTCCAGATATTTTATAGTTTTAGATTTTCCATTTAAATCTTTAACCCATCTTGAGCTGATTTTCGTATATAGTATAAGGAAAGGGTCCAATTTCAATCTTTCGCATATGGCTAGCCAGTTATCCCAAAACCATTTATTGAACAGGGAGTCTTTTCCCCATTACTTGTTTTTGTAGACTTCGTTAAAGATCAGATGGTTGTAGGTGCACAACTTTAATTCTGCCCTCTATTCTTTTCCATTGGTCTAAGTGTCTGTTTTTGCATTAGTGTGCTGGTTACTGTAGCCCTGTAGTATGGCTTGAAGTCAGGTAATGTGATGCCTCCAGTTTTGTTCTTTTTTTCTGAGAATTGCTTTGGCTATTTGAGCTCTTTTTGGTTCCATGTGAATATTTAAATACTTTCTACTAATTCTGTGAAGAATAATGTTGGCAGTTTGATAGGAATACCATTGAATCCGTAAATTGCTTTCCATGGCCGTTTTAACAACATCGCTTCTTCCTATCTGTGAGCATGGAATGTTTTTCTGTTTCTTTATGTCATCTCTGATTTCTTTGAGCAGTGTTTTGTAATGCTCACTGTAGATATTGTTCACCTATCTGCTTTGCTGTATTCCTGGGTATTTTTTCTTTATGTGGCTATTGAGAATGGGACTGCATTCTTGATTTGGCTCTCAGCTTGGACATCATTGGTGTATGGAAATGCTACTGACTTTTATACTTAATTTTGTATGCTGAAACTTTGTTCAAGGTTTTTTTTTTTTTTTTAATCAAATTCTAGGAGCTTTTGAGCAGAGACTATAGGAATTTCTAGGCCTAGATTCATATCATCTGCAAACAAACATAGTTTGACTTACTTTCTCTCTTCCTATTTGGGTATCTTTTATATTTATCTTGCCTGATTGCTCTGGCTTGGACTTCCAGTATTACGTTCAACAGGATTTGTGAAAGTGGTCGTCCTTGTCTTGTTCTTGTTCTCAAGGGGAATCTTTTGAGCTTTTACATGTTCAGTATGATGTTGGCTGTGGGTTTTGTCATAGATGGCTATTATTATTTGGAAATATGCTCCTTTAATGCATATTTTTGAGAGTTTGTAACATGAAGCATTGTTGAATTTTATCACAAGCCTTTTCTGCAACTATTGAAATGATCAGATGTTTTCTGTTTTCAGTTCTGTGTATGTGATGAATCACATTTATCGATTTGTGTATGCTGAACCAAACTTGCATCCCAGAGATAAATCTTACTTGACTGTGGTGGATGAGCTTTTTTTTCTTTTGTGGTTCTGGATTTTGTTTGCTAGTATTTTGTTGAGGATTGTTACATCTATGTTCATCAAGGATATTGGCCTGAAGTTTTCTTTTTTGTTGTGTCTCTGACATGTGTAGCATGACCTCATAGCCTGAGTTAGGGAGTACTCGCCATCTCAATTTTTTGAAATAGTTTTCGTGGAATTTTTTTGTGAATCCATTTGGTCCTGGGCTTTTTCTGGTTTGTGGACTTTTTATTACTGATTCAATTTCAAAACTCATTTTTAGTCTGTTCAGGGATTCAACTTCTTCCTGGTTCAATCTTGTGAGGTTGTATGTTTCCAGGATTTTATCCATGTCTTCCCAGTATTCTAGTGTGTGTGCATAGAGGTGTTCACAGTAGTCCCTGAGGGTTTTTTGTATTTCTGTGGGATTGCTGGTAATGTTCCCTTTGTCATTCTTGATTCTGTTTATTTGAATGTTATCTTTTACTAGTCTAGCAGGCAAATACTCTAAAATCAACTGTACAATTGGATATAAAACAATTCTCAGCAAATCTGAAAAAACTGAAACCATACCAATCATAGTCTCAGACCACAGCACAATAAAAATTAAAATCACTCAAAACCATGCAATTACACAGAAACTAAACAAACTTCTCCTGAATGAAATTTAGGTAAACAATGAAATTCAGGCAGAAATCAAGAAATTCTTTGAAACTAATGAGTATGAAGATCAACATACCAGAATCTTTGACACACAGCTAAAATAGCGTTAAGAAAGTTTATAATGCTGAAAGCCCACATCAAAAAGTTATTAAGATCTCAAATTAACCACTTAATATCACACCTAGAGGAAGTAAGAAAAAGAAGAGCAAACCAACCCCAACGCTAACAGAAGACAAGAAGTCACCAAAATTAAGAGCTAAACTGAAGGACACTGGGACGAAAAAAGACATACAAAAAATCAACAAAACCATGAGTTGTTTCTTTGAACCAAATTCTTTTAAAAATACAATTCACTAAATCTGTTCAGAAAAGAAAAAATTAGAATACTCTAACATTTATTAAAAATTGAATTGATAACTTTAAAAGTTTCCAGAAACTAATATCTAGGCCTAGGGATTGCATTAGTAAATTATTTGAAACATTTTTTGTTCATGACAATTCAAGTTAAATTGACAAATTTTTTGAAAAATCCTACTTACCAAAACTTACAAAATTTATAAAGAAAATGGAAATAGAGAATATCTCTGACACACTGTCTGGAATGGGACACAAGGGAACGTTCTGGTGTGCCAGAGGTATTCTTTAGATTTACATGCATGATGGTAACAAGAATATATATACATATGTATTCAGAAATTTATAGTTATATTCTTGATTTGCATAATGTATTAGTAAGTACAGTATATCAATAAAATAATTATTTTAAAAAAGAAATAATTATAACAAAATATTTGTAATTCAATGACAAATGGCAAAAAAATTAAGAATAATATAGGTTCTATGCTTACCTGAGAAGAAACTCTATTAAGCCAGAATGTTCTTGTAACATGCATATACGTAATTGACAGATAAAACTCTTTCAACAAAATCTCTGCCATTTTAAGGTGAGTTCTAACAAAATGAAACCACACTTCCAAATTTAGATTACTTTTTTAGATTACTCTTTTCAGAGTATAGTAGAATAAGAAACCCTCCCTACGTTAGTTGGCTTGGGCTGCCATAAGAAAATATCATAGACTGGGTGGCCTGAAATACAAAAATTTAATTTCTAACATTTCTGGAGGCTGACAAGTCCCAGATCTATGTGCTGGCTGATTTGGTTTCTGTTAGGAATCTTTTCTTGTGTTGCAGATACTATCTTCTCACTGTATTCTCACATTACAGAGAAAGAGTATCTCTAGTGTCTCTTCTGATAAGGACGCTAATCCTATCACGTTAGGATGCCAACCTTATGATCCCATTTAACTTTAATAAGCTTATAAGTAATAGATTAATCTCTTAAGTAATTTTATAGGCCTTCTTTTCAAATAGTCACACTGGGGATTACAACTTTGATATATGAAATTTAGGGGAGCACAATTTAGTCCATAGCATTCCTCAACACAGTTTATGAAGCTAGTATTACCTAGTGTCAATGTCAAGAACACTATATAAAAACAGACTGACTAGCTGAACTCACTCATAAACAGAGATGCCAAAATCATATTCAAAAGTATTAGCAAGTAAAATTTATTAAAATGAAAATTAGGTAATACATTAAACCTAGAGTAAACCACGAGAAAACCTATTAATTCATATATATATAACAAAGAATTAAAAGAGAAAATATACATGAATAATAGATATTTTAATGAACTTTTAATAAAATACAATAGTAATTCATGATTCCTAAAAAGGAAATTATCTGAAAGAGAATATTAACCAAAAACAAAGATCAAACACTATGTGGTGAATACTCAAGTTGAAACAATAAAACTTCACAGTAAAATTGGTAATAAAATATAAATAAATTTCCGTTATCACCAATTCTATGTAACATTATACTGAAGAGCATTGTAAGCACAATAAAAAAGAAATGAAAATAATAAAGCATGCCAATGCCAAAACAAAGCTATCACGATACAGAACTACAGATGATATATTAGAATAAGAGATTTATGCAAAATTTGGACCTATCAGAGACTCCGAAAGTTAAATACACTTCTATATACGAAATAACAGAGAACAACAATTTTAAATACATAATTTAAAGCCACTGCTAAATTACTATAAGTAACTACAAAAATTCATCAAACTACACACCTACTATGTGTGTGCTTTTACATATATAAATTATATCTTACTAGGAAGACTCTTTAAAACCAAAGGGAAAATATTTCTTTCTATAGGCAAAATTATAACTTTATTGAGAGTCATTAAGAATGACCTGAATAAAGGGAAAGATAGGTCATTTTCAAACATAAGAAAAATCAACATTTTAAGCATCTCAATTCTTGTTCAAATTCCCATCTTGAAGACTTTAGTGACATTCCTTGCTCTACCTCCTATTCAATCCAGGTAGCTCTGTGAAATTAATAAAATTTCTCAATATTGGACAAGCTTGATCAGATTTTGTGATCCTTCATTTGTCCCAAATTTTAAAGGTTCACAACTAACTCAACACAGATCTTGACACTGGTGATAACTCTTACGTCTAACCTACCAAGTAAGCTGAATTTTTCTGCTCCTTTTTACGCCAAAATTAATCTATCAAGTATTATAACACAATTGTACCAGATTTTCTCTCTAAATGTCCTTTTGTCTGAGTTTTCTCACCAACAATTAAAATCTCACATTAACCTAATGACTTCTTCCTTGTCTAATAATGAGTTATTACTCAGATTCCTTCTTGCCCAGTCTGTGTAATATGGCACTATATATAGACCTATGTTCTTGAAATTCTGTCATTTATTGAAGTTGGGAACACTGCACCTTCCTAATTTTATCCCAACAATTGCACTGCTCATACCCATTTCCTAATTTTTCTTCTCTTTTAATTTCCTTGAGGTTTAAGAGTTTCCCCTCTGACCCTATTTCACTGTCCTCTTTCAAGTGGTGAAACGATCTTCTCTCGTCATTTAGGTTATTATCTCATGGCACTGAATTCTATGTCTCCAGCTTTGGCATCTCACTCCATTCCTAGTTTTTAAATACAGTATGTTCGTAATTGCATTTTGGAATTTTTAATACAAATTAGAGGAGAATAAGTATTTAAAAGTTTGTTAAAGGCTTTGGTGAATTTCTTGTTCTATAAGATAAATGCGAAGAAAATGTAGTTTACTGACAGAAAGAAAATAAATAGGAAAGAATCACATTGATTTAAATATACCACAGGAGGGAAATAAGACAAGAACACATTTGGTACCCAGCCATGTAAGAAAAAGAATTCCACAAAGTGTGACCGACTTCTTCCCAATCTTAATTATGCTGATCCTGAAGCTACCTCCTGGCATTAATAGGGAGAAAACCCACATACAAAATGTTTTGGGGTTTGAGGAATCTTTCAGTATTACCTTTTCCCCCATGCATGTCTGAGAAACAAAGGCACAAAGACAGCAGATGAAACAGCAAAATATCAACTTCACTATTTATGAAGACTAGGTAGAAAATGTAGCATAGGTGGAAAGGCAAAATGGGATTGCTGACGCAATGCTTGGAACAGCTATGCATGGAAAAGCTTCGGGTAAAAAATTTATTTATTTGTTTATTTATTTTGAGACAGAGTCTCACTCTGTCACCCGAGCTGGAGTTCAATGGCACGATCTTGGCTCACTGCAACCTCCACCTCCCGAATTCAAGAGATTCTCCTGCCTCAGCCTCCTGAGTAGCTGGGGTTGCAGGCATGTGCCACCACGCCCGGCAAATTTTTGTAATTTTAGTAGAGACAGGGTTTCACCATGTTGGTCAGGCTGGTCTCGAACTCCTGACCTTGTGATTCGCCCTCCTCAGCCTCCCAAAGGAATTACAGGCATGAGCCACCACTCCTGGCCAAGTTTCGGACCTTTATAAGTGAAAATGCAAATTTTAAATTTTCAAAAAGTGATTTACTGCTCCCTGTTGAAAGTAAAGGAAGAAATTTCTCCCCTCTTGTTTCTTAGAGCATTTGCTTTAGAACTTGTCATTGTAAGTTTTATCTGTATCTTTAAACTAAAAGTAAATATTTGTAAAAGCTAAATAAACCTCCTGCAAGATGTATAACCACGGTATATTTTTCTCAATGACCCACAAATCACTTTTTAAAATGTAATCATCAAGGGAGATAGTACCTCTATCTTTCAGTCTCTGCAGAATGGTAGGAGTCTAACTTACGTAGAAGCATTGCTCAAGAGCCTAACAACTTAGAATGGGTCCTTCATTATTTTATTTTAATTAAGTTATTTTAATTTAATTAAGCTCTTTATTTTAATTAAGTCCCACGTATTTACCTTTGTTTTTGTTGTGTTTGCTTTTGAGTTCTTGGTCATGAAATCTTCCCCTAAGCCAATGTCTAGAAGGGTTTTTCTGATGTTATCTTCTAGAATCTTTATGGTTTTAAGTCTTAGATTTAAGTAATTGATCCATCTTGAGTTTATTTTGTATAAGGTGATGAGGACCCAGTTTTTTTCTTCTACGTGTGGCTTGCCAATTATCCCAGCACCATTTATTGAATACGGTGTCCTTTCCCTACTTTATGTTTTTGTTTGCTTTGTCAAAGATCAGTTGACTGTAAGTATTTGGCTTAATTTCTGGGTTCTCTACGCTGTTACATTGGTCTATGTGCCAAGTTTTATACCAGTACAAGGCTAAGCAAAAATAACAAATCTGGAGGAATCACTTTACCTGATTTGAAAGTATACTATAAGGCTATAGTCACCAAAAGAGTATAGTAGTGATATAAAAATAGGCACATAGACCAATGAAACACAATAGAGAACCCAGAAATAAACTCAAATATATTTTAAATTTTTTTCTTAAAAAAAAGAAATAAAGAGAAATCCAAATGTTTTATTTCTAGTAAAAACACTACTTTCATTCAGAAATAAGAGCATTTTAAAATGTGCTGCAGATTTCTAGTTGTAGATTTGTTGAGAGAATAAATTTATCTCCAAAGAAATTCTGTTCTTAAATATAATAGTAATAGAGAACCTAGTCTCACTAAGATGATATATAAGAGAAATGTCATATACTAAAGCTATGAAAAGATTCATGTATTCTTTTTACATCATTCTAACATTACAATGTAGGGTATTTAAGTTTTAGTTCCAGTAGAAAACACTGTTTTGAAAGCTTTGAAAACCGGTTTCCTTTTTCTCAAGTAAAGTCTTGGAATTTTTACATTTTTTAAAGTAGCTTATTTTATTTATATTCCCAACAATTCAATGGTTTCATCTAAACATAAGACAACAATATTCTCTCTGAAACAGTGACAAAGCTTGTTGTCACAAAACAACATGTTATTCATATGCAGTCTAAATTACCAGAGGAAATAGTATCTTGATATTTTCAGAGTAAAAACAAGGGGGAAACTAATTTGTATGATGTTTACTGCTCATATCAGATACATATTGTTTGGACGAACGGAGGCAAGATGGTGCACTTCCGGGTTCTTCATCCCCCCCCCCAACTCTTACCGCGCGTGAAAATGCAGCGGGCGCCCAGGGAGGGTGCAGACCAACTGGGCATGCGCCAGGTGACGTCAATCTGAAGAGACCAAGATTTACCTGGTCGCACCTGCGGAACGCCCCCGACACGCCCGTGACCCACCTATTGCCCTCCCACTCCTAGAAAAGCCGCTCTCTGCCATTGAGCCACGCGGACTTCCTGGCTTCCCAGTCCCGTCGCGATGTCGGAACTCCGTCCGAGAGCTTGGGGGAGGGGAACTCTGCCGGCCTTCTTTGCCGGAGGCCGACAGACTTCTTCTCCACACCTTAGGTTACTAAAATAAACTTGCAGTTTTGCGCCTGACCTTTGCCTACTTGCTGGTTCTTTTGTGCTCGCTCTGGTGGTCTTAGAAAAACAAGACAGATGGTGCC
>NC_045441.1:134295253-134353044 GCF_002776525.5 Piliocolobus tephrosceles | reverse complement strand
CCTCCAGTCTGTCTCTGCTGGTTCCAAAGGACGCTTTGAAGCCAGGCCCAGAGATCCACTTCCATTTCCATTGTGTCCATTGTGTGTCGGTAAAGAGGAAACAAATGGGAAACCCCCCCAGTCCAAATTTCCAAAGAGCACCCCCTTAGGGTGCCTCCTAGCCAATTTAAAAACCTTACAGCTTGAACAAGACCTTAGGAGGAAGCGGTTAATTTTCCTTTCCACTGTGGCGTGATCGACCTCAGCAATTTCTGCCAGCAGCTAGGCAAGTGGTCCGAAATTTACATACAAGGCTTTTGGGCCTTAGGCTCTGGTCCCTATACTCCTTCTCTCTTCGCTCTCCCCACCCCCTCCCTTCCTGCCCAGACTCCTCCTCCTCCCCCCATCCAGACTCCTCCTTCCTCCTCCTTATCTACTAGTAATCCACTCAGTCCCGTGCCTCCTTTGGGGCCCCCAACTGGCTGTCTTGAGTCCCCTATCTCTGCCCACATCCTCCTACGGTATTAGCACCTTTGCGAGAGGTGGCTGGGGCGGAGGGGGTAGTCAGAGTACATGTCCCTTTTTCATTGGCCGATCTTTCCAAAATTGAGAAGCGTTTAGGTGATTTCTCAGCTAATCCTACCATATACATAAAGGAATTTAGACACCTTTGTCAGGCCTATGACTTAACTTGGCATGACCTCCAGGTTATCCTAACCTCTACCCTAAACTGACTGAGGGTCTAACCCAGTATACCCAGTTAGATCCAGCCTCCCCCACAGGGGCCACCATTTTGGCGTCTTATTTCATTTCTCAATCAGCTCCTGACATTCGTAAAAACTTCAAAAGGTAGAGGATGGTCCTCAGACACCAATACAAGACCTGGTTAAATTAGCCTTTAAGGTCTATAGCTCCAGAGAGGAGACGGCAGGCTTGCCTTGAACAGAAGGTTCAGCTCCTAGCAGCGGCTTTACAGCCCAGTCGTAACCCCAGGCCAGAGAGCACATACTCCGCAGACTCCAAAGCTACAAAAGGAGCCTGCCTGCTATAAGTGCGGCAAGGCAGGACACTATGCCAACAGGTGTCCGCAAGGTCCCCGAGCCCCAATGCAGCCTTGCTATAAGTGCAAGGCATCAGGACATTAGGCCAGTGAATGTCCTAACCCTCGTCCACCAGCAACCCCCTGCCCTGCTTGCCAGCAGGGAGGAAACTGGAAGTCTGATTGCCCCACCCTGAGAACAGGTGCCGCGCCTCTACGTGACCCCCTTTCCCAGGATCCTGGGAGCTCCTTCCAGCTCCTACATCTGGACGACGATGACAACTGAAGGTGCCGAGACTCGGGGACCCCCATCACCCTTGCCAAGCCGCGGGTAACTCTCCTGGTAGCGGGTAAGACAATTACTTTTTTAATCAACAGCGAGGCTACCTATTCTGTTTTGCCATCCTTCTCTGGACCTAGCCTTTCATCCAATATCTCTGTAGTAGGAGTAAGTGGAAAGCCATCCACTCCACGAAAAACTCCAATCCTTAATTGCTGCCTGGCCAACAACTCGTTCCTCATTCCCAGCTAAAAAGGGCCCCTACCGAAAGCAATCAGTGGAAATCAGTTTGGCTTTCCCCCACTCGCCTCAAACTTACTAAATTTTCTTAACTATCTCATACTCCCCAACCTTGCCAGGACCTTCCTTCTGGGTTTTGCCCATATTCCAACAAATGCTTCCATTCCTCATTCCTATACTAATACTGTGCCTTATTTTATTTTTCATCCGTGTGTCCAAATACCAACCATGGGCCCCGACCTTAACGACGCCCCTTAACAGCAGGAAGTAGCCAGACAGACCACGGCGCCCCTTTATCACTATTATCAATAAAAGGTTGGACTGTTTGGACGAACGGAGGCAAGATGGTGCACTTCCGGGTTCTTCATCCCCCCCCCCAACTCTTACCGCGCGTGCGAAAATGCAGCCGGCGCCCAGGGAGGGTGCAGACCAACTGGGCATGCGCCAGGTGACGTCAATCTGAAGAGACCAAGATTTACCTCGTCGCACCTGCGGAACGCCCCTGACACGCCCGTGCCCCACCTATTGCCCTCCCACTCCTAGAAAAGCCGCTCTCCGCCATTGAGCCACGCGGACTTCCCGGCTTCCCAGTCCCATCGGGATGTCGGAACTCTGTCCGGGAGCTTGTGGGAGGGGAACTCTGCCAGCCTTCTTTGCCGGAGGCCGACAGACTTCTTCTCCACACCTTAGGTTACTAAAATAAACTTGCAGTTTTGCACCTGACCTTTGCCTACTTGCTGGTTCTTTTGTGCTCGCTCTGGTGGTCTTAGAAAAACAAGACACATATGAGGTATATTTTATTATTTTCATAGGATTTCAATATCCTTAATTTTATTAATGTCATTGATTTATCTTCAGATTGTTACATTGTATTGTCCTTCTCCAAATTAAAAACAAACTAAACATTAAATTTGTATTAATATGCATTGGAATAATTTATAGTAAATAACATGTCTTGAGAAAAATACTTCTGAGAAGTTATGTTGATAAATCTTCAAATGAATGAGAAAGCATAGCATAGTATTTGGCATAAATATATTAAAGTACATTCTCAATTTAATTAAATTGAGAATTAAAGTACATTCTCAATTTAATTAAATCTATAGATTTAAAAATTAAATCTATAGAATTTCATAAATATTTTAATTACAGTTGTTTTTCAGATTAAATAACAAGGAGAAAGGAAAAGTGCATTATGATTCTTACTTTCTATAGTAAGCCTATTATTTTATTACTTTTGTAAACATGGTGTACATGTATTTATTTGTCATTATCTTGTCCTCTGGTACTCAGGGATTTAGACAATAGACATCAACATTATACATAAGAAAGAAAAGCACCTTTTTCAAGGATCATTTATATCATGTTATTGTGGGGGCTTATTATGGTCCCCCAGAGATGTCTGTATCCTAAGTCCTTGGACCTGTGAATATGGTATGATATGGTTTGTCTGTGGCCCCCACCCAAATCGCATCTTGAATGGTAATAATCCCCACATGTCAAAGACAGGGCCAGGTGGAGATAATTGAATTAGGTGGGGGATTTCCCCCACACTGTTCTTGTGGTAGTGAACAAGTCTCATGAGAGCTGGTGGTTTTTTAAATGGGAGCTCCCCTGCACAAGCTGTCTTGCCTACCACCATGTAAGACATGTCTTGCTTCCCCTTTGCCTTCTGCCATGATTATGAGGTCTCCCCAGCTATGTGAAACAATGAGTCCATTAAACCTCTTTCCTTTACAAATTACCCAGTCTTGGGTATGTCTTTATTAGCAGTATGAGACCAGAGTAATACACGGTATCTTAAATTCAAAACAACTTTTCAGATGCAATTAAATTATCTTGTGATGAGAGTATTATGGGATACTCTCCCATATGGAATGTTATCAGGATTAAATTCAATAATATATAATGGGTTTTTAAAGTGATTTTTATATGGTATGAGTTCAATAAATTATAAGAATGATGATGATGATTTCTTGCTGTCAATAGGGACAAAATGCGTAACATAGAAATTTTTGGAAAACGTGCATTTAAAGATTTTTGGAATCCAATGTGAAGACACTAACTTTTTCAAAATACCACTAATGTCAATACATTAAAGGTAGAAGGTAGCTCAACTGTTAGTTTATATGTACAGTGGCGTGGATGGGAGACAGGTTGTGAGGGCAGTAGAGGTCAGAGCAAAGACAGAACATTTAAGTGACTTGACAACTTTTGGGAGCCAGCAAGAACAAATGTCTCAGGAACTATACTCTAACAAAAGATTAATGAGTAAATATCTACTGAAGGCAAAAATACAACTCTTAAACAGGGAAGACATTTTAACTGCTTAAGGCAGTTTTTTAAAAAATGTTGTTTTAAAAATTACTTAATTGAGAGATAATCTCCCAATCAAAGCTTTCACTTCATCTTAATTTTGTAAAAGATATGCAATTTCAGTCATTTTTATACAAAACAACTCTCAATATAGATTAGATCATTGAAATCTAAATTTCACTATTTTTAACCACCTATTAATATTTTTCCAATAATCATTTAGTGTTATAGCATCTCTTTATGTTGTGATAGTGCAAATAATTAACTATAGATTATGAACAGTGTTCATTTGTCTTTCCTTTTTATTCTTGCTCCTATGAACAGCCACAAAACCTGTCCATACCATCCATATACACTTATGCTTCAGTTGTTAAAAGTTCCAATAAATAATATTTACTATAATTTTTTCCAAAGTGTTTGGAAAAAATTTAGGCTGATTTTAAAATGTTTTTCTATTGCCCACTCGAAAGATTTTATTTCAACTCTAGCCACTGATCCGGCAAAACACTTAAAGCTCAAATTCTGTTAAGGATCTATGCCTGACATTTTGTTTCAAAAGGAAATTAGGAGTAATCAATCATGATAGCCTGAGGGAGTTTCCAAAGAAAAGAGTTATTTGAATATCTGACTTCCAGGCTTTACCTCATAATTCTTATGAATATGCATTTCTCTTTTTATAAAATAAAATGAATATGAAAAACAAATCACTGTGAACACATTTAATGCAAACTAGTTTTAAAAGGGCCGTGCTCCATTTTGATCTCATGTTTAAGAAAACATTAAGCAAGATATATATTGGTTAATGTACAGCGGTTACTTTTCCTTTGTCTATTTTAATTGTATTTTATGTTAATACCATAACAAGTTCAAACTATTAAAGTAGTAGTCAACTTTTATTCTAACAGATTTGTATAATATATCTTGTCTAAAGAAAACCATAAGAGCACATCAAATAATATAGTCTATATCAAGTTCCACTTCGTCACTTGGAAGCAGTTCTCCTACTCCCAGCATGTGCAGATTCCATAACTTCAGAAACATTTTCAGTTATTGAGATCCTAGTAGGTTTTAAAACTTTCATTGTTCTACCTCTCCCATCAACTGAGAAGGGAAACAAGGGTGTGTTCTTCTCCTTCTTTTTCCTTAATGCAGAGTTCAAAAAGGGAGAAGGAGCAAGATTGGACTTTACCTGTTCTCTCTTCTAGGTTGAAACTTTTCCAGTGTGTTGGGGTGATTAGCAATCTTTGTGATAACATGTTAGGTTTGCATACATTTTTAAAATTATTTTTAGTATACAAAAATTAAAGTTTCTAATAAATTATAGATGCATACTTATAAGTGACAAAAACAATCAAATCATTTGTTAGAAAAATTCAGGAGCAGATTGGACAGTGATCTGAGCAAAAAGGGAAAGGAGCTTCAAAAATGTCAGGTCCTTGAAGAAGTAATACTAATATAAATGCCTAGTAGTATTTATTTTCAACAATTACATAATGACTATTGTTGGGGTTCCATGGGACTAACTAAGTAAAGCTTCTCTTTAGTACCTAAGCCTTGGATCTGGTTAAGAAATATACAGAGAGGTGGGCACGGTGGCTCGTGCCTGTAATACCAGCACTTTGGGAGGCCGAGGTGGGCGGATCACGAGGTCAGGAGATGGAGACCATTCTGTCTAACAAGGTGAAACCCCATCGCTAGTATAAAATACAAAAAATTAGCCAGGCGTGGTGGCAGTGCCTGTAGTCCCAGCTACTCAGGAGGCTGAGGCAGGAGAATGGTGTGAACCCAGGAGGCGGAGCTTTCAGTGAGCCGAGATCGCGCCACTGCACTCCAGCCTGGGCAACAGAGCGAGACTCTGTCTCAAAAAAGAAATATATATATATATATATATATATATATATATATATATATATATATTATATATATAGAGAGAGAGAGGAGCATATAGAGGATCAGGAAGATGTAAAACAGTGTTACTTAATAATTCACTCTTCAGTGATGGTAGATCTACTCATCCTGTAGAAAACAGAATTGGGATGGATCTGGCTAAGACATTGAGCACTAGGTGGAATGGCAGTGGTGAGAGTAAGCATCCTCAATCTGTTTCAGTTCTCAAGGGGAATGGTTCCAGCTTCTACCCATTTGGGATGATGTTGGATGTGGATTTGTCATAGAAAATTCTTACTTTGAGATATGCCTAGTTTGTTGAGGGTTTTTAACATGAAGTATGTTGAGTTTCATTGAAAACCTTTTCTGCATCTATTGAAATGATTGAAATGATTTTGAATACAAAATAGTCTTGTTTTTAGTTCTGTTTATGTGATGAATTATATTTATTAACTTGTGTATGTTGAATCAACCTTGCATCCCAAGAATAAAGCTTACTTAATCATAGTAAATTAGGTTTTTCCTGTGCTGCTGGATTCAGTTTGCTAATATTCTGTTGAGGACTCTTCCATCTATTTTCACCACAGGTATTGGCCTAAAGCTATCTCTTTTTTTCGTGTCTCTGCCAGGTTTTGGTATCAGAATGATGCTGGCCTCCTAGAATGAGTTATGGAGGACCCTCCTTGTCAGTTTCTTGGAATAGTTTCCATAGGAATGGCTCCAGCTTTTCTTATACATCTGGTAGGATTTGACTGTGAATCCATTTGGTCCTAGGCTTTTATTGGTTGGTAGGCTTTTTATTACTGATTCAAGTTCAGAAATCATTATTGGTCTGTCTGGGGATTAAATTTCTTCCTGGTTCAGTCTTGTGAGGTTGTATTTTTTCCAGGAATTTATCCATTTCTTCTAGGTTTCCTAGTTTGTGCATATAGAGGTGTTTTTAATAGTCTCTGAAGGATTTTTGTTTTTCTGTGGGATTGATCACCAATTTTGTTTTTCTGTGGGATTGATCACCAATCCCACAGAAAAACAATATGATAATGTCCCCTTTGTCATTTCTGATTGTGTTTATTTAGATTTTCTCTCTTTTTTCTTTATTAGTCTAGCAGTGGTCTCTCAATCTTATTAATTTTTTCAAAGGAATATGGACCTGAAGTTTTCATTTTCTCTTGCACCTCTGTCAAGTTTTGGTATGGTGGGTGGCATTTAGTGCTATAAACTTTCTTCTTAACACTACTTCAGCTACGTCCCAGAGATTCTGGTATGTTGTATCTTTGTTTTCATTAGTTTTAAGGAATTTATGGATTTCTGCTTAAATTTCATTGTTTACCCTGAGATCACTCAGGAGAAAATTATTTAATTTCCATGTAATTGTATGGTTTTGAGAGAATTTCTTAGTATTGACTTTCATTTTTTTATGTTATGGTCTAAGAGTGTGGTTGGCATAATTTTTTTTTTGAACTTGTTCAGAATTTTTTTTTATAGCCGATCATATGGTTGATTTTAGAGTATGTGCCATGTGAAAATGGGAAGAATGTTTCTGTATTCTGTTGTTGCTTGGTGGAGTGTTCTATAAATATCTGTTAGGTCCATTTGTCCAAGGGTCAAGTTCAGTTCTCAATTTTTTTTTAGTTTCTGCCTTAACGATCTGTCTAATATTGTCAGTGGGGTGTGGAAGTTTCCCACTATTACTGTGTACTTGTCTAATTCTCTTTGTAGGTCTCTAAGAACTTGTTTATGCATCTGGGTGCTCCACTGTTGAGAACATGTGTATTTAGGATATTCTTGTTGAATTACAACCTTTATCATTATGTAATGCCTTTTTTGTGTGTTTTTCAATTGTTGGTTTAAACTCTGTTTTGTCTGAAACTAGAATAACAACCTCAGCATTTTTTGTTTGTGTGTTTGTTTTCCATCTGCTTGGTAGATTTTTCTCTATCACTTTTCTTTGAGCCTGTGGGTATCACTGCATGGGAGATGGGTCTCATGGAGACAGCATAGACTTGGGTCATGCTTCTTTATCCAACTTGCCACTCTATGCTTACTTTTAAGTGGGGCTTTTAGCCTGTTCATGTTCAAGGTTAATATTGATACGTGTGGGTTTGATCCTGTCATCATGTTGTGAGCTGCATGTTACAAACATTTGATGGTATAGTTGCTTTGTAGTGTCAATGGTCTATGTACTTAAGTGTTTTTGTGATGGCTTGTAATGGTCTTTCCTTTCCATATTTAGCACTCCCTTAAGGAACTTTTGTAAGGCAAATCTGGTGGTAATGAATTCCCTTTGCATTTGCTTGTCTGCAATGATCCGGTTTCTCCTTTGCTTATGAAGCACTTCAGGACATAGCCCCTGGCAAAGATTTCATGCTGAAGATGTCAAAAGTAATTGCAACTAAAACAAAGTTGACAAAGGGGACCTAATAAAATTAAAAGAGCTTTACCAGCAGTGCAAACAATCTAAAGAATGGGAAAAATATTTGCAAATGATGTGTCTGACAAAGGTCTAATATCCAGAATCTGTAAGGAATTTAAACAAATTAAAAACCAAAAAACAAACAACCTCATTTAAAAATGGGCAAAAAATATGAACAGACACTTCTGAGAAGACATACTTTTGGCCAACAAGCATATAAAAAAATACTGGACATCACTAATCATTAGAACAATGCAAATCAAAACCTTGATGAGATTCCATCTCACACCAATCAGAGGGGCTATTATTAAAAGCCAAAAAATAACATGCTGGCAAGATTCCAGAGAAAAGGGAACACTTATACACTGTTGGTCAAAATGTCAATTAGTTCTGCCACTGTGGAAAGCAGTTTAGGGATTTCTCAAATAATTTAAAACCAAACTACCATTTGACCCAGCCATTCTATTACTGAAGACATATCCAAAGGAATGTAAATTTTTCTACCTTGGAGACACTTGTACACATATGTTCATTGCAGCATTATTCACTGTAACAAAGACATGGAATCAACCTAAATGCCTATCAACATTGGACTGGATAAAGCAAATATGGTACATGTACACCATGGCATACTACACGGCCATAAAGAAGAACAAGATTGAGGCAGGAAAATAAGTTCTAGAGGCAGGGAATATAATGCTAATTCACCCTTCAGCTGTGAGAAAAATATATCCTCTCTATAGGGCATACTCCAAGTAAATGACTTTCAAACTGTATTTTATCCTCTCCATTTACATAGGGCCTACCCCAAGTAGCCCATAGAATCGTTTAGAGGGTATTTAAACTCCCACAAATTCTGTAATGGGGCCCTCAAGCCCCTATGCTTGGACCTGCTCCTATGCTACACTGTGGAGTGTACTTTCATTTTCAATAAATCACTTCATCCTTTCCTTACTTTGTTTGTGCATTGTGTCCAATTCTGTGTTTAAGATGTCAAACTTGGCCGCCCTCCACCAGTAACATATTTTGGCAAGCCAGCCAGGAGAAATTCCAGAAGGTAGGCCAAAGCTTGGGATTTATTTTTCTCCTTCATCCTTTCCTTTTTGCTCCATACAGGGAATATTTCTCTCTTTCTCTCTGTCGCTCTCTCTCTTTTCCTTTCCAACTTGGAGCCCTTGCTGGGCAGTGCCTAAACAGGAAAACAACTGCAGGTTTCTGGCTGTGGCCAGTGAAACTAAAGGGGTTTCCACGTGGAGGTGCCTAACCACCATTGCCCAGTTTGCTTAAGGGACCAGAGTCTTTTTTATTTTTATTTTTATTTTTTTCCTTTCTTTCTTTTTCAGTCTTTCACTGGCTGTTTCCTAGTAACTCCTTGGAAATTGAGGTCAATTGGGTGGGGTCACTCCCTGGTATTGCCTGAAGGCCTTGGAATGAATGGGAATGACTGCTCTGCCCAGAACCGGGAAGGACTCTATTTTATGTTTTCCACTCATGGTCCCTTATCCCTACATGTGGCTCAGCTAGGGGCAAACTAACACATGTCTCAGGTGACTTACACCTTCTTTTCCTATGCTAAATTTTTCCCTTCCCCTATTCAACTGGCTAAGGGCAAAAGAAATCCACCCAGCCTCCAGTTCCTATCATTAAAGAACATGGAATAGGAATCATAAGAAAGTGTGGACTTATCAAATTATAAGGATGCTAAAAGTCAGGGATTACACCCTGGTACCAAAGGACAGCTATAGTAGGCTCTGGAGGGAAAGCATGCAAAGTGGCACTGGTGCCCATCTAAGGTCAGAGATGTCTGACACTCTAAGATCGAACCCCACAGGAGGATGCTCCGGGGGATCCTGTGAACCTCAACCTCCCAAAAGTGGATGCTCTCAGCAGAGGTTCTGAGGCCCTAGTACTAAGCCCTCCTTAGAATTTTCTCTCACAGGTGTATCGTTGCTTGGCCACAGCATTGTTCAGAATCTGGAGTTCGCTGTCTAATGGGAAAGTGAGATGGTGTTGCATGGATCCAGGCTTTTATGCTGCCATTCTAAGCAGGAGGCCTGGTTAACATGTGACGCCTTCCTTTGATACTGTTTAGCCACAGTATTCTTTGGAGTCTGGGAAGGTTTGGCCTTAAAAATTAAACTGCCATGGAGACTGCTTTACCCAAAAATTTGGTTCAATTGGCTTATCTACACGGGCAAAGTAAAACCGGCAAGTTCGTATCGCTGTCTCATGGCTAATGTTCCCAGCTGTTGGATCTTCATTTACATGTGTGTATACATGTCTAGATGTGTTTATTTGCACATACAGTTATTGTTATATGTTGTGTCTACCAAATTGGCTTACAAGTAAAAGAGCGCTCATAAGTAAATAAGTCTAAGCAATTTTCAAGTTCATGTCACTTAAGTATTACTATATTAAACAAGCTAGCTTTAAAATGATTGTTGGAATAAAAATGGAAATGCCTTCAGAATTGTCAGCATACATTTTGTCTGGATTTTATTTTTGTCTTGGCTAGATATTTAAAATGTCAGTGTTAATTCAAGCTGGGGACCCTGAGGGCAAACCTGCCTCCCATTCTATTCAAATTCATTCCTCTGCTCACTGAGAAAAATACATGTCTGATTGCTTCCCTTGAAAAGGCTAACCAGAAACTCAAAAGCATGGAACTGTTTGTCTCCCACCTACCTGTGCCCTGAAAGCTCCCAAGCCCCCTCCCCACTTCAAACTGTCCCACCTTTCTGCACCAAATCAATGTGCATTTTACATATGTTACTTGATGTCTCATGTCTCCCTTGTTAAAAGTGAAAGAATTGAGTATAAATTGTCAGGCGTCTGAGGCAAAGCTAAGCCATCATACCCACTATGACTTGCAGGTGCACATCCAGATGGCTGGTTCCTGCCTTAAGTGACGACATTCCACCACAAAAGAAGTGAAAATGGCCTGTTCCTGCCTTAACTGATGACATTACCTTGTGAAATTCCTTTTCCTGACTCATCCTGGCTCAAAAGCTCCCCCACTGAGCACCTTGCGACCCCTCACCCCCCCCCCCGCCAGAGAACAACCCCCTTTGACTGTAATTTTCCTTTACCTACCCAAACCCTATAAAATGGCCCCACCCCTATCTCCCTTCCCTGAATCTCTTTTCAGACTCAGCCCACCTGCACCCAGATGAAATAAACAGCCTTGTTGCTCACACAAAGCCTGTTTGGTGGTCTCTTCACATGGACGCGCATGAAATTTGGTGCCGTGACTCAGATCGGGGGACCTCCCTTGGAAGATCAATCCCCTGTCCTCCTGCTTTTTGCTCCATGAGAAAGATCCACCTACCACCTTGGGTCCTCAGAGCGACCAGCCCAAGGAACATCTCACCAATTTTAAATCTGGTAAGCAGTCTCTTTTACTCTCTTCTCCAGCCTCTCTCACTATCCCTCAACCTCTTTCTCCTTTCAATCTTGGCACCACACTTCAATCTCTCCCTTCTCTTAATTTCAATTCCTTTCATTTTCTGGTAGAGACAAAGGAGATACATTTTATCCGTGGACCCAAAGCTCTGGCACGGGTCACAGACTCGGGAAAGCAGCCTTCCCTTGGTGTTTAATCATTGCGGGGACTCCTCTCTGATTACTCACCCACGTTCCATTGGTGTCTGATCTTCGCAGGGACGCCTGCCTTGGTCATTTACCCATGTTCCCTTGGTGGCAAGTCAATTGCGGGGAAACCTGCTTTGGCTGCTCACCCACGTTGCAGCCCAGGGCTGCTCCCCGCCACTTTCTCGGTGTCTCTACCCTTCTCTTTAAACTTGCCTCCTTCACTATAGGCAACCTTCCACCCTCCATTCCTCCCTCTTCTCCCTTAGCTTGTGTTCTCACGAACTTAAAACCTCTTCAACTCTCACCTTACCTAAAATCTAAGTGTCTTATTTTCTTCTGCAACACCGCTTGACCCCAATATAAACTCGACAGTAGTTCCAAATAGCCAGAAAACGGCACTTTCAATTTTTCCATCCTACAAGATCTAGATAATTCTTGTCGTAAACTAGGCAAATGGTCTGAGGTGCCTGACGTCCAAGCATTCTTTTACACATTGTTCCCTCCCTCGTCTCTGTTCCCAATGCGACTCGTCCCAGATCCTCCTTCTTTCCCTCCCGCCTGTCCCCTCTGCCCCAACCCCAAGTGTCACTGAGTCTTTCTAATCTTTCTTTTTTACAGACCCATCTGACCTCTCCCCTTCTCCCCAGGCTGTTCCTCGCCAGGCCAAGCCAGGCCCCAATTCTTCCTCAGCCTCTGCTCCCCCACCATATAATCTTTCTATCACCTCCTCTCCTCACACAGGGTCTGGTTTACAGTTTCGTTCCATGACTAGCACCCCCGCCCCACCTGCCCAACAATTTCCTCTTAAAGAGGTGGCTGGAGCTAAAAGCATAGTCAAGGTTAATGCTCCTTTTTTCTTTATCCTACCTCACCCAAATCAGTTAGCATTTAGGCTCTTTTTCATCAAATATAAAAACCCAGCCCAGTTCATGGCCCGCTTAGCAGCAACCCTTAGACACTTTACTGCCCTAGACCCAGAGGAGCCAGAAGGCTGCCTTATTATTAATATGCATTTTATCACCCAGTCAGCTCCTGACATTAGGAAAAGCTCCAAAAATTAGATTCTGGCCCTCAAACCCCACAAGAGGACTTAATTAACCTCGCCTTCAAGGTGTACAGTAATAGAGTAGAGGCAGCCAAGCAGCAATGTATTTCTGAGTTGCAGTTCCTTGCCTCTACTGTGAGACAAACCCCAGCCACATCTACGGTACACAAGAACTTCCAAACGCCTGAACCGCAGCTGCCAGGGGTTCCTCCAGGACTTCCTCCCCCAGGAACTTGCTTCAAGTGCCAGAAATGTGGCCATCGGGCCAATGAACGCCAGCAGCCCAGGATTCCTCCTAAGCCATGTCCCATCAGTGTGGGACCCCGCTGGAAATTGGACTAACTGGCCCAAGGCTCTGATTGACTCCTTCCCAGATCTTCTCGGCTTAGCAGCTGAAGGCTGACACGGTCTGATTGCCTTGGAAGCCTCCTAGACCATCACAGATGCTTAACGTAACGTTTATGGTGGAGGGTAAGTCCCTACTCTTCTTAATTAATATGGAGGCTGCCAACTCCACATTACCTTCTTTTCAAAGGCCTTTTTCCTTTGCCTCCATAACTGTTGGGGGTATTGACAGCCAGGCTTCTAAACCTCTTAAAACTCCCCAACTCTGGCGCCAACTTAGACAACATTCTTTAATGCACTCCTTTCTGGTTATCCCCACCTGCCCAGTTCCCTTATTAGGCCAAGACATTTTAACTAGATCATCTGCTTCCCTGACTATTCCTAGGCCTTTTTGCCACACCTCATTGCTGCCTTTTCCCCCAGTTCAAAGCCTCCTTCATATCCTCCCCTTGTATCTCCTCACCTTAAACCACAAGACAGCATGAAATAAATGTTTTAAATAAACTTTTTGTGTAAATCAACATCTTAAAGTTGTTTGTGATGCTCACTTAATATCTGGGTCATTTCCAATTAAGAAAGTGTTGTGATATGGAGAATTACGTTTCTAAAAATTGTGGAATTGTTCTTATCTATAAACGGCTGTAGGGTCCAGCCCTACGGGGCTTAGCAGGTGTTATCTCCGTATGCGGAGATGAGAGATTGTAATAAATAAAGACACAAGACAAAGAGATAAAGAGAAAACAGCTGGGCCTGGGGGACCACTACCACCAAGATGCTACCTAGTGGCCCCGAACACCTGGGCGTGCTGATATTTATTGCATACAACACAAGGGGGCAGGGTAAGGACGGTGAATCTTCTAAGTGATTGACAAGGTGCAGCAAGTCACGTGATCACAGGACAGTGAGCCCTTCCCTTTTAGGTAGCCGAAGCAGAGAGAGAGAAGGCAGTATACATCAGCGTTTTCTTCTATGCACTTATAAGAAAGATCAGACTTTAAGACTGTCACTATTTCTTGTACCGCTATCTACTATGAACTTCAAAGAGGAACCAGGAGTACAGGAGGAACATGAAAGTCGACAAGGAGCGTGATCACTGAAGCACAGCACCACAGGGAGGGCTTTCGGCCTCTGGATAACTGTGGGCAGGCCTGGATAATATCCAGTCTTCCACAAGAGGCTGGTGGAGCAGTGTTCCCTGACTCCTCCAAGGAAAGGAGACTCCCTTTCGCGGTCTGCTAAGTAACAGGTGCCTTCCCAGATACTGGTATTACCGCTTGACCAAGGAGCCCTCAAGCGGCCCTTATACAGGTGTGACAGAAGGCTCACCTCTTGCCTTCTAGGTCGCTTCTCATAATGTCCCTTCAGCACCTGACCCTATACCCGCCTGTTATTCCTAGGTCACTTTAGTAATGCAACATTACTAAATATTTAGTAATATTAAAAGCTAATGATTCATAATGTTTATAATAATGATTGATAATTGTCCATGATCATCTCTATATCTAATTTGTATTATGACTATTCTTATTCTAAATATTTTCTTTATTATACTATTTTCTTTATTATACTGAAGCAGTTTGTGCCTTCAGTCTCTTGCCTCAACACCTGGGTAGTCCTCCACCCACAAATGCTCATATCTGATAGTTCAGGATTTTTGCTTTTTAGGGTTTCGCTAAAGTTTTAGGTCACTAAGGATAAGAATTATAGCTAACAAGTAATTTTGTATACAAAACGTGTCAGAAAGAGTTGTTATTAGTGAAAAAAAGAACAATTTTGTCTAATTCAGAAGTTTTCTAAAAGTTAGTTCAAATTACAGATTTGAAAAGGTTATTTACGAAACAATGTAGTAATCATTAACTAGGGGAGAAAGATGTGTAAAAGTTTAAATAATAAAATATGCTTTAAAACCTGATAGAGAATAGGAGACATTTGGCTAGTTAACATTTTCATAGTTAAAGCTCTTAGCCTTGATTAAAGAAAAATAACAAGTATTGTAAAGAAATGCATTGGCAGTGTGGCCATTTATTTTTTTAACATAGTTAAGCATGAAGCTGGATTTAGTGTGAAGCCAAATTTCACATCCATGCTTGCATTGTTTTGCACTATGCTCACTGTTTTGCATGGATATTGCTGGCACTGGAGCACTTACTGGTCATGTGTCTAGAGTGAATTTCTTCATCGCATAGGATGTATGGTGATAGTGGTGAACTTAGGGATATTAAATTGTGTATCAGGAATAAAATATTCATTATGTGGGTTTGGGGGGGCCCTAGGTAACACTGTAGCCTCCTTGGTAAATTGTGTAGGAAAATTTAGGGTTGGTTTCCTGTTTATTTGTTTTTGCTTCTAGTTTTTATTCATTTGTTGTTTATTCTCTTGTGAGTTTACTTGTGTATACATATACATAAAACCACGATGATTTTTAGTTCCTAGTGGAAGGGTTTTATTTGGTTATGTGAATAATTATTTTGTTTTCTATGCATTTCTAGCAAGTCATCATTCATTCCATTCGTCTGGAATTCCTAAGCTACCTTTGCCAGGCCCACAGGAATTAATGGAGCACACCAACTTTCTATCCCTAAGCTAACTTTCTGAATGTTAGGCTTCCTGACATTTCAAGCGTGTTGAGTATAATTTTGTAAAAAGAATTTGAGTCATAGTCTTCTCTCTGCCTAATTTCTCCAAGATTTGTAAACTATTTGTGACTTTTCTTAATTTATGGCAATGTGTTTATTTGCATACAGTCAAGCAGGGTTGCTATTGCAATTCAGAGAGAAAAACATCATAAACCTGGCATGCCAGCAAAAGGGTAAAAATTTCTTTTCAGTTAGACTCTGGCCTCTTTCTCTCTGTGCAAACCAGTTAAATGAAAAGTAAAAGTCACTGTTTATCTCCTCTGTAAAGTTTTAAATTAATTCATTTCATAATCATAAGAGTTTAAATCAAATATTTTGTCAGAAAAGTAAAAAGTGTAATGCCTTTTAGTTCATGTGACTTTAGTAATCTTTAGGAAATAAACAGTTTTAAAGACTATTGGTAAAATACAAATGTCTTCAAAATGTAAACATGTGGTCTAAATTATGTTCAAATATTAGGTTTGCTAAATGCTTTAAGGTCATAAACTGCTTCTTTGGCTCTTGAAAATCATTTAACTTGCAGGCTTTACAAATAGGTAAGGCCTGGTGACATGTGGAGTTGGTCACGCCCTTAGCTATGCTGGAAATAATCAGAACTTATTAGCACCTAGCACCTAATTAATATAACTTAGCAGGTTTTACAATACAATTAAAATTGCTAAGAGTTGCCATTATAATACATAATTAAGACTACTACAGGCCAGGTGCAGAGGCTCATGCCTGTAATCCCAGCACTTTGGGAGGTCAAGGCACGCAGATTATGAGGTCAGGAGTTCGAGACCAGACTGGCCAGCATAGTGAAACCCCATCTCTACTAAAAATAAAAAAATTAGCCAGGCATGGTGGCACGTGCCTGTAGTCCCAGCTTCTCAGGAGGCTGACAAGAGAACTGCTTGAACCTGGGAGGTGGAGGTTGCAGTGAGCCAAATCACGCCACTAAACTCCCACTTGGGTGACAGAGTGAGACTCTATCTCAGAAAAAAGACTACTAGAAACAGGTTTACATGTACAGTGTAAGAACAGTATATATATATATATATATATAAAAGGTTATAAAAGGTTTTTGCTTCTTTAAATTTTCTGAGTCATCATTTTGGGAAAATAAATAGTCTATGGCAATCTGGAATTCCAAAATCAAACTCTAGTTTCAAAATTGTCTTTCCTAATGCCTGGCTTTTTGGATGGATCTGAAGGTCCCTGAAAACATCCAGAAAAGAGGTAAACAGAATTATTTGACATGTTTAGGTACATGGGATTGCCAAAATGATGTTCAATCTTCTTTAGTATATATATTTGTGAATAATACTAATACATGTTCCAAAATTGTATGGGATTTTAAAACTTCTAATGTCTAAGTATATGCTATCAATTGTAGTTATGGTTATTTGTTAAGTTATTGCAAACCACAGAAATAACCAAATTTCCTTGTATAAAGCTACTAACCCAAGCAGAACAAAAAACTAAGTATCAGACAAATACTTTGTCAGATTTTTGATGTTAAACCAGCTGATAGTGAAATTGTTTAAATATACATTTGAATAAACTCCACAGTCTAAGTCAAATTTCCTATGATACGCCAATAAATGAACAGTGCTATACATGTAATTTGGAAAACACCTGGTACTCAAGAGGATACAAGTCTAATGTTAATTAAGCACGGACTCATGGAGAACCAGGATGGCCACTGTGTCCTTTCTGATTCCTTAAAGCTTTTATTATTAAAATTTCTGCATTCCATGACTCATCATGGAAAAGATAAAATAATCCAAATTGAAGACATTAGTGTGGTAACTTACAAATTACTAAAATAGTTTATAATAAACATTGGTCCCATATTCCTGGGAAAACATTTAAAGCTGCAGGTACATTTGGTCACCGGGTAGGCCATTTAAACATTTTATAAAGAAATTTCATTCAATTGTTATTTTCGATGCATGTTTTCTGGTTGCTTTCCCATGCAAAAGGGCTGATGTTATAACAGTTATGCTACAGTGTATTTTCACCAGGTTAATAAAAAGCTTTTTATGGTTCAGATCTTCTAAGAACATCAGAGAAAGACTGTCCTTGCCATCCACACTACAACAAAACTTGGGGGCCTTGAACTTTGGGTTCATAATCTCGCAACTGAGAAGGGTCCTTCCACACTCTTGGAACTGCACACCCCTTGGAACCTTTAAGGTAAAACTAACCAGGGAAATTTATCCCAGGAAGATGACATCCTTGATGTGAACAGCTTTTCCCACATTCAGATTAAGACTGCTACTATTATGAAACTCTTATCTTTGAATATTTTTCTTGCTTATGCCTCTATGAACAATAGAAGTGAAAAGGGATCTGTTATATGCACTTATGGGGTGTACTTTTATTTGTGAAGGAGTTTGCAGCCAGCCTTATACATGGATAACTTTATACTTTCATAGATAAAGGGTAAAGGCCTAAGGTAGATAGGAAACTTGAACGGTACACACATTGCCTCATAATCAGTCAAAAACAAAACATTGGTTCACTTCTCTTAACCCATATCATGGGTTAAAGAGAACATTGCCAGGAGGCCTTCACTCTTCTAGAAGGGCATCATTTGTTAGGTCCTTTTTCCATGGTTTAAAGTAAAAGAGACAATGAGTAGAAATGTATTCCCCATGATAGGCTCTTTAGAAAATTCAACTATAAAGGCTACAGTAACACATCAGTCTTTAAATTCTACTGTGAAAGTTATGATAGAATTGGCTAAACAGAGAATTATCTGGGCAGCTGCTGGCACTTGTGGCCTATGAAAAAATACATTAAATGAAGATTATAGAAATTCAGTAGTAGGGGATTAACAAAGAGACTGCTTGGTTAAGTGACTGAACTATTTATCTAGCTTATTCTTTAATATATTTGACTTTAGGAGGTTTGGCTTATAGGGACCTTGGGTAAGGTACATACTCCAAACTCTTAGTATTATCCTCCCAGTAGTCATAATAATAGTCTCCCTGGCATGCTGTATTCTCTCAAAGGTTTTAAATGCTTGCATGCAACCAGCTCTAGAATATCACATGGTCTCTCTTTAACTTTGGAATAACAAGAACTGAAAGAAATGTGCCACCATAAGGCACCGTAACCAATGAATGACATGCTGAGACCAGAAACCCAAAATGCTGGTAACTGAGAGTAATGCTAAGGCCCTCAGTTTTGATTACACTCTCACCTAAGTGAGAACCTGACCAAAAAGTGGGAATTTTTTTAAGCAAAATTATGGGAGGCCATTGTTTTGGACTGAGCTCAGGCTCTAGGCCCCAACAGACCAAACCAAGCTAAACTGGAGTCACTCATGCCAAGAATTTAAGAAAACATGTGGATCCCAGAACACACCACAAACCAGGTTTTGTTTTTTTGCCTGCAAATCTCTATAACAAACATTCTTGACAGCATAGGTATCCAACCCTTTAAATTCCCATTAAATCTAACAAAAATCATTTCCTCTTGCCTAGAGACCATCAAGCTTTAGATGAGTACGCAACAAAGGCTCCAGCCAGTTCCAGGTGAAGAAACCACCCTTGGCCATCAAGGAGCTACCCCGCCTCCACTAGACAGAGCAGGGAGAGAGTTCCGTGATCCCCAGTAGGTAGGTACCATGCCCCAAGCTGGCATGAAGCAGTTACAGAAAAAAAGACCATCAGTCCCTCTGACTCCCATAAAGATTTTTGGGGATCACATCCCTCAGGGAGAAAATTAGGCAGGAAAATAGGGTCTGGAGACAGGGAACATTAGGTTGACTCACACTTCAGCTGTGACAGGAAATATTCTCTCCATAGGGCATACTCCATAAAAGACTTTGCGACTTTACGTTATCCTCTTCATTTGTATAGGGCACACACCAGGTAACCAATGGAATCCTCTAGAGGGTATTTAAACTCCACAACTTCTGTAACAGGGCCATTGAGCCCCTATGCTCAAGCCCTCTCCCACACTGTGGAGTGTACTTTCAATAATCCTTTCATTTCTTCCTTGCTTTGTTTGTGCGTTTTGTCCAATTCTTTGTTCAAGACGCCAAGAACCTGGACATCCTCCACGATAGCAATATCACACTCTTTGCAGCCACATGGATAGAGCTGGAGGTCATTATCCTAAGCAAATTAACACAGGAACAGAAAACCGAATACCACCCCTTCTCACTTATAATTGGGAGCCAAACACTGAGTATACATGAACACAAAGAAGGAAACAATAGGCACCTGGGCCTACTTGAGGGGCAAGGGTGGTAGGAGGGCAAAGAGCGAAAAACTGTTTATCAGGTACCGTGCTTATTTCCTGGGTGATGGAATAATCTATACACCTAACTCCCATGACATGAAATTTACCCATATAACAAAACTGTGCATGTAACCCCTGAACCTAAAATAAAAGCTGAGAAGAATTAAAAAAAAAAATCACTCATAAACTTTTCTGCAAATAATAATAAAAAACATAGCCAGGCATGGTGGCATGAACCTATAGTCCTAGCTCCTTGGGAGGCTGAGGTGGGAGGACTGCTGGAGCCCAGGAGTTCAAGGCTGCAGTGAGCTATGATTCTGCCACTGTCCTCAAGCCTGGGTGACAGAATGAGATCCTGTCTCTAACGAAAAGTTAAAACAAAATAAGTATAAGTGATTAATTATCTCTGTAGCAATTGGTGCAATTTATTTCCAAAACAAAGAACAAAACCAGAATTCCATGAGGGTGGGCCTTTTGTCAGAGATAGATCACAGATCAGAGCACAACATCTCACAGACTAGCTGGGAGAGAACGAAAAGAAGGGGCTGAACATTGTTTCTTAGTGAAACTCACCAATCTGATCTGTCATCTTTAGCGAAAGGAGCAAGGAAAGGATGCAGAATAAGATGGGGTGGTTGACCTAGTTTGGTGAATCTCAGATGAAATGCTCATTTGAATCACTTAGGAACCCTTGAAAAATACTCATGCCTGGGCTCCTTTCCCAGAGACTCTGGTTGAATTGGCAATGGTTTTATAATAATGATCTACTTTTATCTATCTATTTCTCTGTGATAAGTTAAAAACAACTCGGTAAAGCAGGTTTTGTGAACCAAATTTAGTATTGCTTACAAATACAGTTTACAAATTTACTATCACATTTAATGCTAAGAATTATTATTGTTCTACATGTTGATTAGGCATTATGAGTATATAATTAACATAATTGAATAAAATTGGTATGATTTACATATGTAACACAAGCTAGGTTTTGTCCTGAGATCTCCTGAGATAAGAATTTAACCTGTTGTGTACTCCAGGGACGTCTTTTGTCTCCTCTGATGAGGTCATATGTTCCAGAGTCACACTATGGAGTTACCTTTGGCCATTTGGCTGTTTATTAGCATTTCTTCACTTCAAATTAATATAGAAAAGTAAAGAGACAAAAAGCAATAAATACAGCAGGAATGTAGGAGGGGAAAAGGAGGAAGGAAAAAACAGGAAAGATGAAAAGAGGGGAGGATCAAGCAAGATGGCAGAAAAGAGACCAAAGACAACAGAAATGATCATTGTGAATTGACTGAATTCACAAAAATAACGATTTCCTCAATTTCCTACGAAAAATAAAATGAGTTTGGTTTTTACAGAGAAACAAACTTGCAGTGAAACAAAGACAAGCAGAACTTGCAAACTCCATATTACAAAATTCATTAATGTGAGCCTTGGCAATACGACATGCTTTGGCCAATGAGAAGTGCATGGATGTGATATTTGTCCTGAGGACTAGAAGCGTGAATGAGAATGCATTGATTGGCTTAGGCCAGCTTCCTCCTAACCCCTCCCTGGGAATAGCAGGGACTAGTCCATCAGCCTCCATTTTAGGATGAAATGTGGGGCTGAGCCACGTTGATACAAGCCAGACAGAGCCAAGCAGAACTGCAGCTGACTCTCAAACCGTAAGTAAGATATAGGTATGTACTGTTATAAATCACAGTGTTTTAAGGATATTTGGTGTCATAGCAAAAGCTGGCTAATACTTACATTGGTTAAGATGATTGTTGGCCGGGTGCGGCGGCTCACGACTGTCATCCCAGCACTTTGGGAGGCTGAGGCAGTCAGATCACGAGGTCAGGAGATTGAGACCATCCTGGCTAACACGGTGAAACTCCATCTCTACTAAAATAATAATAATAATAATATAAAAAATTAGCTGGGCGTGGTGGCAGGTGCTGTAGTCGCAGCTACTGGGGAGGCTGAGGCAGGAGAATGGCGGGAACCTGGGAGGCGGAGCTTGCAGTGAGCTGAGATCTCGCCACTGCACTCCAGCCTGGGCGACAAAGCATGACTCTGTCTCAAACAAAACAAAACAAAACAAAAGTGATTGTTTCTGAATATCTTGGAAATATGGAGGTTCTCTTTATAAAAGGGAAAAGGGATACATTGCTGAAATACAAGAGATTTTCTGGTCTACCGCTTAGTACTTCTATTGGCAGTATAATAAAATATTATAATAATCTAATATGACAACCAGAAGATGAGATCTTACAGGAATACAGGTTTGGGTCATTCTATCTGTTAAAAATAATCATATTGCCTATGGTGATGCTGACTGAGGACAAAGGGAGCATAAATACAGTGGGCAGGGAAATTATACATATCAACTGTGGCATTGTGGCCACTTGCAGAAATAAAAATTATAGCATCTACACATGCAGGCTTGTATACGTTATTATTTTCCCCTTTTTACTTACTAATTGACCTAAAGTGTAAAAGCAATTTAAAAATGTAAGTATGTCTTTAAGCTATATGGTAACGAAAAAGTATTGTGAGCAAAAACAATGAACATCATTTCAAGATGAATACATAGATGTTAGGAATTTTCTTTTTCTTTTTTAAGATAAAGAATGTGTCATTTACATGAACGATAGTTGAGTTATCTTTAGAAGCTCGTTATCTATGCTTTTGTTTGTCATTTAAATATAGCTAGAAGAGTATGTACAAATTCTAATAAAACAAATTTGAGGGTAGTGTTTGTCACATGTGGGTTCCCCAGCAACCAACCCAGAGATGGAGATTAATGTGCAAAAGATTTATTAGTTGATGTTCTTAAAAATCAAGGGAAGGGAAGAGAAAAAAGTAGGGTTGGCCACAGGGAGATATAGAATTGTGCCACAATCTCAGAAGCCTCAGTTGACCTTACAGGGAAGGAATGACTGAGAAGCTGGCATGAGGAGGCCAAGTCACTAAGCCCTCACGTTTATCCATCAGTGGTTACAGGCTGCCCTGGAAAAGGGGTGTGCTCCTGGGCCAGGTGATGCTCTTCAGCTGCAGCTGTTCCCAAAGAGAGCTGATAGCATAGAGTGCTCTGCAATCACAACTCTGAGCTGCTGGAAGAATAAATCCTTCATTTCTCCAGAAGGGTCTGAATGCCACATCACAGCAGCCACCATGAGGTCTCAGAGACTGAAGAACTGTCCAGAATATTGTTCTGTTTTGTTTTGCCAAGCAGCATTCATTATTCTGTTCATTGACCTTCTCTGTGTCATAGAAGCTAGAATCCTAGAACCCATATTTCCCAAAATCCATTGTCAGCTGGATCCCAGTTTACCAATGACAGACATGGAGTGAGGTGTAGAAGAATGCAGGTAAAGATGATTACTGCCCATCTGCAAGGCTTAGCAACATTTTTCTGGGTGTTTTCCTCCAATAGGCAGCCGAGATCATTAATGATGGTTTCCTGAGATTACTGCAGGATTTACAGAAAGCTGGCAACTTACCCTAACATTTGCTCTCCCAGCACTTCAACTTATTTATAAGCATTATTATTTTCTGTATTAAGATACCTGAAACTCTAAAAACTCTAGAAGAAAACCTAGGCAATGCCTAGGTTCCTTTTTGTCTTGGAAACAAATTGCACCAATTGCTGCAGAGATAATCACTTATACTTAGATTTTATTAAAATAAATTGTACCTTCTTGTTATCTAAATTTTGTATTATATATTTAATAATTAAAATAATAAGGTGAAACAAAAACATTGAAGATAGCTCGAAGCTCTGAAAAAAAAACACAAAATATTTACAACTGTTAAAACATCAGAGAAAATGCCACTTCTGGCCTTTAGCCAATTTTGTTTTGTAGTGCAGAATAGCAATAATTAAGTTATGACAGAGAAAAAAATATATCGTTTTCACCTGATGATTAGATTAAATATCTGGGATCTTGTGTTGGTGATTAAATTCAAAATACAGTGTTAAAGTCATTCAGAAATAACTCACAAAGTCACTAGGATTTTCTGAGCATTTGCTCACAATAAGGATACTTGTAGAGAAGTTAGTCCATTTTAATAGAAACTATCAACCCAGATTCCTTGGGATCCCTTTACCATCCCTGTGTACCTCTTCCTTGATTCAGCATGCTTTCACCTCCAATGGCTTGCCGGGGCCACTGTACTGAAGAAGAGTGTAGCTCTTGGACTGAGGGCCTGCTTTGTCCACAGGCTGAAAGACCTAGAAGTGCCTAGGAATTATATCTGTTGCAGCCACCTCTGGGGCCCTCAGCCAATAGCTGACTATAATAGGAGTTATTTATGAAACCCCAGCTGCTTGGATTTCTGGCCATACATCATTGTTGGTGGTAGTGAAAGGAGGGTGGTAGAAGTTGGGGGGACAATGTCTCCTCTTGTTATTTTAACTCACCAACCTATTTATTTCTTTCATGGCACTTAACATAATCTGCAATTATCTTGCTTCTTTATTGCTTATCTATTTTATGTTTCAACTAGGAATAAAGGCTACACACACAAAAATTTGCTCCTAATTTTATTCATCCATTTGTTCATGGAGGCAATTATTCATTGAGCAGATGTGTATAGAATGCCTACCATGTTCCAGCATTGTTTTATGTCAGTCTAGATAATAGAAGAGCACTTTCAACATAGAAACATTGTCACATTTTACCCACAATGCTGTACTCTCCAATCACTGCTTGAACAAAGTGGATCACAACCTATAATTTACTGATAAAACAGTTCATACATAGGACATACATAACGTCTCTCATCTATGAAAATAGATTTTTGAAATTTTGGGGACTTCCTTTATATCATGTTATATTTCTTAAAGTGCATAGAATAATAGATATAACACATGTATTTGTTGAATGGGTAAACGTGAGCATACTTAAATTCTTACCCTCATGTTAGGATAATAAATTAAATAAATTTACAGGTTAAAAAGTACTATAGCAATGTCAATGCCTTTACTGGATAGATGAAGAAACTCAAGTCTAGGCATAAAGCTAACTGACTTATTCCCTTAATTTAGACCTTTGATGCAGAGAAAGAACTTTCACACTAAAATTTTTATCTTATCTTTTCTGGGTTCTTCTATGTGCTTACTCCATTATCTTTGTGCTTTCTTCTTGACTTTTCTCTGTCCAAATAATCTGAAACACTAATAAAGAAGAGTAAAAAGCCAGGAGACAGGTAATATCAAGTACTTTAAATCGTTATATTGTTTTATGTGAATGCCTACCCTATGTTTTACAAATCTCTGGTCTAATTTTTTATTCTAAACCTAAAACTATAGACTGTATGCCTCTGGACTTATCTAAATTGCCTGTTTTTCTTGACTTTAAACTACAGTATGCATTTTTCTGGACTTGCTTGTTCTTGGACCATCTATCTCTTATACCTAATAATAAAGTATAACTCACATTCTTGCTAGTTATTAGATGTCAAGGCAGTCTCACTTCCAGATAGAACCTCCTGTTATCTCTTCACTTTTTACCTTTATATTTCAATGTGCAAAGGTCTTCCAGTCTTAAAACAACAACAACAACAGCAAAAAAATGAAATTAAAATAAAAACCTTGCCACCGTTAAAGTATAATTTTCAAATTTTTAAAACATAATTCTCAAACAAATGAATAGTGAGGATGTGGCATCTTTTATTTAACTCAGTAATGAGAATATGACAGAGAAATAAATTCAGTTCAAATGGAAATTCCTAAAAGTTATATTTTATATCCAGTTGTGGAAAAAGAATGTTGAAATAAGAAAGCTAGATTAGACACAAAAATGATAAAGAAAAGAAGGGCCAAGAAAAAAAAAACAACTTTTGGGATTATCTTTATTAAAAAAATTGTACTTTGTCAGTTATTTAGAAATTTATATATAATTTTATAACTATCAAATATCAATAATGTGACATTACATCAAAAACACTACAAGAAAATTTGTATAATCAATAGTAAATATCAAGTCAGATAAATTTACATCTTCTAGGTCAGATATATTGGTGTATTTGTTAGGCAACTGTATTAGTCTATCCTCACACTGCCATAAATAACTACTTGAGACTGGGTAATATATAAAGAAAAGAGGTTTAATTGACTCACAGTTCTGCAGGCTGTACAGGAAGCATGGTTAGGAGGCCTCAGGAAACTTACAATCATGGCAGAAGGCATGGGGGAAGCAAGCACGTGTACCATGGTCAAGCTGGAGGAAGAGAGAGCAAAGGGGTAAGTGCTACACACTTTTAAACAACCAGATCTCATGAGAACTCACCATCACAAGAAGAGCAAAGCAGAAATGTGCCCCCATGATCTAATCACCTCCCACCAGGTCTGTCTTCCAACACATGGGGATTACAATTTGACATGAGATTTGGGTGGGGACACAGAGCCAAAGAACATCAGCAATGATGAAGATTAAATTAATAAGTCATCTATGTTTTTTTCATTTCTAAAATTTGGATAAGTAGCTCTAAAATTAGTTCTGTTCTTTTTTACTGACAAATTTATCTTGCAAATGTTATTGTGTCAATTGCATTTGTTTTGTCAAAACCCATTCACTTGTTAAGAGCATGTATTAAGCCAACTTCCTCTAACATAGAAAATAAAGGAAATATTGATATTGATCTCATGGTCACCAAATAGAAATACTTTTTGAAAAGTCTTTATTGTTTTTGATTGTTTAGCCATTTGGTAGTTTTCATTATTCCTTTCTTGAAAAACTTTCCTTGTGATTTTTTGTCATTACATAAACCATTTCTTTTCTCCTTTTGTCTTTTGTGATTTCTGCTTGACCACTCTTTTTTCTCATTCTGTGTTTATGTTCAGTTACACACACTGACTCAGCATGTCATAAATTGGTCTCATAATTCAAATTTTTATTCTCTGTATAAGACTTGCTTTAGAAAACTCACTTATTCTCAATATTTAAAGTATTATTTCTATTGAAAACCTATGGTACATGACTCCTACCAGAGTCATGACATTACATCAAAAACACTACAAGAAATTTTGTATAATCAATAGTAAATATCAAGTCAAATAAATTTACATCTTCTAGGCCAGAGTTTCATTATTCACTGCCACCTGGACATTCTTCGTTGCTATGATTACCTGAAGTTCGGCACATTGAAAGCTAGAACTCACATTCAGGCTTCACTGCCGGCACACTTGCTGTCTTCCGTTCATTGCACTGCCATTCTGCCAACTCCAGGTGTTAAAAATTTCACTGTAAGCATTACCGCTTTCCTTTCCTATTTCCTGCATCCAGCTGTTATATAAAACCTATTAGATAAGCACACGTGTTGTTACTTGGAAATGCCTATTGCATCACTCTGCTTATACGTACATTCGTATTTTTCTACCTCCTACCCCACTATGACCTAGCTAGCTGGCTTGTTTGGCTGAAGGCAGACTCATTTCCTCCAATATTGCCAGATTAAATTTCTTAAAATATGACTTTCATAATGTGCTCTGCTTAAAAGTTTTCCTAGGCCCCTTCCTGCTGAGATGATAAAATGTGTACTTGGTGATTTTTAAGGCTATCCATGACTTGGCCCTGACCTACATTTCTGACATTAATTTCCTCTCCTTAAAACACTTTAATTGTCTGTCGATCTGCTGTCCTCATATATCTTTGCCTTCCCTGCCCCAATGACTCAGCTCCCGTTTTCTCCACATTCATTCTTAGAATGCTCTGCTTCTTCCTCTACATATGCGCATTTAAAAGAAGGCAGACCTACATCAAGAGGACACATCAAACATTCTATCTTATTTGACAGCTGTACCCATGGCTCAGTCTATGAAGCAAGTAGTTGATAGTTATAAAAATCCTCATTAGATCACTCACTTATTCACAATCTTCAGTAAATACTTTGAGACCAACTTTGGGTGCTGAAAACCCAGTGTGAATGAGAGAAATTATGTGGATACCCACATGGGTCTTATAGTAACAATAACAAAATAAAATAAAACAAAATAAAAGTATGTTTTCCCAAAATTGTATTAACTAAGCTCCATGTATATGCACAGCAACAAACAGTTTGCTAATAGTGAAAAGGGAGGGGAACTATCTAGGCTGAGATCTGAGGAATGTGAGAAACCCAGCCATGCTCAGCACCAGGTTAGAACAGATAAAGACCTAAACTAATGGCAGTACCAGAGGTAGAAGGGGGAGATAAATACTAGGACTTTCAATATAATATTGAAAGCAGAGCTTACAGGCTTATCTTGTGAGTTGAATTAGAGTGGGTGGTAAAAAAAAAAAAAGAAGTTTCAAAGATGAATTTCAGGTTTTTCCTTGGGAAATGAGCACAATGAAGTGTCAATTAAAAGACATAGGAAAGCCTGAAAGAAGGACTGTTACGCTGGGAAACATAGTCACTCTGTTTTAACATTGTTTACTGATATATTCCTATCACATCTAAATGGGAATGAGGATTAGTCACGCGTCTGTTGGGGTTCCAGGCAGAGAAGACAATATGGGAGATGTCAGAAGGTAGAAGGCACTAAAGCAATGAGTCTGTGAGATCTCCCACGGGCTGACAGTCTAATGAGAGCAAGCTCCCAAAAATGATCCTAGAGTGCTCCAAAATCCAGAGGAAGAGCAACTAATAAAGAGACTGACAAAGAGCTGCTGGTAAAATAGAAGGAGATAAAGAGGGTTGTGTTGGAAGTCGATGAAGAGTTTGCAACGACAAGGAGTACAGACTTGTTTCAAATGCTGCCGTATGGAGTAAGATGATGACTAAAGTAATATGAATGGCTAGGAGTTCCTTGAAGAGTTTTCTGACTCCCATCCCCCTTAGTGCCTTTCATGGAGCAGGCATTCACTAAGGAGTCGTTGGTGTTTCCCCTTGTCACCGCTGCATCATGTCGTCAGGTAAGAATTTATCATGACAAGTTTTCCAGTAAAAGTACAGTCCTGGCTTATCTCAGGAGTAAATTGGAGGCGCCGCATCCAATTCATGTTCTAAAAGTCCTCAATTAGTATAAATCCTTCAGGCACGATGCCCGCTTCTAAGCCTAAAGTGGCTGTAGCTAAGTGGCTATAGATACTCATTTCAGTCTATCTTTTATTCATGTAGCCTCAGTCACATTTATAGTTTGAGGAGTGTATTACTTCACAATGCTTCCCAAGAGGAGGAAAAAGTTACTAAATAAATCAGTACACACATTAAGTGCCAAAGAGTGTTCCCTATGCTTTTTTTTTTTTCTTCAGGACTTCTTGTCTGAAACCAATCAACTATTTCTACAGAGAAACAAGAAAAAAATGTGTTTTTCACATTCCCATTCTTTCCACATGAAAATGCTCTATTATCTGATGCTCCCAATAACACTGGGTAGACAGAAGACTGTGGGTAGCCTAATAAAACCTTTTTCCCTAAAAGACTCAGACATACTGTAGTTTCAAGGTCTTATTTTATGTTATTTCAATATAGTCACTATTTAAAAGTCTGCTTGAGGGATGGACCAAACTTTTTCTCTGCCTGTCTCCTCACAGGCCCAGTGACCTTTATAAATGACAGCAAACCTCTGTTGAATGAAAGATGAAAGGAAAGAGGAAAACATTAAGATATTTTGTCCTACTTTTTTGTGACTTGTTGAAAATAATCACGGGGCCTATTTGTCACTCCGGAGCTTTGTCTTTTTTTCCCAGTAGCCTGTGACAGGCTCAATGAAAAAAGTGCAAGTAAAGATGAATTGGCAGCAGCATCATTTCTGCCCTGTCTCCTGGTCTTTCTAATTTTCCCTCAGATGAAATATATATACAATATCAAGTCAGTTAAGTGAAAGAAACATCTAGAGGGAGAAGGAGAGTGACCAAATCCTTTCTCTGGTATAGAAACAGCTATTAAAAATATCTGTCTCATTCAATTCAACAGTCCAGTTCTACTCCCAGTATTTATATCTATAAAATGAAAATGCATTTTCCCTGGGAAGGAAGAAATGACAGATGGTCCAGGGAGGCAGGAGATGGAGAGGAGATGAAGGGAGGGAACAGAAAACTTAGGCTAAATAAATACTAACAATCATAAACCAAGTTAAGGACAAAATTGTATTCTACAAGACATTGTCAGAATGAAATATTTTAAGTTAAATAAAACAATTCACTTGAGAATGGAAAGCAATATGGCCCAGTGACCTTGATAAATGACAGAAAACCTCTGTTTGCAAATGACCTCTGTCTGTAAATGACTTCAAATGATGACATAGGATCATGTCACATATAAAGTAAACTTTCAAGCTGAAGTAAACTTTCAAGGTTCACTGAATCATTTGGCATAGGGATTCCTCATATAGTCACCTTGATGCAGAGTTATTGAGCTTCTACCTAAACACGTGGAACAGAAAGCTTCTTTTCCAAGAGGCTTATCCTTTTGTTGGACACCACTTCCGTCCTTTGGACTAATGTAACTTACATTCCTCGGTCCAAATTTAACTATGGTGTGCTACTCAAGATAAGTGAAATTCTTATGCCATGTTTATGATAAGAAATGTCTTCTCAAATTTCAATTTTTCTCTTGGCCAAAGGTTCTTGTATTTTTTTGCTTTGATTTTGTTTTTGTTCATTTTAGCCTATTACTACCTTGCAGAGTGCCTAGGTACTTACCACTGTAGTTCACAGGCTTAGTAGTTATTTACTGATTCTAAAATATATGCCTAATATTCGTAACTCACTTTTTTGTAGGTGCTAGCTGACTGAGGTATTAAATCAGCATCAAACTGCTAAGTCACCCTGCATGGGTCATAAGCCTGTGAAAGGAAGATATGTACATAAAATATAATCCTTGTATTTGCAGGGTGACATATCTATTATCAGAAAGACTAGGCATAAAATTACTTCATATGTCTATTGCTCGCATTAAATAAAACAAACTAATGGAAGTAAGTAGAAAATACTGGACTTAATTTCTAAACTATGATGTATATAATTAACATTTGTGATCTCTTTATTTGCTGTATTGTTAGATTTTTTTTTTAGGCAGAGTCACGCTTTCTCACCCAGGCTGGAGTGCAGTGGCACACATTGGCTCACTGTAACCTCCACCTTCCAGGTTCAAGTGATTCTCGTGCCTCAGCCTCCCAAGTAGCTGGTACTGCAGGCACATGCCACCACGCCCGGCTATGTTTTGCATCATGCCCGGCTATGTTTTGCATTTTTAGTAGAGAAGGGTTTCACCCTGTTGGCCAGGCTGGTCTCAAACTCCTGATCTCAAGTGATCTGCCCGTCGTGGCCTCCCAAATTGCTGGGATTACAGGCGTGAGCCACCATGCCCAGCCAGGAAGTTTTTTTTAAAGCAAGTGCTTTTATTGTTTATGTTTTTCATGTGATTGCAGGTTTCTGCACTGCAAATCATTTTAACTTCAGAAAGCCAGTCATCACATCTGGGAGGGAATGTTTTATAATTAACCAGTAATTCAGAAATGCAAACAAGAAACCTGGTTTTATTCTTCCTCAATGGTTTATTACCAGAAACAAAGTACCAATCAGTAGCGAGATAATAATATATTTCCAATTTTTAAAAAGTAATTCCGATTCTAACAAATAATTGTTGACAGAATCTTGAGAACTAAATGGTGCTACTTAACTGTATTAATATCTTAATTCTCCTGTGCACATTTCTCCTTTTTTAATTATTTCTGACCTGTTCTTCTGATGTTTCTATTTGTTATCTGCATTATTTACATAGTTAATAAGTGTTTTATAAAAGTTGCTTCAAAAAAGAGCATGAAATTTGGAGCCAGATGAATGAGAATTTGCTTCTCTCCTGTTTCGTTTTGTAGCTGTGCAACCCCAGGGAAGTGTGACTCTCACTTCTCATCACTTCTCATGACTCTTCAGAGAAACAGAACCTAGAGAATTATTATAAGGAATTGGTTCACATAATTAAGGCTGACAAGTCTCCAGAACTGCAGTTGGCTTCCTGAAGGGCTTTTTAGCGGATAGCATCTTCTGAACACTTTCTCCCACTGCTTGCCTGGACGCACATCTGAGGACTGGCATCAGAGCCACAGCCATTGACGAAGGTCAATACATGCCTCTAGACTTGCAACCTCTAAGACCTTTCTTCTTGGAAGCGTCCCCTTAAAGTATCTTCTAATTTTCAGACTTCCAGAGCCAACTGAAAAGCGCTCAACAGAAAGAACATAAGATTCCTCATGGAGAAACAAAGGCCTCCAAAGTGCCTTTACACTATGACCCCTTATCAAGCCCTCAGATGAGCATCCAAGGTGGCCAGGCCACCCTGGTACAGGATGTAAACACCCCATTGAAGCAGATGGCCCTGCTGAGTCAGGCCAACTCAAGAAACTCCTAGCTTATGAGAAACCCATGAGACTTGAGCCACCTGCTCTCACAGAACCAGCTCCTTCTGAAGAAAGAAGTCACCATAAAAGTTAGGCCTCTGCAGAGGCCCCAGCCTCCATATGGGGCCAGGACACCTGCTAGAACGAGATTTCCATATATAGCTGGACCACAAGAAAGAGCCCGGCAACCACCTGAAACCAGAAGCCAGGTGATCCCATCCTTAAGATCTCATTTAACTTTACCTCCATAAAGGTCCTATCTCCAAATACTGTCACATTGGGGTTCACAACATGTGAATTTGGGGAAGACATAATAACAGTTAATTTGCCTTTTTAAACTAACTTTCTTCCCTTATAAAATAGCATCCTAAAATAAACATGATGAGCCCTGAGTACTAAATAGGATGATTTCAAAATTTTCAGGAAAAGAGTACTTATCAAATGGTATCTATTATATTCTATAATATTTTTGTTACATTTTATGTATAATAATTTTGTTACATTTATTACCAAAAATCATATGATAATGTTTAACATTTAACTGGGTAATTTATTTTGAAAGAATTTATTTGTTTCTATGTTCGTTCTGTTTTGTTTTAAAGTTTCTGTGGTCAGTTTTTTTCCTTCTTTCAGAGCTTGATCGGCATTAAATGTCATTTGTTGAAATTAACTAATTTTATTTTTACATGTTGCTATTCACTAATTACAGCATTTATTTAGGCGTATAGCAAGATATAAAGTGTTTGTTTCCAAAATGCGAGTTAATTTTCAAACTTTTTAAGTATCAGTATGGAAAGATACAAACATAATCAAGTTACCTACAGCTAAAGGGAAAAACAGGTGGAAGAACAAGGATAAAGGCAAGTTTTATGGAATTATAACTTACTATTTTAACATTGAAACTATGTAGGCCGGGCGCGGTGGCTCAAGCCTGTAATCCCAGCACTTTGGGAGGCCGAGACGGGCAGATCACGAGGTCAGGAGATCGAGACCATCCTGGCTAACATGGCGAAACCCCGTCTCTACTAAAAATACAAAAAACTAGCCGGGCGACATGGCGGGCGCCTGTAGTCCCAGCTACTCAGGAGGCTGAGGCAGGAGAATGGCGTAAACCCGGGAGTCAGAGCTTGCAGTGAGCTGAGATCCGGCCACTGCACTCCAGCCTGGGTGGCAGAGCGAGACTCCGTCTCAAAAAGAAAACAAACAAACAAAAAAAGAAACTATGTAAATATTTTACATATGTCAAAAATTAAACCATATAAATAATTCCAAAACTGCTGGGGCGGGGGAGCCAGTGTATCTAATGTAATAACAATGGTTTTAAATCACAAAGAGAAAAAAATTGCTTAAACAAGTAGAATGTTTTTCTATATATGCCTAGATTAACGTAGTCTGATAATACAAATAACTCTAAAAAATCTTAAACTCCATTGAATAGTCTTGTAGTTAGTAGGCCTATTGCAATAGGTAGGTTGTAGAAAAAAATGATTTTGTCAAAATTGTTAAGAACCAAGGTAATCAGCAAAAGAGAAAAAAGTATGTAAGTATAAAATCAAAGAATTTAAGTGTAAATAAAATAAAATAATCAAATATTTATAAAGTATGTTATATTAAAATAATATAAATACAATATGTTATTTTTACATATATATACACATAATTTCTCCTTTATATAAAAATGTGTTTCATGTAACTCTGGTAAGGGCAGAGACTAACCCTTTTCTGTTCAATGGCCCCAGGAATCTCATTTGTAGCAAATCTAGCAAAGAGTAAGCTCAGGCAAACTGGCTCAACAGAAGAGCTTCAGGTCTTTAAGGAAAATTTCAACTTTCCTTTGAATAATGTCGTTTTCTGGGCAAGTATATTTGTTTTCTAGGGATGCTGTAACAAAGTACCCCATATGGGGTGGCTTAAAAACAGAAATTTATTTTCTCACACTTTGGAGGCCAGAAGTACAAGATCAGAATGTCAGCAGGTTTGGTTTCTCCTGAGGCCTCTCTCTTTGGTTTGTAGACAGCCACGTTCTCCTCGTATATCTTCTCAAAGCCTTTTCTTTATCTGTTTCTCTTCTTATGACAGAGTGACATCTAATTAGGGCCCACCCTAATGACCTTTTTTGACCTCAATTACCTCTTTCAAGCCTTTTTCTCTAAATATAGTCATATTCTGAGGTACCAGAGGTTAGGATTTCAACATACGAATTTTGGGGAGACACGATCAGCCCATAACAACTAGAAAACTCTCACTTTGCATACTTAGGCATTTGCTTCCTTTTCCCTAAAATCCCATAAATATGAAAAGTTGATAAGTGACAGATTGTCTTCTGAAACTTAGAACATATCTAGCATTTCTGGGTCTAAAAATGCATATTGCGGGGATAATTAGATGAAAGATCATTCTCATACTTAAATGCTGAATCTTTCCTTGAGAATTTTCCTCCTTGTCTTAGTGTCTCCCTGCTGCTATCATAAAATACCTTCTGCTGGGCAATTTATAAAGAACGAAAATTTCTTTCTCCTGGTCTGGAGACTGGGAAGTCCACTATGGAAGCACTGGCCGGTTTGGCATCTGGCGAAAGCTCACCCGTGTTCTTCTTCCAAGATGACGCCTTGTTCTCCATCCTCACATGGTGGAAGGCAGAAGGGCAAAGTAGAGTAGGGCACTCACTTCCTTCAACCTTTTTTTTTTTTTTTTTTTTTAAATCATAGCACTAATCTCATTGAGGAGGGCAGAGGACTCATGACCATCACTTCCCAAAGGCCCCGCCTCTCTGTACTGTCACACTAGGATCGTCTCCCTCTGTGCTTTCTTTCTGGCCTTAGCCTCTGTGCTAGCTGGTGGGAGCCTCCTGCTAGGACTCTGGGGAAACGCAACTTTGCTAATAGGTACCCTGGGCTCCATGCTGATGTCAGCATGTGGGGTGTGCCTGATTGTGGGGAGGAGGCTTGAATTGCAAGAGCAGGAGATGCTCTTGCCCTTCCTCTCTGGTGACTCAGGGACACAGTGCGTTTCCCTAGGGAACAAACTTCAAGCTCAGCTAAGACAGGGCCCCTGTTTACTCAGCAGAGTAGGCAAGAAAGTAACAGCTAGATAGTGCCACACAACACTGCCTCATTAATCATTAGCCATGTATGAGCTAGAACCATCAGGGAGACATGGGCCAAAGTAGCTGCCACCTCCACTCCTCTTGCCCCCAGACTGAGGATGAGGGACCTGTAATGTAGCTGTCCCAAAGGTTCCTCAGGTATCTCCACCCAGAGACCCTTGCCTGGAAAACCGGCTGTACTGCTTTGACTAAGTCAACCACCCCGGGAGTGAAGAAAGGAAAGAACTAGTTGAGTGTTTTTAGGGGGCCTTAGTCCCAATTCTTGACACAGGTAGATGTCAACTTAAGCCCAAGCAGCCTTATGTTTTTATCTGGGACAAGCTAGAACTGTCCATTGCTAACCAGCCTCCTTATGTGAAATAATGAAGTCACAGCACTGCTGACTCTGCACCTGTTCCTCTTCTTCCCAGACTGTTCACTTGGAAACAGCAACCAGACTTTGGGCCACTTTCACCTCTTCTCTCACTCCAGGAACACTAAGACTAAGATCCACACCAGCCTGCTTCCACTTTGTTCTTGAAAAAAAAATTAAGAAGACACATATGGAGAGACACGTATGTTCAAACCGTAACAATCCTCTATGTTTTGCTATAAACTATGTATCTCCAGTAGTTCTTTGTACAATCTGTATACTCTGAAGAGTATAAAATAAAAATGTTAGACCAGCTAGGACTATGATCCAAATATCTACCTGCAAAATAAATAATATCACTTGTATATTATTATAAACAAAAATATGTATTCATTCAATATTTATTGAGTGTTTATTGCATGCCAGGTGCTGAGTATGGAGCTAGTGATACATTGTGAGAGAATCTTCCTTAATGGAGCTCACCATCTAGGGAAGCACACACAAATCATTGATTACTATGTAGCATGATAAATAATTACAGAGAACAGTGGTCATATAATGGTGGGGCATCCAAATCAGGTAAGCAATTAGTAGAAAATAGGAATATGAATGAAGAAAGCTGTTTCAGGGAAAATAAACAAAAACCATTTAGAAGTCAAAAAAGAGTAAGATGCATCTGGGAAATATGAATAATTCGGTATGACCAAAGCAAATATTCATGTGTGAAGTGACAGTGAATGAAGTAAAGGAAGCAGGCAGAGTTAGATAAGTTACTTAAAGGTTGAATGTTTTCACCAACATTGCTAGAACCATTAAAGGATTTGAAACAAGGAATTGGAACGATTGGATTTGCATTTTAGAAGAGTGTTAATAGATGAGTACACTGCCGTCCTGTGGGTAAAAGATGAAGAGGTTTATGATGATTGATCTACTATTGGGGCTAGATAGCAGATGACAGGCACAGGAGATCACAGTGCTTGAGACTATACAGGTTCTGATGAATGATTGGATGCTGGGACTGAGTGAAGTGGAAATAACAAGGATACAGCCCAGATTGCTGGTCCAAAACACCAAGAGAGGGAATAAATTGGAAGGATTAGATCTGGAGAGTACAGGATCAGATGTGGAGACTCTAAAAGGAATGAGTTCAATTTTGGGTGTATTGATTTGAAATGCTTTGGGGATACCCAAGTGAGTGCACTTAGAAAAGCAATTGGACATATTGGCCTGGATTACAGGTACACATTTGCAGGCATTTGGTACTATATTCTGGATCATTTCTTCTGGTCAAGGTTGTAACGATCAAAACATCCATTCAATCTGCCATTAAACCTGTCCAGCAAGTATTTAATTTTGATTATTATTTCATCTTTAATTCATAGGTATTTTATTTGTTTCTTTTCCAGATATAACTTGTCCTTTCTATAGTTTTCATTTTCCTGCAGATAACTTTGAATGTATATTTTATTTTTTAAACACATCAAGCATAATTGTTTTATAATCTATACCTGATGGCACTGATATCTGAACACTTAGTGGGCCTATTTTGCTGTCTTGTTTCTATAGCGTTTCACTCATGAAGCTTTGATTGTTTGTGTGCTTGTTTGGTAGTGATCTTTGACACTGTGCAGCTCAGTGTATTTGAAAACTTATATATAGGAATAATGTAAGGTCTAGGATAAGGAAAATATCTTCAGAGAGGTTTCCTGTGAAATACACGTATGGGTGTGCTGGGGTCTCAAATTCTGACTTGAGACTCCATGACCTACCCAGTTAGCCACCAGGCCACATAGTGCTGATTTCTTCCTGGTTCATCCCTATGAGTTCCCAGGTGTTAGTGGGGGATGTCTCCATTAGATTCTCATCTTATATCGACGCTTTGCCTTGGTTTATACATGCTAGTCTGGATAAAGCCATCGCATAAATGTTTAATGTTCTTAATAGAATAACGGTTTTTGTGTTCTGCTTACCTTTTTGAACTCCTGTTTTGTGTTTTCCTCAGATCTTCTGTGAGACTTATGATCATCAGAACTTTGACTATAATGTCATCAGGACCTTGATTATTTAAGAAAGGCAATTTTTACTATTTTGGGCATTTTTATAGGCTTTCAGTGGAATACATTAGCTGATCTGAGTCATCTAGCCCACTATTACTGGAAACTAGAATTCTCAATTTGCAAATATTTAACAGATAAATATATATTAAAGTTATGGGTTTAAATAAGGCAAATATATAGAGTAAAAATATTGAAAGATTTGTGAACAAATCTTTGAAAATGTCAAAATGTTAGGTAGACAAGTCCAGGAGAGTAGGATAAACCAGTAAAATATTTGAAATAGAAGTATCAGAGGAGGTAAGAGGAAAGCTGGGTGTGTGAATGAGAGAATATGCAATACCAAATGTAGCAGAAACAATAAATAATGCAGAAAAATAATTAATGGCTTCATCCTTGTGAAAGCATTAGCGATTTCAGTGATAGCAATTTCAAAGTAGTGGAAGAGACGGAAGCCAAGTCAGCATTGCTGTGGATGGGGAGCAGCGAGTGCAAAGTGAGCTCTCAACATGTTTGCAAGAAGCTTTAGTGGAGAGGGGAGGAAAGAGAGGATGGCGTAGTCCAGAGTGAGCTTTTGATTGTTTGTTTTATAGTGAGAGGTGCTCACAAAGAAGTATTTGCTTTGGAAATACACAAACCACTAGAGAAAACGTTATTTAAGACATATGAAAGAGAGAAGATGTATTGGCAGAATTTTGTTAAATCTGAGTGTATGAAACCCATTTAAAGTTACTTTATAGACAAAAAAAATGTTATTGCTTCATATAAATAAGGTGCGAGATCTAGGGCTCAAATGCTATCATCAGACTCCACCACTCCATCTCTTAGTGAAGCTATTTGCATACGGTGAGAAGGTAAGCCAGTGACAAGACACACATCTTTCTAACCTCTTATTTTCAGGTCCTATGAATATCTTTCTCAGTATCTCTTTCAGAAGAATTCAGAGAAGACAGTAGTACCAGGAACCATTGATTTGTATACAAACGGCTTTTATCCTGGCCGAGGAGATGAAGTGTATTAATTGATCATGCTTCTCTGCATCTCTCTGTAACATGAAAGCCTAATTCAATCCCAGTAGAAAAGAATGGGAGGAAAATACTACCATGGCAAAAACTGCAAATATCGAGCTAAATGGGAAGTAGATGGACCAAGCTGTTCAAGTGAGCAGATAGCAATAGGTTTTTAAGGAAAGGTTGAGGATTATAATTCTGTTCTCATTAAAGGGTCAGTTATGGTTGTTGAGGGTATAACAGTGTTTTATGAAGCAGAATAGACAATCTGCTTTTGAAAAACTAGAAAATATTTAGGAGTTGAGCATTAAACATTCTAAAGATCACTAATAATACAGGAAAAAATACCATTCAATGTAAAAAGAGGAAAAATGTCCCAAGGCAGCAGGTGAAACCAAATGTTCTATAAAAATATAGAGGGAAAAATGCTTATTGACTGGACCAATCTAGGGGAGTTTCACAGAAAAGAAAAGAAAAAAGCAGATAAAACCAAGGAGAAGGGAAAGGAGTGAAGGTAAAGCAGAGAAAGAGAACCAAGGAAGGATTTGGGATGTGCTTTGATGGGTGATGGTCAGGCGATGATCCAGAGGTATTAGTGAACTTTGGGCAGAAAACACAAAGCAGATAACAGATTTTCATAAAATCCCTAATCTCTTAATAAAACTATGGAGAAAGGCATTTTCTCATTATATGAAGAGAAAATATGATATATGGGTATGGTATTACCCCTAATGCTTAGCTGCTGCTTTCATGAATATGGGGTAGCTTGGGCTACAGAGAAGACACTAGGAAGATGAAGAAAGTCTGGCATAGCATATGTGGAAAACTAAGGTGATTTTGATATATAACCCCTCCAATCTTGCCAGAGGATAGCTGCTTTAGAGAATTAGTACAGATTCTTAGCTTTATGATTTCTAAATTTGCACATGCAGTACCCAATTACTGCTTAATCAAGTTTACATTATTGGGTTCACAAAAGGACTTGTATTTGCTCATAAAACACATGAAAAGAAACTCAGACTACTGATGATCAGCTAAACTGCAAATTAAAGCAATAATAGTTCATCTTTTTTCTCAAGATGGGGAAGCATTCAAAGATTATAGTATGTGTGATGGATAGGACAGTGGAAAATATGGAATGTTATACATGCTTTGTAAGAAAACTGCACAACAGTTTTGAATTATATAGGGCAAGATACTCAACATTTTCAATATATAATTATTTTCATCTTCTATTTCTAGAAAACTATCCTATAGAATCAAAATCAAATAAACAAAAATGTAAAAAAAAAGGATATTGATTATTTGTAACTTTGCAATATTGGAAATATCAGTATCTATCAGAGATGGGCTAAATATATTTTATTTAAATATAATAAACACAAAATGTAACTATAATTTTTAAACTGAATAAGATATATTTAGATGTATTCACATATCTACTATACACAAATTTTTGGGTTAAAAAAAGCAAATAAAAACAGTAGGTATAGCAGATTTTCATGTAAATATAAATAAATAGATTTCATCAAACATTAAAATTAACTAGAAAAATAAAATAACAGTAACTCACAGATTGAGTGTTAGAGACAAATTTCACTTTTCATACTAGTGACTGCTGAAAATTTTTATATTAAGTATGTGCTAATTTAACAACATATTACAAATAAAATATTTTTACGTTATAACAAAATTTTTCAATGTTTATAGGAAAACAGAGAAACTTAAGTCATTAAAAAGGAAGAATTGAAAGGATTTAGTAACAATTGGGTATAAAGTAGAATAAAAAGCAAAGTGTCACTCATACAAATTCAGTTTTAATAGGTTTGAATGGTGGTATCAATGACATTAAAAAGATAAGAAAATAAGTTGAGAAATTCATTTTGTGATGTACTGCTGTATTTTCCAGTTGCAATACTTATCTGACTTTAACTACTTTAATACGTGTCCTTCAATGATATACTTTGATTTTCTTATCTCCTTGTAAGGAGTCTAACATAGTAAACACCTGGTAAATTTTTACTGCATCAATAAATTAAGTAATTAGTTCTTTTCAGTTAAAGTTTTAAAAAGACACATTTATGGAAGTGTCTTAAAAACAGATAGGGGATGTGCTTAAAAACCAGACGAAAAATGTAAGACTTGGTGGAGACATTTGGGATTTATGGGTTAAAAAAAGCAAATAAAAACAGTAGGTATAGCAGATTTTCATGTAAATATAAATAAATAGATTTCATTAAACATTAAAATTAACTAGAAAAATAAAATAACAGTAACTCACAGATTGAGTGTTAGAGACAAATTTCACTTTTCATACTAGTGAAAATTTTCATGAAATTTTGTTTTATTGAAAAACAAAAATATGAAAAATTTTCATAGTAGTGATCATTCTCAAGTCGTTGGAGTAAATGGGCAGCTTGGAAAGATGGTTCAAGTGGGTGGAATAAGGAAGAGAAGACTTTTTTTTTAAGAAAGCAATGAATGTGTGCTTACACTAGAAGGAAAAAAACTAAGACAGGGCCAGCTCTCTTAGTTTCAGGAAAGTTTTAAGAAAAAAGAATATCTTCTGGGTGAATTAACACAGCAACAGAAAACCAAAATACTGCACATTTTCACTTATAAGTAGGAGCTAAATATTGGATACTCATTCACTTAAAGATGGCAACAGTTTTTTTTAAAAGCAAAAAGCAGAGTAGTTTTTAAAAATAATTGCCTCAATATACAGTACAGCAAACAACCTGGAAACCTAATACAACTTTTGTCAAGGATATCTTTGTTGGACTTTGAAAAAGTTTCTATCAAACTAGAATAAACTCTTTGTTAAAACTTGCCAGAATTCACCAGAGCAACCACATGGACCTGGAATTCTCTTCATAGAAAACTTAAAAATGTGTAATTCAATTTCTTTCTCAAAGTTTCCATTTCCTCTTGTACCAGTTTTAGTGAGTTGTGTATTTCAAGAATTCTTTTAACTTCATTTAATCTTTGAATTCATTGGCCTAAAACTTTTCATGGTACTCCTTATCCATCCTTAAAGTCAGCTGGCCGAGGAGTAATAACCCCTCTATCATTCCTGATCTTCAGAATTTGTGAAATAAAACCCAAATCGGTTAATCTTGCTAGGGACTTATCAATTTTATTAATCACATCACATGACTAAATTGTATTGATGAAAAACTGAATTTGAATTATCAAAATGAAAGTTTCATTAGGGGCATGCCCAACCTGTCACCAAGACTCATACACAATGGGCAAGTATTCGCAAAGAGGAAAGAGATTTAGATGTTCATAAACCAAAAACTTTTCTAAATTAAAATTACCCCACAGTCAATCTCACTGGCAGCTCAACATTTATTTATATTCAACAAATATTTTTGAATGATTATTATATTCTAGATCTTGTTCTACTATCTGCATATGCCCTTCTTCAGTAATAAAAAAGTCAAAATCTCCTAATTAACTTAGTGCAACTCTGTGTAATGTAGCCCCAAACACACTCCTACTTTCTCCTCAAAAAGACAATTCAAGTCTTTATCTTTTAATTATCAGCTGCAAGTTAAGAATATTTAAATGATGTCTTTTTTTCCTTTTGCTTCTTTTGTAATTCTGTCTCGATAATCTGTTATTTGTAGACCAAAATTTATAATTAACCTCCACAAACAAATTCTATATGAAATAATACTGGGAAAGAAAAATAAAGAAAATGAAAATTAACTTTAAAACATATGTATATTCATGTCACAGAGAGGAATAAAATACTAATAGACAATATATCATTTTGAGGGGTTAGCTCGTGGCAAAACTATAGCTGGTGTTTACAATTATATTTGCCTTCCATTCCATTTTCAGTATGTTTTAAGCCAGCACCACAGAAATTGGAAATTCTCTTCCAGATGGAATGGTAGCATTTATTTCTGAGAAATATGAGATTGTATTAGTCCTACCTATACAGGTTTACAGTTGTCTTATATGTTACTTCTGGACATAAGACATCCCCTCAGTTCCATTCTTACTCCTCCCTGCTCCTACTGTGTTACTTTACCTTTCTCCACTAAAGTCACAATTAATAACCCAGCAAGACCACTGACCCCTTTCTTTGCCCATGTCATTTGGAGCTTAAAATATCTGGGAAGCAATTACAACTTTCAATCCAAAAAAGGAAAATCAGGTCATCTATTAGAAGCATTCATTCCTTGGATAATACAGTTTCTAACCAGCAATCCCGAGGCGTGTGGAAATAGAAAGTAAAAACCATTTAGAAATAATAGGGAGAAGACAACACTCAATTTTACCTCTTGACTTTTCAGTCCTAGGTGGCTTAGCTTTGTAGGAAATAGTACTGGATATTAATGAGTAGCTTAGAAAATACACTGCCTTCTGCAGAGCAGCTACTGCTTGTAGAAGTTCCAGGAATTCTCCCCATTTTCTCATTATAACAGTGTCATTAGGAGGACCCCTCATTGTTCTGTGAGGCCCATCGTTTCTATGAGATTAGATACTTTCAAGAACCTTCTATTTGTTCATTGCCCTTTTTCCTGTTCTATAAAGTTCCTTGATCAGATATAAATTTGATGATCCATAGAGCAGGTCATCTTGCTCAAGTGGTAATAAAAGATTCCTCTACGTAAATGACTAATCACAGAGGACACATTTTCTGAATTTATCCCAGAGGTTTGTATGCATATATATTACCAAAACCTCATTTTACCAGTTCTCCAAATAAATAGGCTATCTCTGCTATTAAATAGACCATGAATTAATATATGCCATTAGCTCAGCCCATCTCTTATCTGGACCAGGGTAGATAAGATTCTCTGGTCTAAGATCTATTAAGAGGATTCCTTTCTCTACAGTACTTAGGTGTCACATGGTCTGAGATTGCAGAGTTTCACTTTTAAATGGTATCAGCATATTGTGCAAACCGAACTCAGAATTATTTCCTTCTTAGTCAATAGAAAGCATCACATAAAACCATGGGAAAGGAGTATATGACAAGTTATCAAGATGATATTTTGGGATTATAAACCATCTACGCATGAAACGTACATGTGATTTCAGGATACGTTCAGTGCCACATATACAACTTTCACTGACTCTTGGAAGAATCAAACCAATTTTGTGACTAGGTTGGTTACATAATGTCCAGCTCTTAATGGATATGTCAGGTTTAATGGTCTCCTATGTGTGCCATTGTCAGGTACCATCTGTCAGGATGAACAGTTATTTCCCAGAGGCAACCCGAGAACTTGTCTTTGCTCTGAAATCCAGGAAGCCGGTGTTAAGATTCCCCTACCGAGGTTTTCCACCCACCTCTGGGGTAGAAATTAATTTATCTGTTTCTTTTGTACGTTTTAATGTGTATACTAGGATTGAAATTACATATGTGACTTGCATTGAAATTCTGTTACACAGCTCTGGTCTGTAGATTTTCCCTCCATAAAGTGACTGAAGTGGATTCTAAGAAAATAATACTTTTTAAGAACTAATGTCACCGAAATGATTGGTGATTGTCCTTAGTTCAGTTAGTAGTTACTCTGATAAAGCCAGATTCTTTTCTAGAAAATCAGGAGGAAGATTTTAAGCTACAGCTGGGGAGTTAATGTAGAGTCCTTCTTCAAGAGCTCTTGGTTGGCCGTGCACCGGGACTCATACCCCCAATCCCAGCATTTTGGGAGGCTGAGGTGGCCAAAGCCCTTGAGCCCGAGTTCCAGACCAGCCTGGGTAACATAGTGAGACCAGGTCTCTACCAAAAATTAAGAAAAAAATAGTCAGTCATGGTGACATACACCTGTAGTCCCAGCTACTGTAGAGGCTGAGGCCGGAGAATCACTTGAGCCTGGAAGCTCAGGGTTGTAGTGAGCCATGATCACGTCACTGCACTCCAGCCTAGTTCAGCCTAGGATACAGAGCAAGTCCTTGTCAAAAAAAGCCAACCAACCAACCACCAAAAAAGCTCTTGTTCTGGGCAGAAAGATGCAGCACTCTCTTGTGGTGTTAAACTGCTATTTAACTATACTACCTTAGGATCTTATCATCTCTACTTAAATTCAGAGCCCATTTCAACTAAAAAATATTTCAGTAGTGTCGCCAATCTAGAGATTTCTGAGTTATTTTTAAGTCCAATACATCCTTCTCTAACTTATATCAAGGATATGTTCACAAATCACCATCGTTCGAAAAATTTTAGTCTAGCTTTCATTAATCAGGCAAAAGAAATCACAGAATCATACATTAAATTCCTTCAAAAATTCTGATGAGTGAATTAATGTCAATACATTAAATCAAATCTAAATTTACCTTCCTCCCTACATGATAAAATTTCCCAGGGCACATTTTCCCTGTGTTCTCCATTTCTCCCCTGTACCCCATCGCCTTAAATGAGCAAAATCCTGACATCCTTTGGTAAGCCTTCTCCTTACATGTTTGACTTCATAATTGGTCTCCCACACATACTGGAATTGGATTCTAATTATAGCTGTGGAGATAATGAGGAGCGATGGAGAAAGGACATGAGGAAAATTAACTTCCTCTTGAACGGTAAACTGCTCTGACAAGACAGTGACAGTGTTTCTTCAAACAAGGGAGAAAAATCATTATCAGAAACAGGAGAGGAGGCCATGAGGTCAGCAAGAAGGCTCAGCAGGATATGATTCCAGCTATTCCAAGACACTTCTGTGTCATCACACAAAGGCCCTAAGGTTTCTGAAATCTTTCCCGGATTTAATTCTTCTCCACTTCATCTCTCCCCAAAAATAAGAAAATGTAAAGAATTCAAATCTGTGCTACACTTCCTGACATAACCCAACCCGGTTCATTACACAGAGAAATTCTGTGAAAACCAGCAAGAGTTAAAAATTCCTAGGTCATTAACTTGTTTAATACAGATAAACATATAAAAATGTATAAAATTGCATAACTCAGTATACAAACTTAGTATAAACAAGATGCAAACTAAGAAAATTATAAGCCAAAAAACAACCTGAAAAAATCCTCTAGGCTAATCTACTTTACAACATTTGAAGTAAAACAAATCTAAATAGAAGTAAATCAAATATTACAGTTGATTAAAAAATATCCCAAATTTACTTCGGAAGATTTTAACAAATGAAGTAATGTAATTTCAAGTATTAATAAAGGTAAGAATAATAAGATTTATTCATAGATACCGAAAGCTTCTTAGTAATAAAATATAACAAAGATTCTAAGTTAAAAAATAATTAGAAAATTTGGAACAGAAACAAACATTCAAAGTTTAATGTAGGTTGTCCACCTGAGAACTACAGCAAGCATAATTAATCACATTGCCTTAAATTCATGAGCAAGATTAGTTTTTTATTGCCCTGGAGTTTCCATCTAATAGAATATCACAACAAAAGTAAGTGAGAAATATACATAAATCTACGCAAGGCTCAAACTGTAACTAATTGCAGGTGGTAGGATTTTGCACTGTTAAGAAGTAATGCCTATGAGTTTGTCTCTCTCACCAGTGAGGAGCTTTCATAGCACTTGCTCTTCCCCATTAAAGGATCAGCATGAATGAAATTCTTTGCAACCTGATTCTCCTTCAAGCAGAATTAATTTATTTTATTTCCCTTCTCACTTGTGGGCCATATCGATAATCAGGGAAACACAAATTAATAAATTATTCACTACTCATTTGAATCTCAAAAGCTAAAAGCATGCAATAATAAGTGTTTTCTTCAATTGTAAGAAAATTAGTATTCATGTTGTTGCTTAGTCTAAAAGTCTGAGGGTATTTTAGAGGGTACTACTATCCATCATAATTTTAAATCTACTGACTGTCACTCAGTATCCGACTTAATATAGCTGACTAAAACTATGAGCATTTGTGCACAAAGATATACATACAAGGATGACCACTGTAATATCAGCCACAATATTATAGACTTGCCTATAATATTGCAGAATTTTAAATAATATATGTTTATATATATCAGGCTGTACTTCTATATTGGAATACCATGCAGTGATTACAAAAGATCAAGCTAGAACTACTCATGATTTCATGGTAGAAGAAAATGCAACTGGGTAAAGAGAAATGAACTGCACACATGTATTGCGTATCCTCCTGAATTACTTCACATTTTTATAATCACTAATCATCACTTAAGTGCTTAGTGATTATAAAAATGTGAGGTAATTCAGGAGGATATGCAATTCTTTCACAATTATTAAACCAATTAAAAGGATGTAGCTAATCCAAATGGGCTATGAGTCGTGATATCGATTCAGGTCACAAAATCATATTGATCATGCCCCTATTATCAACATTCCCCAAGAAGGCTGAATTCCACACAGTGTCAAACTAGGTCAGAATTAATATATGAACCATAGAATATCTCTAAGATGCAAAGCTCTTACACTAAAATTCAGGAGATTTTAATGTTAAAACATAAAACGATACATTAATCAACCATATACTTCAAGAGATAAGAAACCTCATCTGTCTTCTTCACGGTTACTTCTTCAGCACAAACAGACAGCCTGGCACATAATAGGCAGGAAATAATTTTAAAGTAAATATGAATAGAATGAGAGGAGACTATTCTTTTTATACAACAGTAAGTAATTATTTGCATCTTTTACTCCACCTGTTTCTCTTGAGATTTAAAGTTTTTATTCCTTTTCTATATTAAATTAATATAATGTTATTAAGAAAGTCTTCAACAATGGTGTGTTTTTCAAGTTTCGGTTCAAAGCAAAATATTTACGATGCCTAATATTTAAAATATTAACCTAGATTTTAAATTATAATATTACTTCGTGTCCTTTTCTTCCTCTCCACAAAAGCAGTATCAATTCATTAGAAAATTAGATACATTTTCTCTCAGGTATTTTCTAATTCATGAGCATATGTTTACATATTGTTATCAGACCTGAATAGGTTTCATTGAACCGGGTTCAACCAGAATCTTATTACCATTCTATTTTTATCTTGTGGCAAAGAATTGGTATTTTGCCTCATACTCCCAGGCTTCTATCAGATATATTATGAGAATTAAAAATATTTAACCCAAGATAGTGTGATTCTGCTGGAAACAGAGACGGCAGATGTCAACATCTATGATGTTTAGTGTGAGACATGACCAAATCTATAGATAAGCTGGAGAAAAACAAACAAACAAAACATAATTTAGATTGTATCATCTTTGAAAAACAATACTTATGTTTGAGATGTGTCCTTATAAATATTAGCAAAACAAGTAGTGAGTCCGTGGCTTTCTCTACTGAGAAAGCTGAACTAGAATTGAAGGACAATTTACCAGTTCTCACTGAACAGGAGCCCAGGAAATTGCAGGGAGACAAATTATCAATCAGTGAACGCTGAGCTAAAGTCTCAGACACTGCTAGAAAGTGAAAGGCTCTGGTAATAATTAAGAAGTAGACGTTCTTCTATGGAAGACAGAAATACTCTTCGTTACGATGTAATTGAAAAGTGGTACCTCTTCCTTATGGAAGGGTGTGATGTTGTCACACAGGAAGATGGAAGAGATTTACTTGCTGCAAAACCCTTTGGTTAAAGGCAGGATATGCAGGAAAAGACAAGAAGAAGCCTCTGAGTGTCACTGTCTTCTGAACACTTTAAAACATCAGATGCCTTTCTTGCACACTAAAAGGAAGTCCAGGCTAGAGCTAGCAAGGCCATAGACTAAAGTTTGGTTAACAATCAGGTATTACTTTGTCATTGGCTGCCATCACAAAACTTGGTGGTTTAAAAACAACAGAAATTTATTCTCTTACTTAAAGTCCAAAATCAAGATGTTGGAAGGATTGTTTGCTTCTGGGATTCTGAGGGAGAATCTGGTCTTGATGTGCCTTGGCTTGCAGTTGTGTCATGCTAGCTTCTGCCTTTACTGTTGCATGCCTGGTCTTCATCCCTACGTGTTTCTGTCGAAATGTTCCTCTTCTTTCTTTCTTTTTTTTTTTTTTTTTGAGGTGGAGTTTCACTTTTGTTGCCCAGGCTGGAGCACAATGACACGATCTCAGCTCACTGCAACCTCTACCTCCCAGGTTCAAGCAATTCTGCCTCAGCCTCCTGAGTAGCTGGGATTACAAGCATGTTCCACCCCACCAGGCTAAGTTTGTATTTTTAGGAGAGACGGGGTTTCTTTATGTTGGTCAGGCTGGTCTTGAACTCCCAACCTCAGGTGATCCATCCACCTTGGCCTCCCAAAGTGCTGGGATTACAGGCGTGAGCCACTGTGCCGGCCCGAAATTTTCCTCTTCTTATAAGGCCACCAGTCCTACTGGATTTTAGGGCCCGTCTTAACCCAATATGACATCATCTTACCTTGAGTAAATCAACAGAGACCTTGTTTCCAAATAAGGCACATACACAGGTTGTGATTGGACATAGATGTTGAGAGAACACTATTAAATCCAGTACAAACCCACAGTAAGAAATACATTTTATATGTATGGAAGGAACAAAAAATCTCCCAAAACTATAGTTACTCTTTCTGCATACAATGAGCTCTAATATTTTTTAGTCTCTTAATTGTAATGTTTCTAAACTTGCAACAATCCACAAAATTGTCCGTGATTCAATAACATATGTCTATCATCATCTGAAAACCCTTAGCTAGATCAATAATCTTTGTCATTTTCACATTTTAAATCACTTGTAACATTGCACAAACGTGTCTATGGAAAGGTTGGCAAGGCAAAGAGAAGAGTGGAAGGAGATCATTCCTACCACGTTTTTTGCAGGCCTCCAGAAGAGAGGGGAATGAGTTTATCAGGTAGCATAGAACACAGAGTTACTAGTACCACTGCAGTCAATAGAGTGCCACAATTCAGTAGCCAGGATTCTACAGGGACAGGGATCATGAATGCAAACTAGATAGTAATAATGCAGGTCAGGCAAGCCCCAAAAGTGGGGCTCTTCCCAAGCGGGTTTGTGGTTTTACTCAGGAAAGAATTCAACAGTAAGCCAGTAATAGAAGAAAACAGCTGGACTGAGGCAACAGTGTAACAGCTCGGTGACTGCTCCTGCAGAGGAGGGCTACCCCATAGGCAGTGTGTGGAGAGGAGCCGCTCAGGGAGAGGTCTACAGTCTCTGTATATCCACTTTTAAATTACATGCAAATTGAGGATTGGGTTATTCAGAATTTTCCAAGAAAAGGGTGGTAACTTCAGGGTCATAGCCATGGAAAGGAGTGGTTACGTCTGAGTGTTGACATGGCAATGGCAAACTGTCACAGTGCTGGTGAGTTGGCGTGTCTTATGGAGAGGTGCTTCCACCTCTGCCTTATTTCAGCCAGTCTTCAATCTGCTTGGGAGTTGAGCCCCACCTCCTACCTCTGTAAGACCATCTCATGGGTTAGCAAGGGTGAGCCTCTGAGGAAAAAAAAAAGAAGGGCTAGAGGGAACAGCAAACATCTAGGTTGCATTTATATTAAATTGTATTTTATATTGTTTTTAATTTAAAATAGCTCTGATTAATACAACTGAGAGGGTATCTGGCTGTTCTTGTGTTTATCTTCAAAAATTTCTAGGAAAAAGGAGTGAAAACACCCTCAAAAGGTAACGATTTCTACAATTTCTTTGGCTAATGTGTTACTTGAGAAATCTCCAGGTGCCAAATTGAATAATTATGAGTTAGAGTCCTTGATAGAGAATAAAGAACAGAGGTGTCCTTTCCAAGTCATTTTTATGACTCGCCCCAAACCTTAACTATAAGCTAAGAGTTCACACCAATGATTAACCCAAGAACAAAACTCCTCTACAATATTAATTGATCTAATAAAATATTCTTCCTTAGGCTGCTTTTTACGCATTCATTTTATTATCAAGTAGGCAACCAGTCATAGGAGTCATAACTCTCTTTTTTTATTCTTGTACCCACATGCTAGGATGAAGTAATAGATAGTATGATGAGCTAGCCCTTTATAACACTACTCTAGAAAAACTTTAAAAAGAAGTTGTAATTTAAAACAGAAGTTATCAAGGTGAGGTTCTAATTTATAGTGTTGTGTACATGAATTTCGAAAGGATATGGTTTGTCTGAACTCCTTCTTCTGCATTGGGTTCCTTATAGACTCTCTCCAACCTGTATTGTATTTTTATTTAAGGACACTTTTATAATTTGTTTAAATATAAAAGAGTTGTCATTTTAAACCCACAAAGCACTGGCCAAACCTAGTCTTAAACATAACATATTATGCAAATGATAATAAATACTATATTTGAAATTGATATTTATATAATTATATTGCTCTTTATAAAGAGGTTTTAAAGCACTTTCTCTGCTGTAAGGCATTTTTATTACCATACCAGAAATCTAAAGTTATGATATATTTAATATATGCTATGCAAGAAAACCCTTTGTTTTAGAGATCTAGGGTGCTATCTGGAGAAAATACAGTGGAACTTTGTTTTCTTTCTCATTACAGAGTCCATTATATCCTGAGGCAAAGCTCAGAGTTCTCACCAGTTCTTACTCACCAGTTCTTACACACTGGATTTGTTTCCCTCCCTCCACCACCACCTCTGATGAATGAAAGGGTTTTATAGTTAGTTACCTTTTGGCAAGCTCATGGCAATGTTATTTTTAAATTACATTTTCTAATAAACTACTGGACTAAAGAATGGTTTATTGAGCTACCTCTAAGCAAAGGCCTGGATATTGCTTTTGAAATACAGAGATATCCCCCTTCCACTTATCTTCAGAATCTTCATAATTGATTTCCCTTTGGGAATGATACAACTTTAAGTCTTCAGTTACTGATAAATATAAAATGAAGTTTGTTAGTTTGGGGGAGACCTTCTCCGAAAACCCAGGTTTGTTCTAAAACATAGCATGTATCTGAACAAAAGCAAAAACTATTCAGTCATCTGCTTTGTGACATTGTAGCTCAAGCCGATCAGGGATTAAGTCCCGCAAGCCATTTGGATCTTCTTTATCACAGATCAGCCTCAGCTTTTTTTCAAAAAGTTTAATTTATTTTGACCATAGGAAAAATAGCCAAATTAATTTGGATGGCAAATAATCTTTTTGAATAGCAGGCAAATAATTTCTCATAAATCCACTGCACATGCACTTTTATTCTATTTATGTCTCCATTATCTTCAACTTTGATTTTTGAAAACATTCATTTAATCTCTTATTTTCTTCCTCTACTATTATTTTCTATGCCCTTTGATTATCTTCTCATCCAATTATTGAACTACTCTTTCTGTCTCTATAAATTATCTCACCCAATCATGATATAACTTAAGAAAAAATCTATTATCTCAAACTGAAACTTAAAATGGCTAAAATTGAAGTGTTGGGCATCACATGTGTACTAAAAACTTCCTCTTACTGCTGCTTGTCTGCTCATCAGTATTCATATTGAAGCCCTGAACAATATGTTTCTAGTGCAAAGATCAATTATTTGCTATTTTAGAAAAACACCGGAGAACAACCGTAAATTGAGTTTCATCAATTCAGTTTTAACCAGTGAGGTCAGACTAAGTGCCACCTAAACACTGACTTCATTTTCTAAAGACAGATGCTGCCTACACAATTTGGCAGAACTTGTAGCACATCAGCTGAATGTTAGAAGCAGCTACCCCAAGTAGATAAAAATAGATTCCCAAATTTATTTGCCACAAAATTCCTAGGCAACTTTTCCTTAAATCCTGAGGAACAGCATCAAGTGCTTACAGTAATGTTTACTTATCAATCCAAGTTGCTCTCAATATCATTTTGTTTCAACAAAATGCTTATTTTGTTGAAATAAGCTTATTTCCAGTCAGTCATAGGTGAGTAAATTCCAGTCAGTAATAGGAAATATATGCTTATTTCCAGTCAGTCATAGGTGAGTAAATTAACTGATTATATAACACAACCTTTTCCCATCCCATCACCCCTATGACTGCATTTCTGAGGCAGACAGACGTGCTCTTGTAGATGCTCTTTGGAGGATATGGGGCAATAACAGATACTCTGAAGACAAAAGATGGTTGGTTGTGACCGGTATTTAACTTCTAGGTATTTCCATTAAAAAACAAAAAATTTCTCATCTCATCTGCAAAAACGTATCTATACCATGTCTAGAAATACACATGGGTGGAAGAGGAAGGAGCAAAAGAACAAGATTGCAAACTGTCCATTTTGGCACTTTGCCTATAGATGGCTCTGTTCTCTTGAATTGGAAAAGAACAAACTTACTTTCCCGAGTTTATCAAAGATTTGATACTGAGAAGCCAACACAGCATTAGATCACTATGACTTTAGTTGTTTCGAACATCTTAAAAAGGATAGAAAGTTTTCAGTGACAGGAAACCAAGGGGCCAATCCCCACAAGGCTCAGCATTTCTTTCCCTCCTCTAGAGAAGCCTGCTCCAGTGCTCCGCATCACCAGCCCCCGCCTCCAGTGATGTTCACGGTGAAGGATGCCGCTCCATGACCAGGAACACGAATTAATAATGATGTTGTTGTCAAACAGATCATCCATAACCGTAATATTGCCCTGTTATCTGTTTAAGTTATTTGCACGGTGCTACAATCTGAATGTTTTTGTCCTTACAAAATTCACGTATCGAAATCCTAACCCCCAGGGTGACGATATTAGGAGGTGAGGTCTTTGGGCGGTGAGGTCATGAGGGCAGAGCCTTCATGAATGGGATTAGTGCCTTTATAAAGGAGCCCCAGAGGCTGGGCACGGTGGCTCACGCCTGTAATCCTAGCTCTTTGGGAGGCCAAGGCGGGAGGATCACAAGGTCAGGAGTTCAAGGCCAGTCTGGCCAACATAGTGAAACCCTGTCTCTACTAAAAATACAAAAATTAGCCAGACGTGGTGGTGGGCACATGTAATCCCAGCTACTCAGGAGGTTGAGGCAGGAGAATTGCTTGAACCCAAGAGGTGTAGGTTGCAGTGAACTGAGATCGTGCCATTGCACTCCAGCCTGGGTAACAAGAGCAAAACTCCATTTCATCAATAAATAAATAAAACATAAAGGAGACCCCTGAGAGCTAACTCATCCCCTTCTGCCACGTAAGGACACAGCGAGAATGTGCCATCTATGAAAAAGCGTGCTCTCACAAGAAAACGAGTCTGCTGGCACTTTTATTTTGGACTTGCCAGCCTCCAAAGTGTGAGAAATAGATTCGTGTTCTTTATTAGTCACCCAGTGGATGGTATTTTGTAGTAGCCAGGCTGCAGTAAGACACACATACCCTCTGCCCTGGATTATAGATAAACTTTTCAACTTTGGTCCCTATTTTCTATAACTCCAATGACTACCAGAAAACCTCTTCAGAGCCCTGCATTGAGGACTACCGTATTTATTATTGCAATAAAAATAACTACTATTTATTAAACACCTAACTATTCCAGGTATTTTGCTGAGTATTTTATATTATCCCATTTAATACTCAAAATGAGTATATAAAGGGAGTACTATTAGCCCCATTTTGCAGCTGAGAAAATCAAGACATAAAGAAGTTAACTATTTTTCCCAGTGTCACAATGTAGAGCAGACATTCAGTGAAAAACTGTCTAATCCCAAATTCCATCTTTTTTAAACATTATCTGTTACTCCTCTTCCTCTGCTAACTGGATTCATGGTTAGTAGAACTGGATCCCTTACTCCACTTCCTCTGCTAAGTAGATTCATGGTGAGTTTGCCAAAACTGCTGTTATATAAACCCTAATAACTTTGACAACCTTTTTGAGACTATGTAAACACATTCAGTCAGTGTGTTTAGTCCAGATAAGGTAAACAGAAATGAGAGGCCTGTACCTATGGAGAGTAGGGAAGTTTCGCTTTTGGAGGAACCAGGAGGGCCTTGTTGAATATAACAAGTAAGTTTATAAATGAAAGGCAGCTTTATGCAGCAAATGTGTGTACTCTTTCAATTTCTCTTTTACTTAGTCAAATCTCATATAAAATTTGTAAAGCTAATTAATGGCTTTTTCCTTACATTTAGAAAAGTTCTGGCTCTAGACACAGTTCAAAGAGATCTATCATGCATGTGGTTTCTTTGATTAAGATTTTCTTTTTTTAATTAAAATAAGGAGGTAAGCACTTGTCAGTTTTTTCAAATTCCTCTCTAAATTTGGTAACCTTTGAATTAAATTTTTCCATCTTCCCAATAAGAGCTAAAACTGCTTAACATTTTATAAAACCTTAGAAAATTATTGAGATTAGTTTTATTAATAAGATGCAATAATTAATTTCAAACCAGTTGCATTTGGGTTAGATGAGACATTTGAATTCTTCATTCTTCTCAGTTTTAAAATTTGTTACAGGTGCCAGGAATACAAGGTCTCAATAGTTATAATTTTGGAACCAATTTTCAGAGACTAGGACACTTCCGTAAGTGAAGAGTATGGCATATGGCAGATATCACAGGTTTTTTTAACAAATAAAAATTTTTAATATTAAACCCTATTTTTATTTTATTAATAGAATCAAATAATATTGGGGGTTTTTGCTTGTTTTCTTGTTTTTTGTTTTTGAGACCTAGTCTCACTCTGTTGCCCAGGCTGGAGTACAATGGCTTGATCCCGGCTGATGGCAACCTCTGTCTCCCAGCTTCAAGTGATTCTCCTGCCTCAGCCTCCTGAATAACTGGGATTACAGGCGCATACCACCATGCCCAGCTAATTTTTGTATTTTGAGTAGAGGTGGGGTTTCACCATGTTGGCCAGGCTGGTCTTGAATCCCTGACCTCAGGTAATCTACCTGCCTCAGCCTCCCAAGGTGCTGAGATTATAGGCATGAGTCACTGTGCAGGCCTGATTTTTTTTAAATAACAAGAGGATCATTATATCAGTAGTTAGCTAAATGTAATCTCAATCAAACTACTCAAATATCCATATGTGTAGCCATCTTTCTTCTGATATCAACTAAACAACCCTAATGGCACACTTTAAGATATACCAATTTTATTTTCATTTATTGATCATAGTTCCTTTTAGGACTTTGGTATATGCTTGATGTGTGTTTGTTTAATTAAAAAATACATATTTTTCACATTTATATCTGTAGGTATAAATATATCCTATGATAGAGACATCCATGCGAATTAATTATAAATATTTATTCTCATACATAAACCCATTACATATAAACATTAAAAAATTGTAATTTTTCCAGATGTTTGAACCATGCTGATTACTGAAAATAATTAAATATCAAAATCTAATTTTATTCATAGCTACTCTGATCCACATGTGCAGGAATTTTGCTCAGTTAAAATAATGATAGAAAATTAAAGAGAATGTGACAAATGGCATATCCCTATGACTATTTCATTAATAAGTAAAACAGTCCAAAAAATCTAATTACTTAGTTTAACTGTTTATGTACCAGTGATCTAAAGTGAAATTATAAAATGTTTTATTTTTATCTAATTATAGTATCTACATAGTTTTTCATCTCATCCTCAGACCTCAATCAGAAAAGCTGTAAAAACTAGTATTTTCTCACCTAAATCTAGTGCTCAAACTCATTTAGTGATAAATCCCATTCTCAACTGTTGCATTATCACTTAAGAATTATAAACTTAATCTACCATCAAATGCCCAAATACAACATGCTGGCAATGCTAATATCATTATGATGTATCCACCTATTCAAGACTCAGCAGCAACCAAATGCTTTAATATATATATATATATATATTTGGCTTACATTTGAACTTTACTAGGTTGAATTTTAACAAAATGTTTTACATAGAAATAAGAAGTACTAGAATGTGGATAGTCTTTGTTTTGCCTGTATTTCATGTACAAGTGTATTACTACACAAATAAACGCCTACAGTATTTCTTTAGCCAAACATCATCATAAGTTGCACTGCAGAAATACTGATATGTTTGACCACAGAGTTTCCCCAAAGTCTTCATATTTGTACATAATTTCTGGCACATGCATGTATTACTTCCTGAAATTTGAAAAGAAAAATCCAAAGTTTTAAATATATAAGTGTTTTGGATTAAAAAATTAGACAACCTAAGTTATTTTCATCTATACATATATACTAGAATATCTCTTCTTGAATGAGGCAGTACATATATATGTATATGTATCATTGTTTAATGTAAATTAACTCTACTTGGTGTTCAATCACACCCTCTTGACAGCACGACTGGTTGCAAAAATTTCTAGCCTTGCTATCAAAAATTCTTTAATGCTATATTTTTTTTAATTTCTAAGGGCATATTTAGAGGTTGCTACAGATTTGATACTATTCTAAGTTACCTTTGAGATAAAACCTAAACATGATACTGATTGATGATCCTGTCCCATCCGGTCCAGCTACCAAGGCTCTCCACATTCACTCACAAGTGTCTGTCAAGTGTTTTTTCTGAACAGCACCTTCAGTGATTGGGAAGGTGTGACATTATCTCCAGATCAATAGGAACGGAAAACATCCTACTTCACTGAAAGCAGATTTTTCTGGCTTCCTGCCCCAGCTCAAACCTTAAGGAATCCATTATAATCACCATCATTATCATCCTTTATAAAGCCTCTTGTCTTAATTATGTTACGGCTCAACATAACCAAAGTAGAAATGAGAAGACCTTCAAGAAATTGTTATTAATGCCTTTATTAAATGAATTGATATTTGGTTTGACCACTGACTATTCGCATTATCTCATTAGTCTCTCACAACAATGTTGTGAGGTCAGGAGGGCAAGTATGACTCCAGGTAAGTCCAAATAAAGTACACTCTGCTTGTCTTTCTTTTTTTCACCAGCTGAAAGAACATCTGGGGTTCGTATGATTCTTTCTCTGGTTTAGCTGGATTTCATTGTTAACAACAATATAAATTCATCAGGTTTCTCTTGCCTGTTATTTTATAACTACATTTTCTTAAAAACATATCCCTGTGTGTAGAACTAATATATCCATATTTAGCAATACTGTGTGTGTATATATATATATATACACACATATATGTATACACATATGTGTATATATAT
>NC_045441.1:134218352-134295243 GCF_002776525.5 Piliocolobus tephrosceles | reverse complement strand
ATACACACATATATGTATACACATATGTGTATATATATATACACACACACACATATGAATACTTTTTCCCATATGAGGCTCTGTTGTATGTAAAATTCTAATTTAAATAGCTCTCAAAATTGTACTTTCATCATAACCAAAATTTGAATAGCTTATTTTTCAAATTGATTTTATTCTGAAAAAAGATATGCCTTTTACTGGACTAAATTTTTAACCAACAGTGCAATTTGAAAAGTGCTTTGCAAAGAAGCAGTCTATATACATTATCATATTTTAATACTTACAACACCCCCTTGCAAGAGCTATTATTATTACCATTTTAATAAAGAAATAGAGGAGGACAATAGTAAAATACCCCGAAACTTAGCATTTTAGAACAACAAATGTTTATCATCTTACACTGTTTCTGAAAGTCAAGAACATGCACATGGTTAAACTGGGCATGTATAGCTCTGAGTCTGTCATGAAGTTGCAGTCAAGCTGTCTGCAGTCTCCTCAAGGCTCAACCAGGGCAGAGGACAGTTTCTAATGCCATTCATATAGTTTTTTGCAGAATTCATTTCTCCATTGACGTTTGGGACACATAGGTGTAGGGAGACCCCCTGAAACTATTGCTACAGAATAAAAGATGAAATGCTCCTGATTACTGTAAATACAAAGTTGCATGCAGGATTGTGTAAAGACAATGCCAGGTTGGACTGCCAGAATGAGCCAACAGCGTGTGATGTGCTTCCCCCTGCAGAGAGCCTATGAACGGACGTGCAGTCAGGGAGATTTCACATCACCAAGATTCCTATCCCAGAAAAGCAGACATTCATAGCTCTGGGAATGGAATGTGACCCTGTGGAGAGCCTATAAACGGACACATGAGGGACACTTGTTCATATGGATAAAACAGGGCTATAAACACCCTCATCTTGCCATGGCTCTTCTAGGCCTCTTTAGGGTTAAAGCATACTCTCTTCTGAGAATTTCTGGTTTAACCAGTTGTCTAACTTCACGTCCAGTTTCTATGGATTCTTTGTAACCAGCTTTTGTTGCAACTGTTACTGCTGATTAATATCTTGCTAATCATAGGTTATGGAAAGGCTGTGTTTCTGTTTTAAGGCTCTGTTAAAAATTACTGATGCACAAACTACATTGTAAATTCTTATCTCTGTATACTGTACTTCTGCATACAGATGTTATGTTAAAGAATTACTTCATCCCCATGTGACCATCTCACCTCATAATCAAATGACCCTAAATCCCTCACTAACCTACCCCCACCCTCACTAAACTGAATAATAAATGCTGGTATGTCCAGTGCATTGGCGGCATCGTGGGACCAAAAGGCAGTGACCCACCTGGACCCAGTTTTCACTATCTTGTGTGTGTCTATTATTTCTCAACCTGCTGATCCACCTGGAAACAAAGAAAGAGCCCCGTTGCTTTGTGGGCTGCTGGCCAGATCCCACAATACATAGGTCTATCCACAGGCTTCCTGAACATTCTCACAACATGCCATCTGGCTTCCTCAGAGTGAATAATACCAAGATGGAAGCACAATTTTTTATAACCCAATTTTGTCAGTGACATACCATCACTTCTGCCACTATCCTATTTGTTATAAGCAAGTTACTAGGTCCAGCACCTACTCAAAAGGAGGGTATAATACAAGGGCATGATTACCAGCAAGAGGGGGTCACTGGAGGCCGATTTCAAGGCTGTATGCCACACATGGCAATGTAGAGAGGCATACCTGAAGACTGGTGAGACTGCAGTGACTTCTGAGGAAGCTAGAAATCCTTAAGCCAAGTACACAATTAAACCCAGTATTTCCCTGAGTTCAAAGTGAAGAATTCTACTATGTGGAAGACTGTTTTGTGATATCCACAACAAATATGACTTTGAAAACAAAAATCAATGGTTAAATAAGAGAATAGAAAATCACATTTAGATTTTTTGCAAAGTGGCTTTTCCAACTCCAGAATCCTAAAGCAGACTTATTGTCCCCAAAAGAAATTAGAAAAAGAAAAAGAAAATATTGACCCATCACACACATAGTATGCTGGGAGAACTGGTTAAAATCAATCTCAAAAAAGAGATTTCCTGGAGAACCATCTGTATAACTTAACAGAAGCAGATGTTTTTATCCCCAGTCTATTTCCCTTTTATACTGTGTTTTGCTAGCTTAGAATTTGCAACATCATGAAATATGTCTTCCACAGATATTCATAACTTTACAATGCATTTATTCTAAGCAATATTTTTATATTGTAAAAATTCAAGAAAATCTGCATGCCAAAGAGGCAATATTAGTACTATTAAATTTATAAGATATTTCCTGTGCTTGATTTTAACGAGGGGTATGAACATTCAGATTTTCTTGACTATTCCTCGTTCTCTTCTCCAACTTGAAGATGCAGCATTTTTTTTAAAACCGTGATAATAGCCATTAACATCTCTATTGGCACCTGATTATGAAAGAATAATTGTAATTTACAAATAGTCTAAAATGTAATCTACCAAATAGTTTCAGTCTCCTCAATGACAAGGTTTTCCCAGAGCAGTTATTACCACAGTGCACTCAGAGGTAGAGGCATTATCTAGTTATTGTCTAGCAAATGAGATAATATTTTATTACCTGAAATGACAGGTAATACATCCTCAGGTTAATCCTATAGAATTTTGAAATGCAGATGCACCTTATTATCCAAAATTCTCTGAGATCAAACTGTTCCACCTAATAATTTTTTCAAGATGACCGACTTTTACTATTTTAAACAATGAAATAATTACTAGATACTGAGCATTGACTACTATTTACGTGTGTTCAGCACATTTCAGATGAAGACACTAAAACTCAGAGAGAATAAACCTACTTAAGGCCATTTAGCTAAGTGGTAAAATAGCCCAAGACCTGAGCCAAATCTGCCTGGCCCCAAACTCCAAGTCATTCCATCATGCCACAATATCTCCCCAAACAAGAGACGTTCCAGAGATGAACAAAATATATTCATTGTAATCTATTTGCAAGTGTGTATATATATATACACACACACACACATACATATATATGTGTATATATATTATATATATACTTTAGAAAAACATATATATGTATACCTATTTCTGTTAGACTACACAGAAAAAAAGTTTTAATGTTTATTAATTTGGACTTATTAGCATTAATTAATACACCACATATTAGTAGCATCCCAAACATACAAAAGGGATTTTTGAAACACTTTTACATTACCTCAGTGGATTGTGAAAAAGACATACAAACTAATAAAAAAAACTTGCTTTTTTTTCCATTTAGAAGCTGAGAATTCTGAGTCTTAAAGATATTCCATAAATTTATTAAAAATCACATGCTAGAAAATGTCAGGACCAGGAACTAAAATGAAGTTATCTTAATTTTTAGCAAAGACCTTTTCTTTCACATTTTATTGATTTTCTGAAAGGCTGTTGGGATTGGTAGCTCATTAGTCTTTACTTAAAATGGCCTCAGTATGCTATGATTTTAGAAGACTTGCACATTTTCCCATAATATTCCTATTTCTCTCATGGGTAGCAAGCTGTCAGTTACTTTTCATATTTTTGTCACTGTGTCTCTTTATAGTAGTTCCTCATCATCCCTCCTTTTAAGTTTCTGCTACCAATTTGCTGTTAGCTTGAAATCCAATCATTAAATGTTTAAAATAAGAATCTGCTGGCTATGAGAGATCATTCAAAAGTAAAGTATGAGCTTGCATTTTATAAAAGTTATTTGTTTGTTCTCTGTCATTTTTTTCTGACTGTAAAATTAGCATATGTTCATTATTTTTAAAATTATAAAATGTACATGAGTTTAAATATGCAGAATAAATACATGAACCTTAATCTCAGCTGCCAGAAATAATTCCATATTTTAGTATGTTTTCTATTATATATGTTTTAATATTAATACTATTAGAATGATTATCATTATTATTAATATTATTTTTAATGCCACAGCTTGTATCCTGCTTTTTTTCACTTATCATTCAAATTGGAATATTTTTCCCTGTCAATAAATTATTTTCAAAGACAACTTTTATTTCTGCATAAACTTCCTAATGTAACCACGTCATGGTTTGTTGAACATTTTCTGTTTGTTTCACATAATGTTGGTATTTTATTTCCATTTTGATCTATAATTCTATGAAAATCTTCTTCCAATAAAAACTTTGACATGGGTTTGCAGTTGTCAAATCAAATTCTAAGATTATAAAATTTTAGGTTCTAGATACATGTAGCCACATTCTTTTTTCAGCAATTATACAAATACATGCCCTCACCAAAATTAAGTGAACTTCAATTACTTTAATAACATCCCAGAGGTCTTGTGATGTCTTTTCTTGCCCACTACAGGTTAATTGACTGTATTCTAAACATTTGAAGTTGTAAATAGAGGTCTCTAAAAAAGTGAGGCGTTACCATAACTAAAAATGCAAGGTTTTCATTATCCTTAAATTCAATTTATCTTTAATGTTTAGAAATGATATTGATTCACACACATCCACAAAAGGGCTTGTGCTCTGAGCACCTTTACAGCATTTGGGGACTGGCTTACAGAGCCATTTGCATTCTTTCCTACTGCCCTCTTTGGATCTATAAATAATACAAAAACAGCTGTCTGATATTAAAATACAATCTGTAACTATGCCATAGTGTAAAGTTAATGTGTCCATTTTGTTAGGGAATCTGTTGGGGGAAAAAAGAGAACTATTATAAAACATAACCATTTTCAGGATATAAAATAAAAACCCTAAAAATATTTAAAAACTTGTACATTTCTCAAACTACATATTAGAATCTAATTGCAACAAAAGCACATACGTTGAGCTAGGAAGGCCCCCAAATACTTTATTAGAAAGTACATGGCAGGATAGCATTCCTTCCTTTATATTTCAGGCTTCAGAGTGGCCTTGAATGCAAGACTATTCCTTTGTAGTAAGCTGTGTTGTCACAGCAGACATGGAACACTTCACCAGTTTTCATGCTATTCTTCTCTCTGTGGACCCAATGCTGTTCCACCTTCACTATATTTTACCCAACATCTCTCTCTCTCTCTCTTTCTTTAAACATCATTCCCAATGTTTTTATCTCTACCAGGGAAATTCCATGTCTACTTCCCATACTTCATTTTTAAGAAAAACTGGCTTGACTTTGTCAACTAATACTGTCACTGGTTCCCTTGAAGACTTATCCCCTCTTCCATACCACCCTACATAGGTTCACCACCTCCTATACAGTTTCTGTTTTTCTCTTGCCTATTGGTCCTCATCTACCTCCCTAACTGTCAATAGACTGCCCAAGTGAGTCAGAAGGCCATTGCACATTATTAAATCTTTTTTCTTCATACTTATTTATGAGTATAAACTATTTATGAGTATAAACTATTAGTATGGGGATGAAGAGAAAAGATTAATATACACAATTATATATATATACAATAATGGCAATTGTATAGATTAAGCCCTATCTTTACATTCAAATTACTCCTATCACATACATGAATAATCGAGAGGACCATTATGACCTCAAACTGGATATATTTATTTCTTTTTAGAGGATTCTTCCACCCAGGATGACACAGATTGAGCTTCGTGTACAATAAGGCCTTATCCACATGCCCTAGGCTCATCATTTTGTCTACCTAAACCACGTTGTCCTGAATACAGGACAGAAAGAACAAGAGCACTGTCAGAACAAAACAACTGCTACCTCTTAAGATCTATAAATGATAAGATGTGATCTGAAGCACACGCATGTTTTACGTTCCAGCATGCGTCTTTTCTTTCACTATAAGGTGATTAATTATTTCTCTTTATCTTTACCTTCCTTTTGATCTTGAGCACATTTTCTTGCTTTCTATAACAGAAGTGCACAGTTCCCTAGCCCTACAACATCCCCATGGTTACAGTAAGGAATCTTAGGGTTGCTTATTCATTTTTGCTATTTCATAAATAAATACAATGTTGGTAAGTTATAAAGCACTTCACTGTGGGGCATTACGAAGTAAGAAAGTCTGGAAGCTAATGTCTTTTACATACTTTCCTTGAGTAAAGTCAGGGTGAGTAGTTGGGTGTGTGTGTGTGTTTTTGCATGTGTGTGCTCACATTCCTTCACACATATGTGTTTTGAAAGGCTCTACATTAAAAGGCTCAGACCTCATCAGCCACTCTTCTTAGCTTCCCAGCAAGCATGGTAAGAACATACTGATAATCAGACTAGCATTCCAAGACAGCCTACAAAAAGTTGCCAATTGCAATGACGTAAATACCAAATGATGTATGCAAATACTATTGCTTACCAGCAAATGTTACTCTTAGTGGGGTTCTTCTCTGACCCACTTATAAAGTTTGATTGCTTGGGGGCTTTTTGTTTATTTAAACTTTCCCAGAAAGAAGGAGAAAGAAAAGGCTATGATATTCTGACAGTCTTTGCTTTTTTTCCCTTGACAAATGCACGGCAACTTTCACTTTGATCCAAATACTTCTGTTTTTATTCTCAATCTCATCTCTAAAAATGATTACTGTATTTTGCTATTGGTCTTACACTGACTAATTTCTATATAGCATATTGATTTCTAATTTTGTTACCAGCAATCCATCACTCAGGCTGTAGGACACTCATTTTTCTCTCTAAATTGAAGTTTTGTATTATCTATCTTGACCCTTTATTCTAAGCAATGTTTTCTCCTTTCTATATACCTCAGGTCTTTTTCCATCCCTAAGGAATTATCTTGTTTAAAAAATGCATTTTTTTTTCATTTGGTTGTTGTTGTTGTTGTGAATGAGGTATTAAAATTTATTACAAGGGGTTTGGTTTAGAAGCTTACTTTTTTTTGAGAGAGAGAGTCTTGCTCTCTTGCCCAGGGTGAAGTGCAGTGGTGCGATCTCAGCTCACTGCAACCTCTGCCTACTGGGTTCAAGCGATTCTCTTGCCTCAGCTTCCTGAGTAGCTAGGATTTCAGGCACACACCACCACGCCCCACTAATTTTTGTGTTTTTAGTAGAGACAGGGTTTCGCCATGTTGGCCAGGCTAGTCTAGAACTCCTGACCTCCAGTGATCTGCCCACTTCGGCCTCCCGAAGTGCTGGGATTATAGGTGTGAGCCACCACACCCGGCCTAGAAGCTTAATTTTTGAAGAAGCAGAAACAAGATGCTGAGTTCACCTTTTATGGGATTAGTAGTATAAGGTGTGTATTTAGGAGCCCCCAAGCCATGAGTAAGCGAGAATCAGAGGTCCAGCTTCTGCTCTAATTCAGTTTCTTCTTGTAGAACCGCAAACAGATCTGTGTTACCACTGTGACACCCATCTCTCTTGAATGAGAAGAGAAGGAGGAAGTGATAGATGCACTCAGTCAAATACAGAAATAGCAGCACAGATAGATCTCTACTACGGCCAGCACTTGTGAAATTCCTCACCCTTTACCACTCTGTCTTTACCTAAAAAACTCAAACAGGATCTAATTGCCTTCAGGCAAAAAGGAGGCTTTCCTCATGGCATGGTGGGGAGGGAAAGGAGACAGAGGAGGACATTCACATTTCAAGGAATACTTTGAAAGTCTCAGTTCCGCTGGCGTCAGCAGAGCCTGCAGAACCCCTTACCTCTCCCTCTCTCTCCTCTACAGGCTTTTCTGCACATTATCCCCACATTACCCTCCTAAAGAGGAGCTTTTATCATGTCACTCCCCTGCCCGGGAACCTGCAGTGGATGAGAGTAACTGTCCTAATGCCTCACATTAGCATACAGTCTTTCCACTTACAAAGTGCTCTCACGTATGTTTTCTATTTCCTCCTAATAGCAATCTCAGTACTTACTAGATCAAGTCCAAACTCCTTATCCCAGCATAGTCTTAACACTTTCTTCACTAGCCAGCAGTCTTTCTGTCACTTCTCCCAAAATCAAGCCCTCAGCCCTCTCTCACAGGCAGGCTGCAGTTATTTTCACCCTCTAGAGCTGCCTTTTGCACACATCCTACCCCAATATTTCTAACCTCCTCCACAATCCTCCATCCCACCGCTCCTGAAAATGCTTGCCTCTTTTTTTCTCCTGCTGAAAGCTGGTAGGAAATGTCAGCTGGCCAAGAGGAAGCATGTTTTCTGAGGACAGTCTCCAACAGAGCATCCACCCTTTCTGATCTCATTCCATGGAGTTTGTACATGGGGATATCATACCACTTCTTCCCATTCCTCGGGGGCAGATCCTATGTAAGTGAAAGTGTGTTTGGCACATGCACTTGGCCTCCTGACCGTCTGCTGCTTGTCATGTTATCTTTGCCTTCGTGTGCTTCTAGATTCAAAGTAGGCAATGATTAGACACACAGCGAACTTTTCCCTCAACCCTTTCCACGCCTCTAAAACGTTTTTATCAGGGTCCCATCATTACAGAATATAACACGACTGTTAACTCTACAGAAAATTCTAAGTTTATTTTCTCAGTTTATTTTATATTAGCTTCATTTTCTTTGGGGAAAGACTTCAAAATTAGCAACACGGCATAATCTCTCTTCGTAGATGTGAAAGACTCTTCAGGGTAGAGCTAAGTAACACATACCTCCTTAACCTTTGTAATCGTCAATGTCTGTATAAAAATATCTAGTTTCTCTCTGGCAGCTGGGTAGTACATTAGATGGAAGTCACAGCTAAGACTGTTTTCTCTATTTAAGTTTAGCCACAGTATTCACTCAGAAATCTTTATGAAATGATCTATGGGCACACCTCATTTTATTGAGCTTAGTTTTATTGCACTTCACAGATACTGCGTATTTTGCAAATTGAAGGTTTATGACATCCTTGCCTCCAGCAAGTCTAACGGCGCCATTTTTCCAACAGTTTGTGTTTGCGTCAGTTCTGTGTATTACATTTTGGTTATTCTCACCATATTTTAAACTTTTCCATTAATATTACATCTGTTATGGTAATCTGTGATCAGTGATTTTTGATATTACTGTTGTAATTGCTTTGGGATGCCCAAACTCCACCCATATAAAATAGCAAAATTAATGGATAAATGTTGTGTGGGTCTGACTGCTCCACTAGTCAGTCATTCCTCATCTCTCCTTCTCCTTAGGCCTTCTTATTCTCTTAGATGCAACAATATTGGAATTAGGCCAACTAATAACCCTACAATAGCCCCTAAGTGCTCAATTGAAAGAAAGGGTCACCCTTCTCTCACGTTGAATCAAAAACTAGAAAAGATTAAGCTTAGTGAGGAAAGTACCTTGAAAGCTGAGACAGGCCAAAAGCTAGGCCTTTTTTGCTTAACAGTGCAATAACCTTATTGCTGATATAGAGAAAGTTTTAATGGTCTGAATAGAAGATCAAATCAGCCAAATCGTTCCCTTAATCCAAAGGTTAATCCAGAGAAAGCCCCTAACTCTTTTCAATTCTATGAAGGCTGAGAGAGCTGAGAAAGCTGCAGAGGAAAAGTCTGAAGCTAGTAGAAGTTGATTTGTAAGATTTAGGGAAATAAGTCATCTCCATAACATAAAAGTGCAAGGTAAAGCATCAGCTGCTGGTGAAGAAGCTGCAGCAAGTTATCCAGAATATCTAGTAAGATCACTGATAAAGGTGGCTACACAAAACAACAGATTTCAGTGTAGACAAAACAACCTTCTATTAAAAAAAAAAAAAAAAGATGCCATCTAGGACTTTCATAGCTAGAGAAGAGAAGTCAATGCCTGGCTTCAAATCATCAAAGACAGGCAGACTCTCTCATTAGGGCATAACGCAGCTGGTGACTTTAGGCTGAAGACCCAGTGCTCATTTACCATTCCGAAAATTCTGGTGACCTTAAGATTCATGGTCAATCTACCTATGCTCTATAATTGGAACAAATATTTTAAGCATTTGTTCTTAAATGCTTCAAATATTTGAGCATTGTTGAGACCCCATGCTCAAAAAGAAGATTCCTTTCAAAACATTACTGTTCATTGACAAGACACCTATTCACCCAAGAGCTCTGATGGAGATGTACAAGAATATTAATGCTGTTTTCATGCCTGTTAACATAATATCTATTCTGCAGCACATAGACCAAGGAGTAATTGTGACTTTCATGTCTTATTATTTAAGAAATACATTGATAAGGCTATTGCTCCATCAACAGCGATTCTTCTGATGGATCTGAGCAAAGTAAATTGAAAACTTCTGGGAAGGATAAATCCTTCTAGATGCCATTAGCAACATTTGTGATTAATGGGAGGAGGTCAGACTATCAATATAGAGGAGGTTGGAAGAAGTTGATTCCAACCCTCATTAATGACTTTGAGGGTTTCAAGACTTCAGTGCAGGAAGTAACTATGGATGTAATGGAATAGCAAGAGAACAAGAATTAGAAGCGGAGCCTCTGAAGATATGACTGAATGCCACAATCTTATGATCAAACTTTCACAGTGAGGAGTTACTTCTTATGGATGAGCAAAGAAAGTGGTTTATTGAGATGGAATCCACTTATGAAGATGCCATGAACATTGTTGAAATGACAACAAAAGATTTAGAATATTACATAAATCTAATTAATAAAGCAGCAGCAGGGTTTAAGAGGATTGACCCCAATTTTGAAAGAAGTTCTACTAGGAGTAAAATACTATCAAACAGCATCACATGCTACGGATAAATCTTTCATGAAGTGAAGAGTCAGTTTATGCAGCAAACTTCATTATTATCTTATCTGCCACAGTCACTCCAATCTGATTAGTGAGCAGCCATCCATCCATCTCAGGGCAAGACCATCCCTCCACCAGCCAAAACATTGACTTGTTGAAAGCTCCAATTGTTCTTTTCATTTATTAGCAATAAAGTATTTTAAAATTACTACATACACATATATATATGTAATGCTATTGCACATTTACTTACAGTATCATGTAAACATAAATACATTTTATGTGTACAGGGAAATAAAAAAATTGTGTGACTCACCTTATTGTACTATTTGTTTCATTTATGGTGGGGTCTGGAACTAAAACCACAATATCTCTGAGATGCTGGCGTATGTAGTAGGATTGTACTGTTTTCTGATTATTCAAATTGGGTATTAAATGTTCACAAAAATAGATGTTTAAGGATTCAAAGATAAAAATACTTGTCATCTGATATGGTTTGGCTGTGTCTCCACCCAAATTTCATTTTGAATTGTAGCTCCCATAATTCCATGTTGTGTGATGGACCCAGCTGGAGATAACTGAATCATGGGGGCTGTTTCCCCCATATTGTTCTTGTGGTAGGAATAAGTCTTAGGAGATCTGATGATTTTATAAGGGTTTCCCCTTTCACTTAGTTTTTCATTCTCTCTTGTCTGCTGTCATATAAGAGTTGCCTTTTGCCTTCTGCCGTGATTGTGAGGCCTCCCCAGCCACATGGAACTGTGAGTCCATTAAATCTCTTTTTCTTTATAAATTACCCAGTCTCAGGTATGTCTTTATCAGCAATGTGAGAACAGACTAATACATTATCTCAGTTCCTATATATGGAAATTTTTTTTCTATATCTTTACTCTCTCAGAGTTTTTCCTCTTTCTTTCCTTCCCCTTATTTCTTTCTCCATTCCTCTCCTTTCCCTCTCTCCTCTTTTTTTTTTTTTTGAAACGGAGTCTCACTCTGTCACCCAGGCTGGCGTACAGTGGTGTGATCTCGGCTCACTGCCAACTCTGCCTCCCAGCTTCACACCATTCTCCTGCCTTGGCCTCCTGAGCAACTGGGTCTACAGGCGTCTGCCACCACACTTGGCTAATTTTTTGTATTTTCAGTAGAGATGGGGTTTCACCATGTTAGCCAAGGATGGTCTTGATCTCCTGATCTCGTGATCTGCCCGCCTCGGCCTCCCAAAGTGCTGGGATTACCACTGCACCCGGCTCCCTCTCTCCTCTCGTTCTCCACTTCTTATCTCTTTCCTTTTCTTTCCTCCTTCCTTCTTTTCTTTTTTATGCTAATGTATTGGTTCCAATAATTATTGTTCATTATAGAATCTCATAATTGAATCAGTTCCTAAGTCCGAATAGAAAAATACTGGAGAATAAATTATGTATGTTTTCACCAAGACCCCAAATTCACAAACAAACCTAAGCAGCAAAGGCAATTAATGGCAAATGGCAGGGTTCACAGTCTCTGGCAGAGAGAGAGAGACCACCTGCCAGTGTATGTGACTCCTCCTCTCACTACAGCCTTCTTTCTGCTTCCAGGCACTTCTCTCTTCATTGTGATCTTTGCTATTCCTCCTGCATTGTCCCGTTTCACTTTACTGGCAGAACTATTTCTTGGTTCATCATTCAGTATAGAACCTGTTCTTTTAACGCTGTATGACCAGAACATAGCAGAGGAAAAACAATAAACAATCATTACAAAAACTAAAATCTAGTCTAGTCTCGAACCTTGGAAATCCATCATTCTAGTCCTTCCTTCCCTTGTTCATTTTAATTCCTATGACTTTCTTTTCGCCTTGATAAGCATATCCACACCTGCCCTAACCTACAGCTTTGTAGATGCATGTTCCTTACCCTCAGCTGTACCTACCTGGGACTGGCCATGGTGTCTTCTTTGACGTGGGAAAAAGACCTTATCTCTGAGAGTTATTGAACCCCTGGTTGTCATGCCTTTCTCAGGCTGGTGATGCTGCACCTGAATTGCTTGGCCAATTATTTTCTTTCCTCCACCCACTGTATACCCATAGGCCTATCATTTTAATAACCAGGGTCAATAGCACCTGTCCAGCTGTTATTTCCCTCCTGGCCTGATGTTCCTATGGCACTTTGAAGTGTCCAGGATAAAGTTGAAGAAAGTAGTGTGTCACCTCCTTCTGTTCTCTATAGTTTAGGATGAAAACTCATCAGTAGTTTTAATTTTTTTTCTTATAAGTAAGGTGTTATTTCTGTCTTGTTGCTTTCAGGGTTTGGAGAAGCGTCTCTTTGTGCTTTTGTCCGCTTTCTAATTGGATTTTTTGTTTTGTCTCCTGCTGAGTTTTGAAAGTTCTTTATATATTCTAGAATGCTTTTTTATCTTTTGTTTTCAGCAGTTTGACTATGATGGATCCTGATGTGTATTTCTTAGGATTTATCTTATTCAGAGTTTGCTTGTCTCCTCAAATCTTTAAGTTTATGTCTATTGAGAAACCATTACTTCGCTGAGTATTTTTGCCGCCCTGCCCTCTTTCTCCTCTCCTTCTAGACTCTGATGACATTTTTCATTTTCCCACAGGTCCCTGATGATTTTTCTGTTCTGTTCTTTCCTTTTCTTTTCTTCTTTTTTGAGATGGAGTTTCACTCTGTCACCAGGTTGGAGTGCAGTGGTGTGATTTCGGCTCACTGCAGCCTCCAAGTTCAAGTGATTTTCCTGCCTCAGCCTTCCAAGTAGCTGGGATTACAGGCGCCCACCACCACCCCAGCTAATTTTTGTATGTTTAGTAGAGACAGGGTTTCACCGTGTTGGCCAGGATGGTCTGGATCTCCTGACCTCGTGATCCGCCCACCTCGGCCTCCCAAAGTGCTGGGATTGCAGGCGTGAGCCACTGCACCCGGCATTTTCTTTTCTTTTTTATTTTCCGTCACTTTCATATGGTTGTTAGGATTAGGTAATTCCTACTGTCCTATTTTTATTTTGTCCCCTCCATTCTGCTTCTGAACCCATCCGTTAAGTTTATGAAAATTTCGCTTATTGCAATTGCTCATTGAAGTATCTTATAACTGCTGCTTTAACTTTTGTCAAATAATTTAAACATTACCACCATCTCAGTGTTGGTGTCTATTGACCATCTTTTTCCATTCCAGCTGAGATATTCTTGGTTCTTGGTCTGATGGGTGATTTTAGACTGATGCCTGCATATTTGGGCATAAATGTTCCTTATCCTCAGCTGTACCTACGTGGGGCTGGCCACAGTGTCTTTCCTGAGGTGGGATGAAGACTTCATCTCTGAAAGTTATTGAAACCCTGCTTGCCATGCCTTTCCCAGGCTAGGGATGCTGCACGTGACTTGCTTGGACAATGATACTCTTTCCTACACCCACTGTATAACCATAGCCCTGTCATCCTAATAATCAAAGGCTTTATGCTATGAGAATCTTAAGCTGGTTTTAGCTGGCTTCTTCTTACACTTCTACTGAAGGCGGGAGTCAGGCAATCTCCTTCCTTCTAGATGGGAATGGAAGTACAGGTTCCCATTTGGTTTCTGCGGATACATCCTTGACTGGGAAGAGCAGGAATATTTTCATTACTGCCCTCACTTGGCATCTACTAACACACAGAGGAAAGGGAAGAGAGGAGAATGTGACAGAAGGAGATATGGCCTCCTTACAATTAGGCTGGGGTGGTAGTGAAAGTTCTGATTCTCTTCTAGGCCTCCTCTGACACTAACTCAGAGGTCAAGAGAAGGGATGCCTCATTCTGCTGGAGAAATTTTGGCAGCCTCAGAAAGGGTTCTGCTCATGGATGGATGAGGTAATTCTCTGACTCTGGTGGAACACAGGTTTCTAACTATTTGTAAATTTAATATAGCCTTTTTTTCTTTGTGAAGATTACTAACTCAAATTCATGCTATTCCCCAATTTAAAATATCTCCAACTCCTAAATCTGCCATATTTTAAAATAAGTCCATGAGGATAAATGAAATGACCACAATATTTTAAAAGACACATATAAAGTGAAAACAACTCGTTTTTGTAAATCTCTTTGCTATCATAAATGTTAGTATCCAGAAATAGCATTAATGGGTCAGCATTTTTTCTCAGGAAAGACAATAATGGAGGCAGGAGAGATTAAAAACAACTGGGACAATGGTATCTAGTACAGTTGCCTTTTATTCTTTAAATTATCTATTCTTATTTAAAATTATTCCTGTTTATCATGAGATCAAAATAATCCAGATGTTTAAAGGATATGAAAATATTATTTCATCCCATTTGCTAAAATATAGAAGATGTATTCTACGTAGTACATACTCAAATTGCCACATCAAGTCATTGAGTATGTAATCTAAGCACTAAATGGTATGCTTTGAAAGTGGTGACCTACTAAATAACTAGTTAGGAGACCTGGTTGAGTGCTCTCTCTGAGAAATTCTTTCTCTAAGAAGAGTGGTGATATTGTTTATTGATCTGCAAATTAAGAGCATGGATTAAGATCGACAATGCCCATGTCTGATAAAACTCTGATATTTTGTGTGTTGAAGTAAGGATAAAATGATTACATCAAAGCATGTTGGGGAAGTACAGAGTCAGACATTGTTCTCAGATTAATAAAATGTTGGGGTGATGGGGATATTAACTTCCTTCTTTTAAAAATTATTTTTATAATTGTGTCAGTCAAGGTTCTTCAGAGAAACAAATAATTGGGGTGGGGGAGAAAGAGAGGGAAGAGAAGAATTAAGATTTATTTTAATGAATTGGTTCATTTGATTGTGGTGGCTGGCAAATGCACATCCAACATCTGTAGGGCAGGATATTGGACTACAAACTCAGAGAGGGTGACTATGTAACAGTCTTGAGACAGAAATGCTTCCTCTCCTGGAAATCTCAGATTTGTCTTTTAAACTTTCAACTGAGTGGATAAGGCTCACTCACATTGTCAGGGGTAATCCCTTTTGCTTAAAGTCAATTGACTGTAATTGTTAATTACTTCTACAAAACACTTTCAGAGTAACATCTAGATTGGTGTTTGACCAAAGAACTGGGCAATATAGCCTGTGCCAAGTTGACACATAAAATTAACCACCACAATGGTGATGTATACTAATTATAGTACCTTTATTTGGCACCTAAGATGTCTTAGGAATTATTTTTGGCACTTTGAATAAGCAGTCTTATGTAACCCTCAACACAGCCCTATGAATTTTATATTTACATATTGCTGTGTTCACTTGAGACAGGAGGAAATTAACGCTAAGGAAAAAAACATTGCTCACAGCGCAAAGCTAATAAATGGTGCAGTCAGGATTAAGATTCAGGTTTACATGAATACAATGTGTGACAAATTAATATTGGAAAAAAGTCTTAAAATTCAGATTCAGATATGTTCTCACTACACGGCTTTTGAACTTGGAACATCTAACACTCTTATTTTCTTTATATCTATAATGTAGAGGGTGAATTGGATGCTTCCTAAAAATAGTCTGTGATTCTATTTTCCAACTGTACGCATTTCACCTGCCTTTCTTTTATAACACATTCTTGCCTGGTAGACATTCCATGGGAATTTGGGTTGGGCCATTCTCTTGAGCCATGTAATGAACACTTTCTGCTGGTTGATTATTCAATTATAATAAAGAAGTGACAATCCATTATAAAGAGTTACGAATCTACACATTCGAGGGGAATCCTGTGATTTTGTTTTGCCTATCAGCCTTTCCATCTGCACTTTCATTATAATGAAACAAAATACAATTTAATGGGTAGGGGACCACATAAACTGAAGCAAACGCTAAGGATGGCTGATGCCAGATGGTGAATTTTGCCAAGATTCACTCAACACTCTTTTCTCTCCTTAGGTGTCTTGGCCCAGTATCTACCTACCTCAGTAATAGAAAGCAAATTTTTAACACCATTACCTCCTGCTGAACCAACGCAGTTATGAAAAAGCAGGCTGGATTCTTTTTGTCTCATATATCAACTACAACACTGTCAGCTGAGTTCCATTTGCAGAATCTTTATTACTGCTGATGATGTCAGAGAAAAGGAACATGGCTTGATTAATAGATTGCAGGTGGAATTTACAATACTGGCAGCTAAAAATGATCTTTTGATTTATAAACTGAGAACATTCAATGTAAAAGTCACTGAGAGTTAATAAATATGTTTAAAACGCACCAGATCACTTTAGGAAATCGATTTTCTATTTATAATTACAATTTAAATATCATTAAAAGATTCTTTCCTTTCCGTTTTGCATATGGTTTTTGGTATTCTACAACCATTTGCCTTTCTGGAGGGGAATCAGGGTAGGGAATCCTTCCACAAGAACCTATGCTTGCCTTTGCAACCTATTCCAAGACAATGGTGCAAGTGTGCATGCATGCTCTACAGACACAAAAAGTCACATAGCACACATATAGAAGCATGAACATCTGAAAGTTTATCTGCTATAATTTCAACTATAATCCATGACGGTAATATTGCTTGTAATTGGGATATTCATTTGCTCATAATATTTTTAGAGGTCACAAACCAGCATCTGGCTTTTATCCTATTCCTTTTCTGTACTGCCCCTTCAACAAAAATGTAGAATTTGACATTTCATTAGCTGACTTTAAATCTTTTTTTCTATGAGGCCTAAATAAAGCTGGATATTTTTGCTTGTTTAAAGGAGAGATATCTGATGTTAGATAGTGACCTGGTAAAAGGTAAGAGGTAGATCCCGTCTTAGAGTGGAGGTCTTTCATTCAGTTGCTTATGATTCTTATACCATTGCCATTTAAATAGGCATCCTAGTGGAAACGTACCTGACATGTTACTCTTAAATGAATAAACTACACAGTGAATAAGACAGTGTTATTCTTTTAAAGAAGAAAAATCTCTGGGTATCTGATTAATATGTTATTTGTCTCAGTTTGTTTTGCATTATTATAAAAGGATGACTGAAACCGGGTAATTTGTAAAGAAACAAGGTTTATTTGACTCATGATCCTGATGGAAAAGTTCAAGATTATGCATCTGGTGAGGACCTCAGGCTTGGTGGTGGGTATTGAAAGGGAGTTGGCATCTACAGAGACCATGTGACAAGAGAGGAAGCAAGAGGTGGTGGCGGTGGGGGGATGCCAGGCTCTTGTTAACAACCAGCTCTCATGGGAACCATAGAGTTAGAACTCACTCACCCCCAAGGGAGGGCATTAATCTATTCACCGCCATGACCCAAACACCACCCACGAAGCCCCACATCCAATCTTAGTGATGAAATTTCAACACGAGTTTTGAAGGGGACAAACATCCAAACCATAGCATTATTGAAAGTGTAAAAAACATGCTGAGAGACAAATATCACTTAAATATTTCTGTACAGTCTATTCTTTTTTTCAAATTTATTTTAATTAACATATAAAATGATATACATTTATCATATACAACAATGTTTTCAAGTGTAAGAAAAATACTGCATAATCTCACTCATTTGTAGAGTCTAAAAAAGTTCATCTTATAGAATTAGATTATAGAATGGTGGCTACTAGAGCCTGGGGTGGTTGAGGGTCAGGGAGAGATACTGGTCAAAATATACATAATTACAGTTAGATAGGAAGAATAAGTTCTAGATGTTTATTGTGCAGCATGATGACTATAGCTAATGATGATATATTATTAAAAAATTCTAGGAGTGTGGATATTAAGTGTTCTAACCACAGAAGTTATGAGTTCATTTTCTATTAAAATTTCTTACTTATCTAATTATCTACCACCAAATAAAAATTGTATATATTTATCATGTACATACAACATGTTGTTTTGAAATATGTATACATGGTGGAAAGGTTAAATCAAGTTAATTAACATATGCATTACTTCACATGCTCATCATTTTTTAGTGACAGTCCATACTTTTCTCACATTATTCTAATTTGACTTTCTTTATTGACTCTGTAACACCCCTCTCCCTAGTCTTTTTGGAGTTAGAGATGGTTTGTTCATTCATTCTTAGTCCTTCAATCATTTGATATTCATTGGTTGAAATTCAGATGCGTGACTTTACTTGTAACGGAGTATACTTCTGTATAGTCCCAGAGACATGCCACACATGTTAGAAAGGGTCAGCTTTCAGAAGAGATGGAGAAAACATGCCTCTCTACATTGGAGATAACTTAACCTTCATAATTTTCTATATTATTATGTAGAATCAATAAGTCAATGTCCATATTAACTTTAAAAATATAGTTGTATGTGCCCTTGGAGTTACCCCCAAACAAGCTCTTCGTACTCCAAATCTATAGCTATAATCACTGAATACATCTGTTAGAGTTTGGATATTTTCACTACAATTAACATAAAATAGTTTTTTTTAATTTATCTAAAAATAGCTTCTCTAAATTTCCTTAATCCATAAACTAGTAGGGAGCATAGCAGGTATGCCTCTCAGTTAACAGACTTGGATGTGAACTAAATTTAAGGCTCCGTTCTATTATTTCAACTTAATTTTGAACCACCATTTCACTGGGTTAGTATGACAATAATCTTAGTCTTTGGAGGAGAAAATGTTTGTCCTAATATCTAATGTCTTAGGTTTTGTCAGGGTCTGGAGTAGCATATATACTCTCAAGGCATGAAGGGATAGGAGGCCAGCAGGTCAAGCTATCCATCCTAAAGCCAACATGAACATAAACCACCACCTAAACATGGCCTCAGGTCCAGCACCCTTTCATACTGCATCCTACACCATGCTGGGCATGGGAATGTAGCTGATATACTCTTCAAAGTCATATTAGTCTTGTTAGTTCCTCAGTGGGATGCTGGAAAGAATGTGTAGAAATAAACCAGTTTACTAAAAACCAGAGGATGTTACTAGTAAACCAACACACACACACACACACACACACACACACACAGAAACACACACACATACACACACACACACAGCTCTCATGTGTAGCATTTTTCAATTTCTGTGGTGTAAATACTCCCACCATCTAGTCCATAGTCAATTTTAAGCTCCCAATATAAAGTCATTGAACCCACAAATGTGCACATTTAGCTCATGAGAGTTGGTTTAAGCTGGATCCACCATACCACTGTGTCTGTCCTCTCTGTTTCCTTTTCTCATCACTTTCTTTTCACTGCATCTTTTTCCAACCATATTAGAGAGAAGACTAAGGGAAGGTGGGGAAGGTTCTTTGTTTTTTCTAGCCAATTTTTCCACCTCATGTTCCTAAAACAATTTTTCTCTGCCCCAGTTCCAAATACCATTTCTTCTTGGGGCTTAGGCTTTTGGAACAAAAGACAAAAATATTTGCAGAATATTTCTAATTTCCATGTTACTGAATTCCTTTCCCTAATCCAGTAGCAAATGGCTAACCAACTGCTTGAATGAAGGAGTGTAGACTGAGGGAAGAGAAATACTTAATTTTTCAGTAATCCCATCACAAAGTTTTAAGATAACAGGCTTCACTGGCTTCAGCAAATAATCCAGAGGGCCTTATTTTTTTTTAGATGGATATTATATCTCAGAGCAGTTTTAAGTTAACAGCAAAATTGAAAGGAAGATACAGAGCTGTTCCACATACACCCTGGCCCCACAAAGGCACAATTTACTCCTCTATCAGCATCTTGCACCAGAGTGGTCCATTTGTTACAACTGGTGAACCTTCACTGACACATCATTATCACTTCTGTTAGTCTGTTTTGTGTAGCTGTAAAAGAATACCTGAGACTGGGTAATTTATGAAGAAAGGAAGTTTACTTTGGCTCACAATTCTGCAGGCTGTACAAGAAGCGTAGAGCCAGGTTCTGCTTTTAGTGAGGGCTTCAGGAAGCTTACAATCGTGATGGAAGGTGAAGAGGGAGCAGGCGTGTCACATGACAAGAAAGTGAGCAAGAGAGCGGCTAGGCTCTTGTAAACAACCAGCTCTCACATGAGTATATAAAGTGAGAAGTCACTCCTTACCTCAGGGATGGCGCCAAGCCCTTCATGAGGGATTCACCCCATGATGCACCCCACTTCCAGCACTGGGGATCATATTTCAACACGAGATTTGGAGGGGACAAACATCCAAACTGTATCATCACTCAAATCCATAGTTTGCATTTGAATTCACTCTTGGTGTATATTTTATGGATTTTGACAAATATATAATGACATGTGTCCATTATTGTGGTATCATGCAAAATAATTTCACTGCCCTAAAAATCCCCTCACTCCACCTATCCATCCTTTCCCTAGCAGTCAATGATCCTTTTACTCTCTACATAATTTGATCTTCTGTAGAATGTGATATAGCTGGAATCCTACAGTGTGGAGCTTTTTCAGATTGGCTTCTTTCACCTAGTAATATGCATTTGTTTCTTCCATGTCTTTTTATTTCTTTTTAGTCCTGAACAATAGCCCCTTGTTAAGATGTACCACAGTTTAGTTATTCATTCATCTGCTGAAGGACACCTTGGTTGCTTCCAAGTTTGGGCAATTATGAATAAAGCTGCTATAAACATTAATGTGCAGGTTTTTGTATAAAAATAAGTCTTTAATTCATTTGAGTAAATACGAAGGAGAGTGATTGGTTGGTTGTATAGTAAGAGTGTGTTTAGTTTTGTAAGAAACTGCCAAATTGTCTTCCAAAGTGACTGTACTGTTTTGTTCCACCAGCAACGAATGAGTTCTTGTTGCTTTAGATCCTTGTTAACTCTTGGTGTTGTCGATGTTTTGCATTTTGGGTATTCTAAGAGGTGTGTAATTGTTGCTTTAATTGCATTTCCCTAACAATATATGATATTGAACACCCTTTTATATGCTTATATGCCTTCTGGACATCTTCTTTGGTGAGGGCTGTACTCAGGTATTTTGCCTATTTTTAGATATATTTTATTGCTGAGTTTTAAGAGCTCTTTATATATTTGGGATAAAAGTCCTTTATCAGAAAAGTCTTTTGCAAATATTTTCTCCAAAGCTGTGACTTTTCTTCTCTTTCTCTTGATAGTATCTTTTGCAGAGCAGAAGTACTTATTGTAAATGAAACCATCTGAATTATGTCTTTTATGGATTAGATCTTTGGTGTTGAATCTAAAAATGCCATCACTACACCCAAGTAATCTAGGCTGTTGTTCTGTGCTATCTTCTAGGAGTTTTATAGCTTTTTGTTTTACATTTAGGTTTATGATCCATTTTGAGTTAATATTCGTGAAGGTGTAGGATCTGTGTATAGATTTTTTTTATTTTGGGATGTGGATATCCAGTTGTTTTAGTACTGTTTGTTGAAAAGATTCTATTTTTTCCATTATACTGTCTTTTCTTCATTGTCAAAGATTATTTGATTATATTTATGTGACTCTATTCTGGCCTCTCTAGTCTGTTCTGTTAGTCTGTCTTTTCTGTCAGCCAGAGTGCCTTATTTATAATTTCTATTTTCCTCTTTATACATTAGGACCTTAACCCTGAATGTGTTGTCCTATAATTACATCTGCATTGTAAATTGGTTCATCAATTGTCAGTTCTAACTAAATACACTTTTGCCTTCCATGTGTCCTTAGAAAAAGTCCTTAATGTGAGACATCTTCATAGTATTGTAATTCAGCAGTAAAATTTATCAGGAATTGGTAAGTCTCATCAATGCTATGCTGATGATTTTCTCCTGTGATTGTTTCCATCAGAACTCAGCTCTGCCTAGCTGCTGTGGTCTTCTCACTCCACGTTGCCATCTGCAGCAATCATGGCAGTACAAGAATCTTGCTGATTATTATGGTGGAGACTTTTGTTTTCCCTCGCAAAGTTCTATGCATCTATTAACTCTTGGTTTTTATGATAATTTAAGAATAGCACTAAATTTAATCTGGAGAACCAGGTTCAAATTCAAGTTTTGCATGTGTGTGTGTATATATATATTATAAATATATATATGTGTGTGTGTGTGTGTGTTTCAGTAACCTAGGAAATGTATCTAGCCTTTCTTTTATCTATTTTTATATTTTGTTTAATAAGCAATGGCATTTTACTGCCTTGTTTTGATTAGTTCAAAAGATTTTGCAAGGATTATATATGAATATATATGTCAATATGCTTCAAAATTTATTATTCAAATGTTGAAAATTTACTATGATCACAAAGACAGAGAAAATAACATTGATTTAGCCATGTAGAAATAAGTAATGATATAATGTGTGAATATACTTTAATGTCTGTACCTTATACATTTTGTTTCTGTGAGAACCAAATGCGTCTAGGAGGAAGTATCACAAAAAAGTGGACCCTTAGGGACTTCTAGCTCCATAAACATTGCTTATCTGACCTTTTATCTGAACTCCAGAATATGTGATAAATGCTACGTGATAATTTTTCCTCAAGTGGAGTAAATACTGAAATTTAAATATTTCCAAATAAATTAATACAAATTGAATAGATACAGTTTTCATTATTTCAGTAAAGCATTTGATAAAAAAAAAAAGCTTTGTGCTACGACATTCCATGGCATTTCAAACAGGACCTGTCTTATAGAGGGAACCAGTTCCCAGTATCTCAATGTAGGTTCTTTTCTATTTTCCCTAAGTGTCGATCGGTCTGAGAAATAAAGGGAAAGAGTACAAAAGAGATAAATTTTAAAGCTGTGTGTCTGGGGGAGACATCACATATCGGCAGGCTCTGTGATGCCCCCTGAGCCGCAAAACCAGCAAGTTTTTAGTATGGATTTCAAAAGGGGAGGGGTGTATGAATAGGGTATGGGTCACAGAGATCAAATGCTTCAAGGGCAATAAAATATCACAAGGCAAATGGGCAGGGCCAGGTCACGAGGCCAGGGTGAAATTAGAATTACTGATGAGGTTCCCTGTCCTGCTAGGCACGCATTGTCACTGATAAACATCTTAACAGGAAACATGGTTCAAGAGCAGAGAACCAGTCTGACTAGAATTTTTCCAGGCTGGAATTTCCCAATCCTAACAAGCCTGGGGAAGCTGCAGGAGACCAGGTCGTATTTCATCCTTTATCTACAACTGCATAAGACAGACACTCCCAGCATCACCATTTTAGAGATCTACCCCCAGGAGTGCATTCTTTTCCCAGGCTGTTCCTTGCTGAGAAAAAGAATTCAGTGATATTTCTCTTATTCGCTTTTGCAATAAAAGAAATAAGACTCTGTTCCGCCCGGCCCCACAGGCAGTCAGACTTTATGGTTAGCTCCCTTGTTCCATGAAAATTGCTGTTATCCTGTTCCTTCTCTAGGTGCCCGGATTTCATATTGTTCAAACACACATGCTCTACAAACAATTTGTGCAGATAACGCAATCATCACAGAGTCCTGAGGCGATATACATCCTTAGCTTACGAAGATGACGGGATTAAGAGATTAAAGACAGGCATAGGAAATTATAAGAGTATTGATTAGAGAAGTGATAAATGTCCATGAAATCTTCACAATTTATGTTCAGAGACTGCAGTAAAGACATGTGTAAGAAATTATAAAAGTATTATTTTGGGGAACTAATAAATGTCCATGAAATCTTCATAATTTGTGTCTTCTGCAGTGGCTTCAACCACTCCCTCCATTTGGGGTCCCTGCAGTGGCTTCTGCAGTGGCTTCAAATCCCTCCATTTGGGGTCCCTGACTTCCTGCAACACTGTCTCTAAGTTATGTTAGCACCCTCTGCTCACTTACCCACCCTACTCTTCCCCTATTCTCTAATCACCCTAATGCAATTGTAATTAGAATCCCTCTTTGAGATAGACAGTAAAATGTCAGTTACCAGAGGCTAGGAATGGTAGTGGGGAGTGGGGAGAGGAAAGTGGGAATCGTTAATAGGTATAAAAATATAGTTACTTAGAATGAACAAGGTCTAGCATTTGATAGCAAAACAAGGTGACTACAGTCAGCAATAATTTGTTGTACATTTTAGATTAATGGAGGAAGTACAATCTGAATGTTTAAAGCACAAAGAAATGACTTATGCTTAAGGTGATGGATACCTCATTTACCCTGATGTAATTATTAGATACTACATGCCTGTATCAAAATATCTCATGTATCCCATAAACATATGATATAGTTTGGCTCTGTGTCCCCACCCACATCTTACCTTGAATTGTAATAATCCCCACAGGTCATGGGAGGAGCCCGGTGGGAAGGAATTGAATCATGAGGGTGTGTTTTTCCCATGGTGTTTGCGTGATAGTGAATAAGTCTCATGAGATCTGATGGTTTCATAAAGGGTAGTTCCCCTGCCCATGTCCTCTTGCCTGCTGCTATGTAAAATGTGATTTTGCTCTTCCTTCACATTTTGCCATGATTGTGAGGCTTCCTCAGCTCTATGTGGATCTGTGAATCCATTAAATCTCTTTTCTTTATAAATTACCCAGGCTTGGATATGTCTTTATTAGCAGCATGAGAATGTAGTAATACAATATATTAACCTACTATGTACATATAAAAATTTAAAAGACAATTTTAAAAAAATCTCCAGTTGCTCACCTGCTCAAATAAGAAAATTATTAGATTTCCCTCTCCTCTCCTCCCTTCTGTAATTCCCTTGACTCTTCTTCTCCCATGTTCACTGTCATGCTCCTGGTCAGACCCCAACACTCTTATCCAGACTATTGCAGAAACTTCTTAACTCATGGTTACTCTGTGGCCTACAGCCTCCACCTCCAATCTCTTCTCCTCTGTACTCCTTAGAGTAGCTCATGCAAAAAACACAAATTCAGATACATCATTTCCCCCTTTAGAAAAACATCAATACCTCCTCCATTAAAAAAAAATCAAACTACTTAAATAAATTAGCATGGTACTTGACGCCTGTTTCAATCTAGTTCCCAGATAACTTTTCAGCAATCTCTCAGCATCCCACCCTCCACACTATTTGCTATTTCTATAAAATGACACCTCTGAAGCATTCTATGTCAAAATTATTCTCCCATTCTTCTGTATCTCTGAGTCAGGATGTGAATTTTACTATTTAAATGCATATGGAGGAGTTAGAAGGATTTAAAGACTGTGAGGAATGCTTGAGAAACAGGGTTTTTAATGTTGGTGGTGGTAGTGGTGGGTTTTGGAGGTAGGGATTGTTTGTGAGTAAAGGAAATCAAATTTTTTAACCATAAAATATACTTTTTTGACATTTTGAGATGGCTGTTCAGAAGCTCTGCAAACAGAAGTAGCCCTACAAAGCTGTCTTTGTGAGGAAAAATTGCATCTGTAGATAGAGTCTGTATTGATGAAGTCAGGTTTTCTGATTTTTCAGCAAACCTTCTGAGGACTAAAGGGAAGTTTTCCTTTGGCCCCTACAAGTGTTTCATCTAGAGACAATAAAACAAGGATTAATGGCTGCCGCTTAATATCTAAAATAAGTCATGAAGTGAATGAGGAGGAGTAATTGTTTATAACACAACAGGATTTCAAAAAATAGTGAAATTTATAGAACTGCAGTCTTTTGCTGAGCTATTTTCTTTTTCCAAAAGAAAAGACTATTTTAATTAGCAGTGTAAAAAAGAACATCAATATTTTGCAAACCTAGTACCCTTACAGGATGGTTTTAATCCTCATTATTATATTTTTCAGAATGCTTACTCATAAGAACAGGGAGACTCAACATGATTTAAGCAACAGAGCTAAGACTTAAACTCCAAATTGCCCCACTCAAAGTGACGTGTGTGTTCTTACCACCAGCTCTGAGCTGCCAACTATCCATTTGTTTAAGATATGATAGAAAAAGTTTCATCATTGGCACGAAGAAAAAAACCTGCCATTAAAAAAAAAGATATTTCTCAACATTAAAATTTGATAATACACTGATAAGATTGGTATTAGAAACTTTTTTCAATTTCTATTTTTTGTTTCTTGGTGTTTTTTTCTTTACAAATGTACTGTTAAAAGAGGCCATCGAGTGAAACAAGTCTCTAATCCTTCCAGGGAACTATAATCCAAGAAAACTTATGCACATTTCCCTGTTTTGTGCTTTCACGCATCTTCCCAAGGTCTTTTTGTAAAATTCACGTTAGGAGTTTAATGGCAATATATTTTCATGACATCTATAGTGCAGAATTAGCCTCTGTAATGGCATGTATGTACCTCGGTCATAAAATTCAATACTCCAGACTCTTTACTTCAGGCTCTTCAGTGGCCTCTATATTGTCCACTAAAATTATTTCCTAACTGATAAATTCTTCTTTGACACTAACCTTGTCAAAAGGCTTACAAAACTTCTTTGAGGTAAAGGAAAACTCCTGCAAAGTCATTTCCTTTGTTTTAAATTGTTCTCCATGTTCCACAGTATGTATGTAAACATAGGAATCAGGGATAAATATCAAAACAGAACAGTCTAAAAAAACTAAAATGATAGGTATCTTGAAAACACATGTCAGCCACAGTCATGTCATACAAAGTAGATCTGAAAATAGAAACGGAAGGCACAGAAGCATGCCTGTGTCTGTGCAGTACTTTATATGGCTTAAATAATACAAAAAAAAGATTTTCTTTCACACTGTATTTTATAACTGGAAGTTTGTCTTTACATCCGTATAATCCTTTTCCAAATAAACTAAACATCAGTAAGTACTAAATGTGCTGAAGTACAGAGCAACTCAGGAGTATACTTTTTAAAACTATTCATCCAACAAATATCTGTTAAACATCCAAAAGAGTAAATTAGTAGGTGGGGAAGGAAAAGGGAGTAGTAAGAGTTGAATAAACTGCATTCACCTTCTGCAGGCACTTTCTTCAGTATTTGCTCAACTTAAAATACTCCTCCACTTCTCACTACTAGCTCGATCCTGGCTGAGCAGCATTTTAATGTTGGCAGCTATGCTGGACTGGTTGTTGTCTGTTTTAGGTTTTTCTCTGCCTTCTAAAATTTACCAGCATTTGAATAAAGTTGCTTGTTTCAGTGTTAATTGTTTTGGTTTGCACATAAAACATTTCTGATTTGTTTGAGTGCAGCATTCTTTTATTAACGCACACCCACACTTCTTCCAAAGGAAAAGAAGTTATCTTGGACATCTCTCTGGGTTAAGTTTCCAAAATGATATTAATAATTTGCTTTTGTAATACTATTTCTTAGAAACTTAAACCCTGCAAATGGGTTATTACACATGCCTTTCCTATTAGTCAAGAAGCCCTTAGCCCCATTAAGCTTCAGTTGGAGGAGGCTGTGATCACAGTTCAAGGCTAAGCACAGCTTTAAGCTCTGTGATCATCAATATTTCAGAAGGAAAAGAAATAGCTGATGCTGCACTATTCAGCCTGCCATTCACTCTGCTAGACTTGAGATAAGACTTAGCACAATGTCATAGGTAAGTAATGATCAAAGAAGGTACAAACTTGCACGTTCCAATTAGATGTATTTGAAAGTAAGTATGAAATACAGTGGAGACAGTCAAACAGAAAACACACTCCTGACTGTTCTAAACTCCTTTCGAATGGCCAAACAAGATATAATATCACAATACACCCAGAGAGAGCATCAGTATTTAAAATTAAAATAACTCTTATGTTATATATAACATTTAGCAGAATTAGAGAAGTAACTGCCAATATATGTACATGTATTCCATGTACATATTAGGGTTTTTTCTTAATTAAAAAGAAAACCATATCACAAATAATTAACTTTTAAATTTAAACTTGTGAGTAATTTAGGAATCACAGTAATGAGGTTCATTTCTTTAAACGAAAATGTATTGATTCAGCATTTAAGAGTTCATAAACTGTCCTAGAATCTATTTGGTAATATTCAGTAAAAAGAGGAAATAGTTCCTATTTTCAAGGAATTTATAATCTAGCACAGAAAATAAATCACCAGAGCTTATTATGTATCTTGAAAACGTTTGTAGAGCAACAGACCAAGGTGATTTTTATAATTCAATAATATGAAGCAAAAAGGAGTGAAGAGATGATGACAGTAAATGGTCAAACATAGGATTATGGGTTGTAAAACACTTTAGGATAAAAAATTGTGAGAACTCCTTACAATTCACGCAGATCAAGCAGAGTGCAGAAATCAAGCTCTTCACCAGCAGATTGTGTTGCGTGAGTTATGAGGTAAATCACCAGGATACATTTATAGCACATTGCTAGGCCTAAAGTGGTATTCAATTTAGTAAATCTGAACCTGCCACAGGCATAACAGTGGAGATCAGAGCTGGTATCATATTGTCCTTAAATTGCAAATTCCTTTCATTCTCTGTTAACAGAAAGGGGAGATGAAGCTGAAGCTTCATCTGTAGGTAAAGAACTATATGTTGAGAATAAATAAATAAACATGGTAAAGAACTAAATTTCCAAACCAGGGCAAAGTAAACATTTAAGAATATACTATTGGCCAGTCATGGTAGCTCACATCTGTTCATCCCAGAACTTTTAGAAGTTAAGGTGAGTGGATTGTTAAGGCCAGGAGTTCAAGGCCACCCTGGTAACACAGAGAGAGCTCATCTCTTAAACAACAACAACAAACTCATCTGGGTGTGGTGATCTGTGGCTGTAGTCTCAGCTACTTGGGAGGCTGAAGCAAAAGGATTGCTTGAGCCCAGGAGTTCAAGCCTGCAGTGAACTATAGTTGTACCACTGTACTCTGGGCTGGGCTACAGAGTGAGACCCTGTCACAATACATACATACATACATATATACATACATACATAAAGTATTAATCAATTACATAAAATTATACAGTAGTCCCCCCACTTATCTGGGGGATATGTTCCAACAACCACAATGGGTGCCTGAAGCCATGAATATAATTGAATCCTATATACACTATGCTTTTTTAATACATACAAATGTTATATACATACATACTTTTGACAAAATTTAACTTATAAGTTAAGCACAGTAACAGACTAACAACAAAAACTAATTAAAATAGAACAATTACAACAATGTACTGTAATAAATGTTACGTGACTGAGTTCTCAAAAGGTCTTATTGTATTGTAATCACCTTTCTTCTTGTGATGAGGTAAGATGATACAATGCCTACATAATGTGAGGTGACATGGCGTTAGGCTACTATTGACCTTCTGAGGATATGTCAGAAGGAGCATCATCTGCTTTAGGTGATCCTGAATTATCCAACCATGAAGACGTTTGTGGGTGGATGTCAGGAACAGACAATACTGATGCCCAGTGGGTGAATAGCATCTTCAGCGTGGATACACCAAACAAAGGAACGATTCATGTCCCAGGCAGCAGCTGGGAGATTTCATCTCACTACTCAAATCTGTGTGCAATTTAAAATTTATGAATTGTTTATTCCTAGGATTGTCTACTTAATAGTTTTATACTGCCGTTGACTGTGGGTAAGTGAAATTATACATATGTAACAAACCTGCACGTTATGCACATGTACCCTAGAACTTAAAGTATAATTAAAAAAAAAAAAAAGAAAGTAAAACCGTGGATAAGGAGGGACTACTGCAGTGATAATCAACTGTCTCTAAAAACAAATAAGGTTTTACTAAACTGTCCAGGTAAAACATAGGAGATGAGGCATGAAATCAGCACAGCAAAGCCATAAATTGTGAAACTATCGAGCCAAACTTCAAAAGAAGTTTGGGGCATAGTTTTGGTATTCCACTGAAGACATCAAAGCTGAGCACTTTGCAAACCATGTAAGAATGCCAGGAGAGATTTTAAACCATAAACCACTCTTTCTCTTACCTGGACCTTGAGATTCTCTCTGCCTCTTCCATTTTCCTGTCTTGCTTTCCTCCCTTGCTTCTGGTCTACTCTGCCATTTCAGTTGGCTGTCCAGTTTAACCAACTTCTCTCTGCAATCATCTTAAAGGGACAGAATGCTAAGTTGACTAAAGAGTTTTCTGCAGTAGTTCAATGAATCTCAGAGTTACTCAACAAAGCAATTCCCATACTTTATTTTCCCCTAGGACTATAAAACAATATAACCCATTTATAGAGTGTCTGGAAAGAAAAAGTTTTTTGAAATTATACAAAAAGATTTGAACAATATCAGAAAACTTTGAGTTACTTGAAAAAATTGCAGGAAAAAGAAATTTAAAATTAGTTCTATTTGCCAGCAAAAAAAAAAAAAAAAAAGAAAAAGAAAAATGGTAACAAAATGATGAATTATCACTGGAAACTGTTATATGATTGTTATAATTATTTTCTTGTTGTAAAACTAGTCTATTCTTACCAAGTTATATTAATATTTACTCAAGGTTAAAAATTAAAATGTCTCCCAATTTAAGATACAAACAAATTCAGGTTCTGACAGGCAGCACCGTCATCCACATTTCATATATACAAAATGTTTTTAGGTAAGAGCTGTTTACTATATTTGATGATTGTTCTCACTCTTGGCCTCAAGCATGCAGAAAGACATTTTGTGCAAATTTACTGTAAAGAAAACTATAGAAGCCTAGTCACCTGCCCATAAAAATCTTCTAGTAATTTTCTGGTTATGGCTTTTTTTAAGTTCTTTTTTTTAATCTTTGCATTACCCCCTTATAAACTAATGACTATTGCCCCTATCTGAAATATAGGAATATGAAGGTAGAGAGGATTGAGGGAGGTAATCTATTCTATATCTTATGCTCTTCATTTACTTAAAATTACTTAATTAGTATTTCATTCTGAACTTTCTCCTTTCAGAAATGTTCAAAAGGAAACTAAGGCTATTGCCTTAGTTTGGAATATTCATGTCTACCCTTTTTATTTCTCATCATGTTGTAATCAGAACTGTTTTGTCTATGTTTAATATCTGAAAGATACCCTCAGCATATATTTATCACATGTTTATTTATTTATTCTCAACATATAGTTGTACAGAAAATTCTCTTGTTTTACTACTGCTGTTTTAGCATTATTGAATCATGTTTAGATATCTTAATTCCTTTTCCAATACTTTGTTAATTTATTTTTCAAATAGTTTTATGACTATGTAGTACATATTATCTGAGGAAATCAAACATTATATACAATATCTTATTCTTTCTTCAAAGTAGAAATTACATTTTATCTCTCCATATCTTATATAAATTCTGTGTATCTTATGTTTAAAAAAAATGTATATACTGTTCCTTTTCTTGGCTAGAATAAAGATATCCACAGTATCATAATCTATAAACTACATTATTAATGAATTTTATCTCCTAAGATTGATATGGAAATTAAGCAAGTAATGTATATCTTGAACAATTTGCAAGATATTGAGCAGTTTTTCTAGACTTTTCAGTAATTTTAAATAAATTCAATATAAAAATAGTTTTAACATACCATATAGGAAAGTGGGTGGTAAAAGAAGTTACTAAATGTCACAGATGAATGAAACCTAAAAATGTAGGTATATTTTAATATATATAACTTGCTACATACTTAGAGATATAATTGTGTTAGGCCATTCTAGCATTGATATAAAAGAATATCTGAGGCTGAGTAATTTATAAAGAGATTTCATTGGCTTGTGGTTCTGCAGGCTGTGCAAGCATGGTGCTGGCATCTGCTCAGCTTCTGGGGAGGTCTTAGGGAGCTTTTATTCATGGGAGAAGGTGAAGCAGGAATAGGCACATCACATGACAAAAGCAAGAGAAAGAGAGGGAGTTGAGTGGGGGGTGCCACACACTTAACCAGCTTTCACAAAAACTCACTCACTATCACAAGGACAACACCAATTCATGAGGGTTCTTCCCTCATGACCCAAACACCTCCCACCAGGTGCCACCTCTGGCATTGGGGATTACAATTCAACATGAGATTGGTGGGAATACATATTCAAACAATATCATTCCATCCCTGGCCCCCTGAATCTCATGTCCTTCTCACATTGCAAAATACAATCATGTCTTCTCAACAGTCCCCCAGAAGACCAAAGTCTCATCTGGAGATGAGCTCCATTCACCTATGAGCCCATAAAATTAAACAAGTTATTTATTTTCAAGATACAATCGGATTACAGGCATTGGGTAAACATTTCCATTCCAAAAAGGAGAAATCGGCTAAAAGAAAGGAGCAACAGGATCCAAGCAAGTCCTACACCCATCAGGGCAGTCATTTAATCTTAAAGCTCCAAAATAATCTCCTTTAACTTCATGTCCCACATTAGAGCACACTGATTCAAGGGGTGGCTTCCAAAGACCTTGGGCAGCTCATGCTCCTGTGTCTCTGCAGGGTTCAGTCCCCATGGCTGCTCTCACAGGTTGTTGAGTGCCTGTGGCTTTTCAAGGCAGAGACTGAAAGCTTCCAGTAGATCTACTATTCTGGGTACTGGAGGGTGCTGGCCTCCTTCTGACAGCTCTACTAGGCAGTGCCCTCAATCCCACATTTTCCCTCCATAATGCCTTAGTAGAGGTTTTCTTTGAGGACTCTGCCCCTACAGCAGGTTTCTGCCTGGGCACCAGGCTTTCTTATACATCCTCTGAAATCTAGGCAGAGACTGCCAAGCCTCATTCACTTTGTGCACCTACAAGCTTAACACCATGTGGCTTATGGCTTGTACCCTCTGAAGCAGCAACCCAAGCTGTACATGGGCCCCTTTGGCCTGAGGCTGGAGCCAGAGTTGCCAGGATGCAAGGATAAAACTCCTGGGATGGTGTAGGACAGTGCTGGCCCAGGCCTGGGCCCCAAAACCATTTAGTCCTCCTGGATCTCTGGGCCTGTGATGGGAGGGGCTGCCTCAAAGATCTCCGAAATGCCTTTCAGGCCTTTTCCCATTGTCTTAGCTATCAGGATTGGTCTGCTTTTTATTTATACAAATTTATCTAGCAAATGGTTGCTCCACAGCCTGCTTGAAATCCTCTCCTGAAAAAGTATTTCTTTCTTTACCAGCTGGCCAGGCTGCAGATTTTCCAAACCTTTATGCTCTGCTCCCTGTGTAAGTGTAAGTTCCAACTTTAAGCCATTTCTTTGCTCCTGCCTCTGAGTATAGACTGTTAGAAGCAGCCAGGACATATCTTGAACACTTTGTGGCTTAGACATTCCTTCCACTGGATACCCTTAGGTCATCACTCTGAAGGTCAAATTTCCACAGATTCCTAGGCCACGAACAGAATGCAGTGAAGTTATTTGCTAAGGCATAACATGTGTGACTTTTGCTCTAGTTCCCAATAAGTTCCTCATTTCCATCTGAGACCTCCTAATCTATCCATGTCATTATCAATGTCACTATCTGCATTTTGGTCACAACCACTTAACCAGTCTCTAAGAAATTCCAAATTTCCCCCTCATCTTTCTGTCTTCTTCTGAGACCTCCAAACTCTACCAACCTCTGTCTGTTACACAGTTCCAAGTCACTTCCACATTTTCAGATACCTCTGTAGCAAGACTCCCCATCTGGTACCAATTTTCTCTGTTAGGCAATTCTAGAATCGATGTAAAAAAATACTTAGGCTGGGTAATTTATAAAGAAAAGAAGTTTAATTGGCTTATAATTCTGCAGGCTGTATAAGAATGTCATTGCACCTTCTCAACTTCTGGGGAGGCCTTTTACTCATGGCAGAAGGTGAAGCAGGAGCAAGTATATCACATGACAAAAGCAGGAGAAATAAAGGGAACTGGGGGGAGGTGCCACACATTTAAACAACCAGACCTCATGACAACTGACTCACTATCATGAGGACAGCACCAAGCAGCCTTATAACCCAAGCCCCTCTAACTAGGTCCTACCTCCAACATTGGAGATTACATTTCAATGTGAGATTCGGTAGGGACACATATTCAAGCTATATTAATACTCATTTTGTCTAGTTATAGCAATATAATATTAATCTGGTAGAAAAATTCATTTTAAAATATTTAAATTTTAATAATACTTCCAGGTGATAAAGTTCCAAAAGTCTAGCTGCTTTGAGTTAAACATTCAATTACATAAAATCCTTTTAACATTATCTAAGTTTTTTTTCAACACCAAAGTATTTTAACATATGTGAAGTCATCTGATCTCAAAAGCCTAGTGATATAAGCAGCACATAGGCTCTCTTTATTTCACAAAAAAAATAATATAGTGACTCTGAGTTGAGAAACTTCTTTGATTTCATCATAGGACTAGTAGAGGGAGATACTGAGATGAAAACAAGGCTATTATTATTCATGAGTTTCCCCCATGTCTGCATTGGAAACACTACCCAATAACATTTTGGGTGCTGCATTAGTCCATTCTCACACTGCCTGTAAAGACACTACCTGAGACTGTAATTTACAAATAAAAAAGGTTCCACTGACTCAAAGTCCTGCATGGCTAGGGAGACCACAGGAAACACAATCGTAGCAGAAGGCAAAGGAGAATCAAGTTGTCTCCTACATGGTAGCAGGAGAGAGAGAGAGACAGACAGAGAGAGAGAGAGAGGAAGGGCCACACTTTAAAACCATCAACTCACTCACTATCAGAAAAAACCAGATACTCACTCACTATCAGAAGACCTTGGGGGAAACCATTCCATGATCCAATCACCTTCCACCAGGTTCCTCCCTCAATGCATCAGGATTACAATTTATGATGACATTTGGGTGGTGACACAGAGCCAAACCATCTCAGGGGCCTTTTAAATTAATTCTTTATAAGAAAATAAAATCCTTATGCACACAATAATCATCCTCCCAATCTACTCTAATTGTAATAAATAAGATGCATATACTTTAAATTATGCTGCTAGAGGCTACCATTTGTAAATAGGCAGATCTGCTTATTACTGACAATACTAGTCCAATCATTAGTATAATATTTCAATTTCTCTTTGTGTTTATCTGGATGCTTAGAAGACCTTATAGTTATTTTCAAAATTCAGCTCGGTTATTTTCTTTTTCTTCCTCTGTGAGTGTTATTTTTCTTAAGATACATAATCAGAACTAAGGCTTTGAGATAAATCATTAGAAAAGTTGAAGCATTTTCTGCATGTATGCTATTCTTACAATTAATTCCTATCAGAATCAATTACACATTTCAGGCCTCCAGATAGAGAATTCTGTACCTGCTGATGATTGAAAGGGCAGGAAGTTTATTACATTTATATGTACAAGATTCTTTTTCTTTCTCTCCAGCCCTCATAGCAATCATTAATAACGTAACCTTCAGTACAATGGGCTGTCAGTGCTTACCCTCTATTAGAAGAAAAATATACCACACATTTCCATAGTGAATGGGAAATGCAAGCTGAAAAATGTGATAACATGAAGAGAGGCATTCCTTCAAGTTATTTTGCCTAATTCTATTTGATACCTGGAGGAAGGTGATATTTTATCTTCCTATTGTAGATACTGAATGGGAACAATCAAAGCAATATATTCTGGACTTTTCAGGTCAGAAGAAAAAGGTTTCTTTTGTGACTATGGTTCAGTATGGCAGGTTCTGTTTTTATTGTTGGTAGCAGAGTTGATCTAAGAATAATTTCCCAAGTTTTGCAGGATATTTGCAAATTAGAACTTATAATACAATTGTGCAGTCCTATTCTCAACTCCAGGCATTAAAAAATTGAAAATACTAATGGTACAGAATTAAAAGCTAATTACTATATGAATTAGTTTTATTTCTTTCTCTTTATCATTGCCATCAAGAAAAATTTATTTTTCAAATGTCAGTGGGAATTGCTCATGAACAAGTCAGTTAAAATATAATGTAGTTAACGACTATGACCATGAAATTATAATATAATTCACATTAGAGACATACAGCAATTGTACTTAGTAGAATAAAAGAAACATTGCCCAATAGGCAGCAATAAAAGGTAGTGAGCTCATTGCTGTGAGAAATATTCAGAGACTAGATGACCACTTATCAATAATGTAATGATGTATTATAGGAAACATTTAGGAAATGTTTAAATAAAATAATGGATGAAGCAATTTACACAAAACTCCCTCCCTTTCATGGCAGTCTATGCTTCTGTGAAAAGTAACATGAAATAAAAGATTTAAACTGGTCAAGATTAATCCAAGACCCTAAGAATTTGTGGAAAGAATTGTTTAGTAGATAAAATCAACTTATATCAAGGACTTATTTATGTCACTATATATAAATCATCTCATTTAATTTTCACAATAAATCTGAGCTAAATATGATTCTCCGCCTACTCCTCAACAGCTAAGAGAGAAGGAAATTTGTACAAAGTCATACAGCCAGTGAGGTGGAACTAGAACCCCAAAGCCTATGCACTCAGCCATTTGTCTTTCTGTATTTAAAATTATCTAGGTATTCTTCCAATTATTCTGAAAAATGTGATTCTATTACATAATATTACAGTTGAAGTTTTGTAGAAAAATAAATATAGAGTAGATCATCTCAGGCAACCTGTCAATGACAAAATGCCAATACCCAGCTTAGGATTTTGGCTTAGTCAGTTCATTTGGATGACATATCTTAGCAGGTAGTCCTGGATATTTTCTCAAGAAACACCAGAAGTGGTTTCAGAGGATGTAGAGAAAGGATTTCTAGATCTTTGTGCCAAAAAAAAAGAAATTAATTTCCTCAGAATAAAAGCTTCTTTACCTTACACTGCAGAAATTAAGTGTAATTTGCATGAGTCTTTCAAAAAGCCCTACCAGAATTCACCTGGAAACTAATTGTCATCTACTAGCTTAGTTACAATGGAACCCCAGCCTAATTCAAATCTTCTTCACTAAAAAATTCATTTGACAAACTATTTTTTTTTTTTTTTTTTTTGGCTTAAAGTGTTTGGTTTCAGCAACAAGATTAGTATCACTCTTAGTTTTGTTTTTGTTTTTGTTTTTTACACAGTAACCAATTTAAACAAAACAACAGTCTGCTTTTGCAAGGAAATTACCACATATTTAAGTTTTAAGGTAAGTTAAATTCTGTCCATTAACATTTTTTAAGTCTCTCAACTTCTTTACCATCCATCACAGCTTTGTGACCTGGTAGGTTTTCTTGGATCCAGCAGTCCCCTGAGCTTCACGTTCCTGCTCAAAGAGCCCTGGCCATCACTATCCATTCTCTTTCTCCTCACCATCTCCTCATTATCTAATGCCTCAGAATAGCTCAGCCCTCCTAGTCATGAAAATGGCACTGCCACAGGATGCCATCACACATGCTGCAGCAAAGCCATCAGGAGTCCAGGGCCCAGGTTGGACCCAGTTGGAACTCCAGAAGCCTTGACTTGCTTATTGGTGCCCCCTGGACCAGACAACAAAGCCAAATGAGTGCAAAGGAGTTAACACTTTCTGTGCAAATTTTGACCAGTTCAAGTCAGAATATGGCAAGGGTCTGACATATAAATTCTTCCTTCCTCTAAACCATGGACAAACTGTTCCAGGAGCCCTCTCCTGGGTACATTCCACATGACTGAGCAACTAGTTCCGTGACTCCTAAGGCTGTTTGTCTTGGTAATACACCAAACTCCAAATCACATTTGCTTATAATAGTTTTCCCTCCTTCCCTCACACATAGAGCCCTAAGGTTGCCCCTCTAAAGCCTGAGAATGTTAGCCTTGCTTCAGTCTCTGATTTCCAAGAGACATTGTCTCAACTTTTTTCTTCTTGTTAGTTTTCCACAAGGCTTAAAGCAAAGAAATGCAAACATAGAAGTTTAATCAGGAGAAATTTTGTTTAGTTTAACATTACGACTAAAGCAATTTTCACAGATTTCTGAATGAAATCTGAGCAACACATAACTATATAACCATAATGTAACATTTTCCTGCAGTCTTAATTAAAAATTAATACAAATGACTATATTCTTTATTATTTAATTAATCATTACCAGAATTTACAAAATACCTCTTCCAATTTCGGGGGGAAAGGGTAAAACCTTCAATTTTTTTTCTGTTTTACTTCTCTATATAGGGAGTGACTTCCACTTTAAAACAGAAAATGCTGTTGCCAGAAAATGTACTGTCCTGGTGCTTTAAGGTCAACAGTTTAATTTTGGGTAAGCACTTTCCTTTCTTTTATTCCCATATCTTCATTATAGCTCACTTTCACATAAAGCTAAATGTACTCTTTCATCACCAAGCCAATAAAAAGGTTAATTTAAAGCAAGATGTGGAAAAAAAAAAGTCAGCAATTTACCATAGCCAATCTCTGATTCCCTTGAAATCTTTTATTCGTTTAATTGTTTTCATTTTGAATTATTCCAAGCACCCCAAAATCTAAAGACTAATAAAATGAACACAAGAGTACCTATCACCCTGCTTTACCCAATCCGGGCATCTGGCAAATCTACTTCAGATTTTTTAAATTAAAAGCACATTAGTTGGAGTCAATACCACGTAAGTACCGCTCCCTATGTCATTTTTTTCATCCTTTGCGATGAGGAATTTTGTTTTTCCATCTCTTATGGGAATTTGTGTCATTCATACATATGAATTCATATGTGGAAATAATCTTTTAATTTTTTTATAAATGACATTAAAATATAAATTTATTTAGTTAAACAATCTTGCTTGTGGCACTTTCTGTGTGCTAAACAATAATCCAGGAATTGAATTTACAGTGAAATACAATACAAAGTTTGTATTTTTTAGACTTATAGTTGAGGAGCAAAACACATAAATTTACAATATGCTATGTAAAAGTAATAATTGCTTTTTTTTTTTTTTTTTTTTGAGATGGAGTCTTGCTCTGTCACCCAGGCTGGAGTGCAGTGGCTGGATCTCAGCTCACTGCAAACTCCGCCTCCCAGGTTTATGCCATCCTCCTGCCTCAGCCTCCCGAGTAGCTGGGACTACAGGTGCCCTCCACCATGCCCGGCTAGTTTTTTGTATTTTTTTAGTAGAGATGAGGTTTCACCATGTTAGCCAGGATGGTCTCGATCTCCTGACCTCGTGATCCGCCCATCTCGGCCTCCCAAAGTGCTGGGATTACAGGCTTGCGCCACCGTGCCCGGCCTAATTGCTTTTTAAAAAGGATAAGCACTTTGGAAAGCAAAGGTGGGAGGATCACTTGAGCTCAGAAGTTTGAGACCACTGGACAACATAGTGAGACCTTGTCTCTACAAATAATTAGAAAATTAGCTGGACATTGTGATATGTGCTTGTAGTCTCAGCTACTCAGGTGGCCGAGGCAGGAAGATCTCTTGAGACCGAGAGTTTGAGGTTGCAGTGAGCTACTATCACACCACGGCACTCTAGCCTAGGCAATAGAGAGAGTTCCTATCTCGAGAGAGAGAGAGATAAGGAAATAAAGAGTGTTAGAGTGAGAGGTGCTAAAACATTTAGACTGATGAACAAAGATTTGAATAATGTACAGAAGAGAGACAGCACAGCAGCTGTGGAGAAGTCTCCTAGAGAGAGGTGAGAGCAAATAGCTAAGACAGGCCATGAATGATGAGTTCAAGAATCAAAAAGTGGCAAGAAAGAATGTAATGAGCCCAGTTGATGATATGGTTTGACTGTGTCCCCACCCAAATCTCATCTTGAATTGTAGTTCTCATAATCCCCACATATTGTGGGAGGGACGCAGTGGAAAGTAACTGAATCACGTGGGATGGTTTCCCCCATGCTATTCTCATGGTAGCGAGGAAATTTTCACATGATCTGATGGTTCTATAAGGGGCTTTCCCCTTTGTTTGGCTCTCATTTTTCTCTCTCCTGCTGCCTTGTGAAGAAGGACATGTTTGCTTCCCCTTCTGCCATGATTGTAAGTTTCCTGAGACCTCTCCAGCCCTTTGAAACTGTGAGTCAATTAAACCTCTTTCCTTTATAAATTACTCAGTCTCAGGTATGTCCCTATAGCAGCAAGAGAACACACTAATACTGCTGAGAACCAGAAGAGGAATTTGCAAATGTTCATTGTACAACATGCGTTTTTCATTTAAACATGACTTTTTAGAGATTGAACCATGTTGTAATGAATAAATCTTCCCATTTGTTAAGAAAATTTAATTATCCATGTCTATATTAGTTTACATTGTTTCCAATTTTTACTATTTTCACTGTAGCAAATAGTGCTACAATAAATGTGCTTTTTCATACCTCTGTTTTCAAACTCTCCCTATTTGTTGAAGACAACAGGTTTTTCACCTTTAGAATGACACATAATTTGAATTTTGATTATTATACAAATACCATATTTCCAGTGGAATCATTTGTTTTTATTTCTTTTAAATATTTCTCTATGATATGTATGCAAACTGAATGGGGTATTTTAATAGTTATTTTGACAGTAAATAAAATACTTACGGTGACGCTCACCTAGTCTGAAACTCAACTAGTTATATGTGTGGGAGGAAACTATTGATAAGATTCTGCTTCACACCTCAAACCAGAACTGCCAGCCTGATAAGCAAAGATCCCTCCTGTTACCCGTTTACTCTGGTGGCTGGGGGTAAAGTGAAACTCGTTATATATTCAAGACTAGTCAGAGGTGGGAAAAGTGCATCAAGGGAGAAAAATAGAACATGGCAAGCCATGGGTTAGTATTAACTAACATCAAAGAGTCAAGCAGATAGCAGAATTCTAGATTCATCCAGTAACCAGGAAGCCTACAATGTTGAGAGAAATAAAGCAAGAATAATCAGAAAGCAATGCAAATGTTGGAGATACAAGCAAATACACCAGATAACAAAATAAATTATTCAGGAAAATAGTCCAGTAAACATATACTAGATGCCTGATAATCAGGCAAGATTTTCTCTTGGTCAAATGTCCAAACACGGCTTCCTTGGATCTAAGCCCTAAAACAACCTAACAGGAACACCTCACCAGAAGGAGGAGTTACAGTGGGAGAAAAACAACAATGTCTCAAAACCACAAAACATAGCTTACATTTTTTTAAAAACTGAAAATGGAAAAAAATATAATGCACCTGCAATAGAAACTATCATTATCTTATCATTCCTGAGACCCTTATGTACCCCTTCTGACTTCTCACTGCCAATTCTTGCATCTCTCTAAATACTGTTTGTTTGTTTGTTTTCATTCTTCAATGCCCTGGAACAACACTTTGCTTATGGGCAGGAGACACCAGAAATGCCAAATTATTACTACTGTCAAGGAACAGTCCTCAATGAATGACTTACTGGAGTTGGTGTAACAGTACCCCAGCCTCCTCTCTGGCTAGGAGAGCCCAAAGACTTGATTTTGCCCTGGCCTCAGGTTGCCCCTAAGAAACTAAGTTCCAGGGGCACCCTGTGGTAGCTAGATTTGAAAAGCACCTGTTAGTGGCTACCAAACCTCCAATCCTCTGCTGGCACACCCCACATCATCCCCTGCAAAAGTACTTGAACTTCAATTCTTATTTGAGGGACTGACGTCTCCATTTTCTTTCTGGCCACGGGCTAGGGACCACTCTCAGCTCATAGAAGCCACTCCCAGTCCCTTTCCCCAGGAGCCCCTCCACTTCAGCAATGGAGAAAGCAACCAGGTCAAGCCCCTCTCATACTTGGAATCTCTCTAACTACTTCCTCAGTCACCAGCCAGAGAAAACTGCACTATTAAAGGACCTGTGTTTTCATGTGAGGCCTGCTCAGATAATGCTCATATCTTAAGGTCAGCTGACGTAGGGATTTCCCTAGGTTAGTTGGTTGATCGAATCCTCAAGGGCCAGGAGGCATGGAGAGCCATCTCATAATTGGGACAACCACAGCAATCATTTAATTGAACATGAGATTGAGGTGGTGTTTGCACAATTCTGTAAATATATAAATAATCCTTGAATTGTGAACTTAAAACTGATGGACTTTACGTATGTAACTTCTGCCACAATAAAACTTTTACAAATCACTTCCATGCATATCATCTTATTTATATCTTAGAAAATCTTTTGTATTTTAGTTATTATTATTCCTATTTTTGCAGATAAGGCCAAACTAAGACAGAGTTTAAGGTATTCCCATGAACACATAGTGGTAAAAGTAGAATCAAATGAATGCCTTTTGCAGATTACATTACTTTGTCCTATTTACTGCCTGTGTTATGTAAATGTAAGGCAACCTTATAATTTTTTAGATGCTTCTTGAAAAATACACACCATTTTATTTTTTTTTATTTTTTATTTTTTTTATTATACTTTAAGTTCTAGGGTACATGTGCATAACGTGCAGGTTTGTTACATATGTATACATGTGCCATGTTGGTGTGCTGCACCCATCAACTCGTCAGCACCCATCAATTCATCATTTATATCAGGTATAACTCCCCAGTGCAATCCCTCCCCCCTCCCCCCTCCTCCCTCCCCATGATAGGCCCCAGTGTGTGATGTTCCCCTTCCCGAGTCCAAGTGAGCTCATTGTTCAGTTCCCACCTATGAGTGAGAACATGCGGTGTTTGTTTTTCTCTTCTTGTGATAGTTTGCTAAGAATGATGGTTTCCAGCTGCATCCATGTCCCTACAAAGGATACAAACTCATCCTTTTTTATGGCTGCATAGTATTCCATGGTGTATATGTGCCACATTTTCTTAATCCAGTCTGTCACTGATGGACATTTGGGTTGATTCCAAGTCTTTGCTATTGTGAATAGTGCCGCAATAAACATACGTGTGCATGTGTCTTTGTAGTAGCATAATTTATAATCCTTTGGGTATATACCCAGTAGTGGGATGGCTGGGTCATATGGTACATCTAGTTCTAGATCCTTGAGGAATCGCCATACTGTTTTCCATAATGGTTGAACTAGTTTACAATCCCACCAACAGTGTAAAAGTGTTCCTATTTCTCCACATCCTCTCCAACACCTATTGTTTCCTGATTTTTTAATGATTGCCATTCTAACTGGTGTGAGATGGTATCTCATTGTGGTTTTGATTTGCATTTCTCTGATGGCCAGTGATGATGAGCATTTTTTCATGTGTCTGTTGGCTGTATGAATGTTTTCTTTTGAGAAATGTCTGTTCATATCCTTTCCCCACTTTTTGATGGGGTTGTTTGTTTGTTTGTTGTATATTTGTTTGAGTTCTTTGTAGATTCTGGAAATTAGTCCTTTGTCAGATGAGTAGATTGCAAAAATTTTCTCCCATTCTGTAGGTTGCCTGTTCACTCTGATGGTACCATTTTAAAACACACATCACATTACAAACAATTTTATATTTTGCTGTAGAATTGCTTTCAGGTTTTAAATCGGTTTCTACATGGTTAAAGTGGAAGAAAATACTTAGCAAGTCAATTGCTGTTTTTTACAAACCTATTCCCTACATAGCAGAGCTAGGGCAGCAGGGAGGGAAGTATCTTGTGATGAACATTAACAGTAGATGAGAACTTCAGTCAGCTTTTCTCAGTGTACAAAGAAATGTATAATGAATTCTAGTGTCCCATATTAGAGATAGTCTATTTTATACTCTACACATTTTGCCTAAGAGTATGGAGTCTCAAACGCCCCACATGAACAGTCACAGCTGTTATTTCCACTGATTCAGAAACGACGGTCCTAAAATAAATCCCACGCTTAATTAGCAATTCAAATATTGCATAAAATATTTCTATGCTCCAATTTTTTTCAGCTGATGAAAATTCAGGTTTTTTAATAAAAAGGAAGACAACTAAAATATTATAAGTCCAAGGAGAATGCAGAAATAAAATTGATTTTAATTGTATTTCTTCCCCTAAAGGAAAAACATTTTTCTCACGTAAAGTATGTTTTAGGGATCACTAAAAATTTGCAATTGCTTAACAGTTGCCTGGCGCGCGCACACACACACACACACACACACACACCCATTGATAAAAGTTTTGAATACTGACAAAAGAATATGTTATAAACTATTAAAATGTGAAACTGTCAGTTGCTTTTAATTTCATAAATGACCAATATTCATTAAACGTGCAAAAAATATATGTACATGTATATATATTTAATTTCTACCATCCCTATCGGTTTAGTCATCCAAGATGTCTTGAAGACATTTTCTTTTTCTTCTTTCTTATCCACACTATGCCTTCAACACAAAATAAAATGAAGTGCCATTATAGATGTTTTACTGTTAGAAAGTCTTAGAACAATCATTCCTTAGCTCTTTTCACTTTGCCTAATTTTACTTATACATATATCAAGTGAGATGCTTGTTAAATAGTCGATTCGTGTTCAGAGTAGCCACATGTGACCCCAAGTTAGTGACAGTAAACACTTAAAATAGTAATAAGGCCGTTAAAAGTCTCAGTTGGCTAAATTACAATCCCTGGGGCAGTCTCTTCTTTACACCCTGCACTACTTTCTTGCCATCATTAACAGTTAAATTCAGAGAGCAAACCCTGTTACTTCCGTTTTTTTTTTTTTTTTTTTTTTGAGACGGGGTCTCTCTCTGTCGCCCAGGCTGGAGTGCAGTGGCACAATCTCGGCTCACTGCAACCTCCGCCTCCCAGGTTCACCCCATTCTGCCTCAGCCTCCCGAGTAGCTGGAACCACAGACGCCCGCCACCATGTTCGGCTAATTTTGTGTATATTTTGGTAGAGATGGGGTTTCACAGTGTTAGCCAGGATGGTCTCGATCTCCTGACCTCGTGACATGCCCGCCTCAGCCTCCCAGGGTGCTGGGATTACAGGTGTGAGCCACCGTGCCGGGCCCTCTGTTACTTTTTAAGCCTTTTATAATTATACTACTCCAGGGGTGCTGGTGACCTCAGGCTCTGATCAAAAACTTGGTTGACCGTTAGAAATGGTGGGCCTTCAGTGAAAGAGAAATGGGTTTGGATATAATATATTTAAATACACAAGTTTTCTACTCTGTCATTATTTTGCTCAGAAGCAATGTTTTTTGTCTCCCCTGGAAGAACTGTGAATGAAGTGATAGTTCTTATGTGATATGGTAATTTCATATCACATGATTTATGTTGTCTCAGTTCCCATTGTGAGTTTTGGTTTAACTTTCTTACACCAGAAACTGGACCCAGTTACCCTTGACAGTTTCTAGCTCTACACCTCTCCTAGTAACTGCATCCTTAGTAACTGGCTAGACAAGACTGCTTAGAGTTTCTTGAGAAGTAGGCTTGCTGACAGCTTGGCATCGTGCAATTCTGAACTTTCAGAGTCCCTAGAAATAACGTTAATTTGGTACAGCCACGTAACCAACTATGCAGTCATCTACACAGCTTCTTCATACTCTTATTCGCTCTACTTTCTACACAATAAACAATTTCATAGTATAAACAGAATAAAGAAAAACAATCAAGGGCAGAAAGAAGACAAAATTAAGGATTAATTTACTAGCAGCTTGCCAGTACACAAATTTGTATCAGTGGAATATATTGGAAATGGGATATCAGTTAATATGCTTTCCATACATGACATCTTGCACAACTGGCAAATATAAATTGAATCATACTCGAAAGTATGTAATATGGAATGCACTGGCCAGATGACTGCCTTTTAAATTGTTATTTCTAAGCAGCTGACAGCCTGAGAAATGAAGAAACAGAAAGGATGGTGTATTGGTGGTGTACTAGGAGCAGATGAAGATTGCAAATGTGTGTGATTAGGCAAGGTAAATAAATAGGTTGATGGATAGATAGATCTATCTTGGAATTCCTCCTGAGAAACTGTTCAGAAAATTTATAGTAAAAAAATTCTTATTTGAACAGGAATAAAACTTTTAGTGATAGATAATGTATTTCTCAGTTCATCTAACTAATTAAATGTTGAGCAAACTATTTAAGGATCATCAATTTTTGGAGAAGGCTAAGAAAACTGTGGCAGGATGTAATAGTACCACTTCTGATGCTAGCAGAATTGTCCTTAGAATTCTCCTATCTTTATTCCCAAAAGGAGATCACGAGTTGTTTACCTAATTCTACTCATAATGACACCGAAATTTCCTAAATAATTGTCTTCTCTAATCACCACCATCTGAAAACTACAGTGAGGAGATGCCATTTGCAAAACTTTTACAATCCTGGGGAAATTTATGCAATCATACATAAAATACATTTATTTTTGTTATAACTATATGAAAAATTATAATTGGTCTTATTTTAATAAACCTTTTCTGTCATTTTTTGAGAAATTTTATTTTGAGTATAATTCTCATGCTGTTAACACTGCTTTCTAAAATTCATATTGAAGACAATGCAAGTTCACCCGAAGATGTCTTTCTTGCAGTTGTTAAAATATGAACTAAATTATGAATGACTATAGCAGTGAATGAAAGTACCTTCAACATGCTACTAAAGCAGAAGACAAAGAAGAGCTTCTCTGCAGCCTTCATAATTCTAACAAAGACACTAAAATAGTGGAAGTTTTCTTCAAATCTTTTGGCGTGTCTTAATGATGCCAATTTATAATTCCAACATCTTCACTCTTTTGCAAGCAATTTAATATCTTTTTAAATGTAATTGGTCATGTTTACTCTTTCAGATTTGAGGTCATCTCCTTTTCTCCTGTGTTGATCACTCAGTCTTCACCATGACACCGACTCAAAACATCTAGCTCTCATGGGCCTGACCCATAGTTCCTTCCATTGAGGCAAAGCGGCTAGGGCATGCTGGGAGCGGAGCTTTTCTCTGACTCTGAATTTGGTTAATGTAGTGCATTCACCCAGAGGCGAAAGAGTCCTTTACAAGAGCTCTGAAAACACGCAGCACCGTGGAAGGAAACATACCATCTGAAGCAATACAGAGTACATTTATAAAATAGAATAGCTATTTTTAAAGTCTACTAAATAGGATCCACATTAGGCAGAACTATTTAGGGGTGCTTCCACATTGATGATGAAACCAGTTGAGATACATTTATCATTTAAGAAACCATCCTTCTGCTCTTTTTTAATTATTTATTTTGAAATAATTATTGACTCACCAAAAGTTGCAAAAATCATAGAGTCCTGTTAATCGTCACCCAGCTTCCCCTAATGTTAACAACATGTATAATTATATTAAAAGTATTATGTCAAAACGAGAAATTGGCATTGAGTCAATGCCGATAACTAAATTACAGACTTTATTCAGGTTTCAACAGTTTTTACCTGCACTCTTTGTGAGTGTGTATAGTTCTGTACAATGTGCTCGTGTAACCACCATTAAAATAAAAATATTACACTGTTCCATCATTGTAAAGGAGTTCTCATGAGCTATCCCTTTATAGCCACCCTCTCTTGTCCCTAGCAACTACTGAACTTCTCTCCAGCTCTATGATTTTATTTCAAGAATTTTCTATAAATGGAATCATATAGCATACAAGTTTTTTAATGCAACATATTATTTTAATTTTACTTCAGTAATTTGTATTCAAATAGCCTGATGCACTCAATTTTTCATAGTAAATATGCTTTAGGAAGGAAAAAATCTTCATACGATTCTGTTGTGATGCTAATAAATAGAGGAGGGGCCAATACTAGTAATTTTTTAATAACAAATTAATATATTCTTGCAAATATATGCAATGTTAAAAACATGGCATCTCTTTTGTTACTAAATTTCTTCCTTTTCTTGGGTAACCTTGAGAATTTGGCTTCTGTGTCATTCTTTTTATATAGTGAACTCGTATAATTTTGTGTCAGCCCCCATTGTGAATGTAGGTTAAACTTTCTCAAACCACAAGCAGGGCCTAGACACCCTTGACAGCTTCCAGCTCTACTCCTTCCCCAGGTCCCCAGTGTGGTAGATCCAAATATTTGTCTTATACAGCTGCCTCCTGGTGACCACATTCCCATGAGACAGCTAGTTACAACTTACTTGACTGGCCCTGCTAACTTTCATACCCCATATGAACTGTGCAAATATGCCACAATGACCACCTCTCAGAGACAGGTGACCTCCTAAAAGTTGTGCCTGCTTGCTTTAAACCCATCAATTAAAGATTCCCACAGGAAACCTGCTGAGATCACGCCCTGGGCCCCAGTAAAGGCACCAGCCTGTGGGTCCCTCCCTCTCTTTTTTCATTGACCAACCTCCATGTGACCTTCAGGCACGTCATTCACTCCCAGAACCTGTAATTAATAAAATATTTATTTCCATCTTGTGCCTCTTCTAATCACTGAAGAGGTATTCTTTATAAAAATAAAATCGAAACCTTAAAACACGTGATTGGCTTTCTTCACTCAGCATGTAATGTCTTTAAAATTCATCCAACTTGAATGTACATTGGCAGTTTGTCCTTTTTTATTACTATATAGTGTTTCCATTGTGTAGATGTACCACAACATGTTTAAGCCTTTATCTTTTTGAAGGACATTTGTGTTGTCATCAATTTGGAACCATAGCTGCTGTGAACATTCATGAATAGGTTTTGTGTGAACATGTTTTCATTTTTCTGGGATAATTTCCCAGGAGTGTATTTGCTGGATCATATAATCCCATCTTCATTTAAAATTCTGAAATGTGTTCATCGTGGGTTTTTTGCATTAATTTTTATTTTTTTAAACATTGCATTAAAGTGTCATTTACCTTAATTACTGATGTTTGGCACCCTTCCTTAAATCATTTACCAGAGGTGAGCACCTCACTTACCTGACCTTAGTCATGGCCCCGGCTATGTAGGTATTTCATTTTATAAGTATCTGTCTAATGGTTTCCTAGAGGGGCTGGCAATGTGGCTGGAATTTTCACCAGCAATATATGAATGATCCAGTTTCTATGCATCCTCACCAGTATTTGATATTGTGACTTGTCTATTCTGTGACTTTTCTTTTCATCCTCTTTACAGTCTTTCAAATACCAAAAGTTTTTTTCTTTTTTTTAATCAGGATGATAGGCAATTTATCAATTTTTCTTCAAAGAATTAGTATTAGTTCTAAAACTTTATTACGTAACCCTTAGGTCCCAAAGATTTTCCCATATTTTGTTTTTTCTAATGGTTTCATATAGTTTAAAATTTTACATTTAATTTCAGGATCCATTTGGTTAAATTTTTTATAAGAAATGAGGTTTAAGTTAATGATGTTTTATTTTAGAGTTTTTATCTAAACTGGTTGCTTTATTTTATCAAATTTATATTCAAATTGTATAGAAATTATATATATATATATATATTTGCTACTTGACCTATGAAAGGAATATGACTAATATTTGGTACTTTTAACCTCTACCCTAGTATCAGTAACACCACTAAAATAAGCTACTGATAAATTAATTGGGGTCTTGTTTGTATGTTTGCTTTTGGTTGTAGGTTTTTCAATAAAAAAACAAAAAAGTCATTTCTCTCATCCTTCCCACAGAAAGTGGGTTAGACCTTAGTGCATTTAAGTGTATAGATCCACTGCCTAATGGGAAAACTAGAATTCCTTTGTTAATATTTTAGTCTGATCTCCAACCCTTCCACAAAATCCTCTTCAAAATTTTAAGAAATCTGGGAAACAAATTGAAACCAACACATATTCAGAAGGTCTATGCCATGATTCACAACCTATTTAAGCATAATGCACATTTTTATTGTAAGAAATATATGATAACACTCTAGTTGTTATTCTGAAATGAATTCATAAATGATAAAAAACTACTTACATATAAATTTTTAATTCAGTATAGTGGTCAGTATAGTGTATAATAAAGGTGAAATAAAAGGAAATTGATTTATAATCATATGTATATCATTTTAATGTTTGAGCATGAGTACACTAAAACATATAATGAAATAGTCAGATGATTTTACTTATGTGTAATCTCCCAGTGCTATAGCTACAAGTACAGTCTGTTACAGGCATGTTGTACTGGCCATTTAAAATTCGTGAATTAGAATGTCATTGTTTTCATAATTTGTCAAAATGGTAATCAAATTTTGGTAGTATACTTAGCAAAACAAAGTAACTCTTTTCTCAATTTACACAACATTTGCATTCCTACAAATGTATATAAAAACAATACGAAAACTATTTATTGTGTTGATTTTTACTACGGAGCTAAATTTTCACCTCAAATAAACATAAATGCATTTCTCACCTTTGTAGAGGTAACTGTAGAGAAGTTATCTCCACAATTAAAGAAACAAGATTTTGCTCATCAGAAGTGCTGCCTACATTGCAGAACATCTAACATCCCCAGTCAGCGATTATTAACACCATACCCTCTTACATGCTTTCTCAATACCCCATAAAGGTGTGAGCTGACTCACTACTAAGAAACCCCAGCCTAATCTAACTGGCACGAATTCTGATTACTGAGGACACTAAGCAAATTATGTAAATGCATGAATTTGCCTGGTTATTAGGTCTGTAGAGTGCTTTAAATTTCAGTGTTTTAAGTACTTAAATGTATTCATAAACAATGTTGGAGGTCTTCCAAGATGACTGACTAGGGGCACAGGACACTCAACCCCTCCACAAAGAAGAGCCAAAAAACCATATAGATAATCACACTTTGAATAGAACTTCTATTTTTTTTTTTTTTTTTTTTTTGAGACAGAGTCTGGCTCTGTCGCCCAGGCTGGAGTGCAGTGGCTGGATCTCAGCTCACTGCAAGCTCCGCCTCCCGGGTTTACGCCATTCTCCTGACTCAGCCTCCTGAGTAGCTGGGACTACAGGTGCCCGCCACCTCGCCCGGCTAGTTTTTTGTATTTTTTAGTAGAGACGGGGTTTCACCGTGTTAGCCAGGATGGTCTCGATCTCCTGACCTCGTGATCCCCCCGTCTCAGCCTCCCAAAGTGCTGGGATTACAGGCTTGAGCCACCGCGCCCGGCGAATAGAACTTCTAAAAGAGAGTACTGGATTCAGCAGAGAAGAGGCAGGAAATACTTGAGACACCTGAGAAGAGGGAGGTGATGGGGACAGTCCAGCTGTGATGGGCTGGAAGCCCATAGAGGTTCCCCAGTGCAAGGAGAGGGCAAGAAGAGATCCTCAGTGTTCACATTCTCACTGCAGACTTCCGTACTCCTAGCTATAGGAGAGTCCCCCAACCCCTGTAATCTCTGAGACTGGCATAGGGATTTCCCTGTAGTCTACATGATGGTATCACTCCAGAGAGGGAGTTCACACTGGATCCCACACCATCCCTGAGTCTCAAACAATTGCAGCAAAGGGCCATTTTGAGAGCCCAAACCCCAGCAGATTGCATCCTTACATGAGGCCCAAGAGCCTGTGTATCCCCACATCCCTGAAGCCCCACTAACATCCTCCTACCTCCACCTGGAGGGCTACAGTGGTGAGATGCTGGTTAGACCCAGCAAGGCACTAGGGGCCCTAGCACTCTAGCCCACATAGTTTCCTGCATGCCAGGAGAAGGGCAGTGCAGAGCAATAGAGAGGCTGAAACCAGGACAAAAAGAACCAAAAAGCATACTCCCCAGAGTGTGAAACCCACATGTCTTGGGCCACTATCACCGACAGCAACCCTGCCTCCCTGCAACAGCAGGAATGCTACCCATGTCCAAGTACTCTGGGGACAGACTCTATTCACCATCTCCTACAGCCACTGTCACCACTGGAAAATTAAATGCATAATCCCCAGAGTCTAAACCTTACCTTTGTGGGGCCATTGTCACTAACAGCAATGCTGCCGCCTCTATGTGCATGTGCCCTAAAGGCAACATTTCAACACTCACTGCCTTTGCTGCCACCACCACACAAGCACACCACCAGGGCCTAGGGATAACCCTGCCCTGCTCACCACAGCCTGTACCTGTCTTTGCCACTGGGGAGCCTGAGGACAGTGACCAAGCCTGCTACCTGGGGGTCCATTGATCAAACCGCCCAATTGGTCACTGGGCACACATGTAGATCACCGGGGAGCCAAAGAACAAGTCCAGAAATAACTGCTACTGATACCCAAGCATAAGATTGCCCCATCCTATCCAACACTGCTGGCATCTGGAAACTTGTCCTGGGGGCTTGAGGACAGACATGCCTGGCTTGTCACAGCCACCGCTAGCATCAGCAGATGCCACCTGGAAGCCCAAGCATTTGTCCCACTACTACTACTATCACTGCCCACATGACACACACTGCTCAAGAGTCCAGGGACTCCTACCTGACTATCTGCTTCTACTTCTGGCACTCAAGCAAGCATTTGGAGACCTAAGGATAGTCCTGTCTGGACCTGCTAGAGCCAGTGCATATGTATACTGGCTGGGGCTCAAGGATAGGCATACTTGGCCTATTGCTGCCACTATGGGGTCCTGAAGATTGGCCCACATGGTGTCCCATTCCCAGCAAAAGCTCCTTTCAGCCTTCACTAACACCTGCATGCTAAATCACTGAAAAAGTCAGACACCACTGATACTGTTTACAGGCAAAGCAATCATATAAAAACTACACTACTGCCAGGATCCAGAATCAAAGCTAAAGTGCCCTACGCAAATGAAACCACAGCTAGATCTACAGGAAAAACTCCTCTCCAATGAAAGCCAATTCAAAAAGTTAGAAGTCACTGTTACACCTCAGGGACAGATATCAATGAAGGGCTACAAGAAACATAAAAGAGCAACAACAACAAAAATGACACCTCCAAAGGAATACAATAATTCTCCAACAACAGATTCCAACAAAAAGAAATGTACTAAATACCTTATTCAAAATAATGATATTAAAGAATTTCAGTGAGATACAAGAGAACACAAATAAGCAATACAAAGAAATCAGAAAAAAATTCAGAATATGAATGAGAAATTCAAGAAAAGATAGATATTATTGAAAAGAATAAAACACAATCCTTGAACTAAAGAATTTCATAAATGAAATGTAAAATACAATTGCACACTTCCATAACAGACTAGATCAAACAAAATAAAGAATTTCAGAACTTGAAGACAGGTCTTTTGGTATAACCTAGCCAGGTTTTTTAAAAATGAAAAAAAAAAAAAAAAGAAAGCCTACTTGATATATGGTACATGATAAAGCAACAAAATATCTAAATTTGGGGTCTCCCAGAAAAGAAAAAGAAGTTTAATGGCAGAAAAAAATGAAAAACAAAATAATACCTGAAAAATTTTCAAGATTAGTAAGAGACTTACACTCCAGACACAGGACATTCAGGGATCCCCAGATAGATACAACCCGAAAGGAACTTCTCCCTGGCACATTATTTGTCTAATTGTCAAAGACCGAAGACAAGGAGAATTGCAGAAACCATAAGAGAAAAATATCTAGTCACATATAAAGCATATAAAGGAACCCCTATTTTACTAACAGCACATTTCTCAGCAGAAACCTGGCAGGTCAGGAAAGAATGGGATAATATATCCCATTATCTGAAAGAAAATAACTGGTAACCTAGAATACCATATCCAGAAAAGTTATCATTCATAAGAGAAAGAGAAATAAAGATTCCCAGATACCCAAAAACGAAGAGAATTTTTTACCACTAGAATGTCCTTACAGAAAATGCTCAAGGGAATCCTATACCTGAAAGATAAAGAGAGATACCTACAGTCATGAAAACATGAAAGTGTAAACTAACTGGTACAGCAAACATAAAAATATGGAAGAGGAAGAACTTAAATGTTATTACTACCAAACCATAACCATAAACTATAAAAGAGAAAGAAAGGAACAAGGAATATACAAAGTAACCACAAAACAATTAACAAAATGACAGTAATACATCCTCACATATCAAAATTACATTGAAAGTAAATGAATTAAACTTTCCAATTACAATTTATATACTTACATGATTCAACTATATGCTGTGTCCAACATACTCACTTCACCTCCTAAGACACATATAGACTGAAAGTATAGGAATGGGAAAAAGCAATCTACTCAATCAAAAGCAAAAGCAAGCAAGAATAGATATATCAGATAAACAGACTTTAAGTCAAAAATAGTAAAGATATCAAGAAAGTACTTATATAATAATAAAAGAATCAATTCATCAAGAAGATTTAACAATTCCAAATATATATGCACTGTATTAGTCTGTTTTCACACTGCTGATAAAGACATACCCAAGACTGGGCAATTTACAAAAGATAGAATGAGCTTACAGTTCCACATGGCTGGGGAGGCCTCACAATCATGGTGGAAAGCAAGGAAGAACAAGTTATATCTTACATGGATGGCAGCAGGCAAAGAGAGAGAGAGAGCTTGTGCAGGGGAGCTCCTCTTTCTAAAACCATCAGATCTCATGAGACGTATTCACTATCATGAAAACAGTATGGGAAAGAGCTGCCCTCATGATTCAGTTACCTACTACAGGGTGTCTCCCATAGGGTCCCTCTCATAACATGTGAGAATTCAAGGTGAGATTTGGGTGGGGACACATCCAAACCATATAAGGCACCTAACACTGGAGTACTCAGATAAATAAAGCAAATATTCGTAGATATAAAAGGACAGATATCCTCCAACAAGATAATAGCTGAGGACTCCAAAACTCCACTCCTTGGAATAGATTGATTACACAGAAAATCAGCAAACACTGGATTCCAACTGTACATTAGCCTAAATGGATCTAAACAGATATTTACAGAACATTTCATCCAACAGATGCAGGAATACACATTCTTCTCATCAACATATGATACATCCTCCAGGAGGTACTACATGTTAGACCACAAAATAAGTCTGAACAATTTTTTAAAATTGAAATCCTCTCAAATATCTTCTCAGACTACAATAGCATACAACAAGAAATCAGTAACATGAGAAACTTTGAAAACTCCACAAATACGTGGAAATTAAGCAACATGCTCTGGAACAATCACTGGGTGAGTGAAAAAATTAAAAGAAAAATCAAAACTTTTTTTGGAAACAAACAAAAATGGAAACAATATACAGAAACCTGCAAGATATAGGAAAAATGTGGTGCTACCAGGGAAATTTATAACAATAAATGCCTTCATCAAAAAGGTAGAAATATTTCAAATAAACAACCTAACAATGTACCTCAAGGGACTAGAAAAGCAAGAAAAAAAATCAAACCCCAAATTAATAGAAGAAATAAAAAAGACCATAGCAGAACTAAACAGAGACTAAAAGGAACAATACAAATAATAAACAAAATGAAAACTTGGTTTATCAAAAAGATATATAAAATTGAAAAACCACTACATATACGAACCAAGGAAACAAGAGGGAAGACCCAAATACACAAAACTAGAAATTAAAAAGGAGACATTATCACTGATACCACAAAAATACAAAAGATCATCAAGACTACTATGAACAACTAAACACTAATAAACTAGAAAACCTAGAAGAAATGGATAAATCCCTGGACACATACGACCTACTAGATTGAATCAGAAGAATTGAAAACATGAACAGCCCAATAATGAGTAACAAGATAGAATCAGTAATAAAAATTCCCTCAAGAAAAGCCAAGGACTAGATCACTTCACTGCCAAATTCTACCAAACAGGTAAAGAAGTAATACAAATTATCCTTAAACTATTACAGAATATTGGAGAGGAGGATTCTTTCTAACTTATTATATGAATCTTGTAATACCCTGATACCAAAATCAAACAAGGACACAAGAAAAAAAAAAAAAAAAAACTACATGCCAGTGTCCCTGGTGAACATAGATGCAAAAATCCTAAATGAAATACTAGCAAACTGTATCTAACAGCACATCAAAAATATAATACACCTATCAAGTAGGATATGTTCCAGGAATGCAAGTATGGTTCAACATACAGAAGTCTACAAACATGATATATAACGTCAACAGAATAAAGTAAAAAAAGCCATATGATCATTTCAATAGATACAGAAAAAGCATTTGACAAGAACATTCTTTCCTGACAAAAATGCTAAACACAGCATAGAAGGAATATACCTCAAAATAATAAAAGCCATATATGACAAATCCACAACTAATGTACTAAAATGGGTATAGCTGAAAGCCTTTCTTCTAAGCATCAACACTAGGCAAGGATGCTCAGTTTCACTTCTCCTATTCAATATATCACTTGAAGTTCGAGCCAGAACAACCAGGAAAAAGAAAGAAATAAAAGTCATCCAAAGTGGAAAAGATGGGATCAAACTGTCACTCTTTACAGATAATATAATCTTATACTTCAGATTCAACCAAAAAAAGCGCTTTGATCTGATAAAAACAAAGATTAGATGAAGGACACAAAATCAACATATAAAAATCATTAGTGTTTCTACACATCAATAACAAACCAACTGAAAGAGAAATCAAGAAAACAATCACGTTTACAACAGATACCAAGAAATAAAATGCCTAGAAATAAATTTAATTAATAAGGTGAAAAACATCTGCAAGGAAAAGTACACAATACTGATGAAATAAATTGAAGAGAACACAAATGGAAAGACATCCTATGCTAACAGATTAGAATAATTAATATTGTTAAAATAACCATATTGTCCAAAGCATCTACAGATTCAACACAATTCCTATCAAAAGACCAATGACATTTTTCACACAAACAGAAAAAGCAATCCTACAATTTGTATAGAACCAGAAAAGAGCCTGAATAGCCAAAGAAATCATGAGAAAAAAGAATAAAGTTGGAAGCACCACACTACCTGAATTCAAAATAAATGATAAGGTCATAGTAACCAAAAGAGCCAGATATGGGTATAAAAATAGACACAGAGACCAGTGGAACCAAATAAAGAACCCAGAAATAAACCCTCATATTTACAACCAACTGCTATTTCACAAAGATGCCAAGAATATACACTGGGGAAAGAAAATCATCTTCAATAAACAGTTCTGGGAAAACTGGATATCCATATGCAGAAGAATGAAACTAGATGACTATCTCTCTAAATATATAAAAATTAACAAAAGCGAAAATAAACAAATGTAACTACATTAAACTAAAGATCTTCTGCACAGCAAATGAAACACTCAATGCAGTGAAGAGGCAATCTGTTAAATGGGAGAAAATAGTTGCAACTATTCATCTTACAAGGGTCTAAAATCCAGAATATTTAAGTTTGTAAACAAATCAATAGCAAATCACACACAATCTTATTTAAAAGTGGGAAAAGGACCTAAATACACACTTATCAAAAGAAGACATATGAATGCCCAACAGGTATGTGAAAAAACACTCAGTATTGCTAATCATCAGAAAAATGTAAATCAAAACCACAGTGAAATATCATCTTACCCCAGTTAGAACTGTATTATCAAATTACAAAAAATTGCAGATGCTGATGGGTATGCAGAGAAAAGGGAACACTCATACACTGTTAGTAGGAATGTAAGTTTATAGAGCCTCTATGGAGAACAGTATGAAAGTTTCTCAGACAACTAAGAATAGAACTACCATATGATCCAGCAATGCCACTACTGGGTATCTAACCAAAAGAAAAGAAATCAGTATATGATAGAGTTGGGCTGTGTCCCCATCCAAGTCTCATCTTGTATTGTAATTCAGACAATCCCCATGTGCCATGGGAGGGATCCAGTTGGAGGTAATGGAATCATGGGGGTTATTTCCCCTCAGGCTGTTCTTGTAATAATGAGTGAGTTCTCAGGAGATCTGATTTATTATTATTATTATTAATTATTATACTTTAAGTTCTAGGGTACATGTGCACAACGTGCAGGTTTGTTACATATGTATACATCTGCCATGTTGGTGTGCTGTACCCATTAACTTGTCAGTCACATTAGGTATTTCTCCTAATGCTATCCCTCCCCCCTCTCCTCACCCCACGACAGGCCCCGGTGTGTGATGTTCCCCTTCCTGTGTCCAAGTGTTCTCATTGTTCAATTCATACCTATGAGTGAGAACATGCAGTGTTTGGTTTTCTATCCTTGTGATAGTTTGCTCAGAATGATGGTTTCCAGCTTCATCCATGTCCCTACAAAGGACATCAACTCATCCATTTTTATAGCTGCATAGTATTCCATGGTGTGTATGTGCCACATTTTCTCAATCCAGTCTATCATTGATGGACATTTTGGTTGGTTCCAAGTCTTTGCTATTGTGAATAGTGCCGCAATAAACATACGTGTGCATGTTTCTTTATAGCAGCATGATTTATAATCCTTTGGGTATATACCCAGTAATGGGATCACTGGGTCAAATGGTATTTCTACTTCTAGATCCTTGAGGAGTCGCCACACTGTCCTCCACAATGGTTGAACTAGTTTACAGTCCCACCAACAGTGTAAAAGTGTTCCTATTTCTCCACATCCTCCTCCAGCACCTGTTGTTTCCTGATCTGATGGTTTTATATGCTTCTGGCCTTTCCCCTGCTTGCACTCACCCCATCCTACTGCCCTGTAAAGAAGATGTCTGCTTCTCCTTTGCCTTCCACCATGATTGTAAGTTTCCTGAGGCCTCCCCAGCAATGCTGAATTGTGAGTCCATTAAATCTCTTCCCTTCATAAATTACCCAGTCTCAGGTACTTCTTCACAGCTGTATGAGAATGGACTAATATAGTACATCAAAGGGATACATGTGCCCCCTATGTTTACTGCAGCACTATTAACCATAGCAAAGATATAGAACCAACCTAAACATTTATCAGTGGATGAATAGATTTTTAAAAATGTGGTATATTTACACAACGAAATACTACTCAGCCACAAATAAGAATGAAATCATGTCATTTGAAGCAACATGGATGGAACTGGAGGTTATTATGTTAAGTGAAGTAATGCAGACACAGATAAACAAATATCTCATGTATTTACTCATATGTGGAAGCTAAAAAGAAATTGATCTCATGTAGGTAAAGAGTACATGGATAGTTACCAGAGGCTGTTAAAAATAAGGATTTGTGTTGAAATGAAGAGAGGTTGAATAATCAGTACCAACATACTTTCAAATAGAAAGAATAAATTCTAATGTTCGATAATAGATTAGGGTGACTATAGTCAACAATGTACAGTACATTTCAAAATAGCTAGAAATGAGGACTTAAAATGTTCTCAACACATAGAAATGATAAATGCCTCTGGTGATGAATGTCCTATATAGCCTGACTTGATCATTACATATTCTATGCATGCAACAAAATATCACATGTACCCCATAAATATGTACAAATATTATGTAGCAATGAAAAATAAAATTTAAAACACCTAACACTATGCCTCCCACACAAAATACATTCACTTTCTGGTGTATTCTAACTGTAGCTTGCCAGGTAATGAACCCTTATCTAGACCAGTTAATTCATTCCTTCTGGATTTTCTGAAAGCATAAGATAAATGATGTTGGTGCTTCAATAGGAAGATGATTCTGTAACAGGGCTTTGTAAACAGGGGGCAGATACCTCCAGTGGAGGTATTTATATTTGAATAAAAATGTAAAAGCCCATAAGTAAACATCTCAGAATTGCTGAAAATTGACTGAAAACCTCCGTGAGGGAACTTCCAAAGGCTGTATTTGAAAAAGAAATAAAAAGTTAATTCAGAAAATAAGCAATGGTGAAAATAAATGGTAGTGACAAGGATAAGCCCAAATTAACATTGGCTGTATTCATAGCATTAAGACAAACAATGGTAGGTTGAGCGTGCTGGCTCATGCCTGTAATCCCGACACTTTGGGAGGCTAAGGCAGATGGATCACCTGAGGTCAGGAGTTCAAGACCAGCCTGACCAACATAGAGAAATCCAGTCTCTACCAAAAATACAAAAATCAGCTGGGCTTGAAACTGGGAAGGGGAGGTTGCTGTGAGCCAGGGTCACGCCACTGCACTCCAGCTGGGCAACAGAGTGAGACAAAAAAAAAAAAAAAACAAAAACAAAACAAACAAACAAAAAAAAGTAATAACAATTGGAAGGGGTCACTAATGAGAATGAACTCAATACTAGACAAAAATAACATTAAAGAGGATATAACTTTCATCTCTGAAAAAAGTAAGAAGTTCGTGCATTTTCTCCCCTCAAAACAGGTATCAAACGAGACAAAATTGTTCCAAATAATTGTATCAAGTACATGGGAATCAACTTAAGGCAAGAAACACAATGAGAAGCATTTATTTACTAAAAGAAAATAAATCAAAAAACTGCTAAACTTCAGGTAAGACCTGTGGGTAGCTAGAGCATTTATGCCTGAGGCTTCCACAATCACCATAGCAACTTGGACAGCATGGTGATTCTGCAGGGCCATGGCTGGTTATGAACAACAGAGGCAAAGTAGCCAGAGGGGGGCTGACTTAATTGGGGCTGGCGGGTAGAGCCCTGACACTCGGGGGCATTGTCAGTACAAGTAGCAAATTCATTAGATAATGACTGGGGAAAGCCAACAGCTCCCTTAGCCTGATTGCATTCCCCATTAGATGATACTGTAAAATAGAGGAATAGCCAGAAATTTAACAAGATCTTGAAATTGTTGGAACTTTTGAGGGTCCTTATGATCTTTCACAAACCTTGGGCTTTCTGTGCAGGTATGTACACACATAGTAAAGATCTGAGAGAACCAAATGAAACTAAATACTGAGGTGAGCTTAAAAATTACCTGAAATTCAATTGCACTTTCACATCCACATTTTGATACATCAGCAGAGGGTGGAACCTTATTTCTTAAGATGTTTCAGCATGTTACAAATTATAATGAATCAGTGGCTGACCACAAAGAAGTGAACACCTCTAGTAAACTAAGTAAAATGATAACTATAATAATAATTTTTTACAAAACAATAATACGGTGATTGTCCAACACAGCAGAGAGAGTCCACAGACCAGTCTAGGCAAATTACTTTTAAGGTAAATAATTAAACAAACAAAATAACGAAAACAGTAACACTCAAGGAAATAAACAGTAAGGATCCAAAGCTGCTAAAATATTTTCTAAAATGCACATTTTCAACAAGATTTTAAGAGCTATACAAAGAAACAGCAAAATGTGACCCCTACCCCAGAAAAAAGATAAATATGTAGAAACTGCCAGTGAGTGGTCTGAGATTAGCAGTCAAGACCTTAAAAGAGCTACACCACCATAAAAAGAAATTAAGAAATGCTACATGTTACAACATAAATGAACTTTTAAAAATTGTGTTAAGTGAAAGAAGCCAAACATTTATGCAAAATGTACAGAACTGGCAAATCTATAGACAGAAAGCAAATCTCTGCTTGCTAGAAGCTGGAGGGTGAATAATGGGAATGATACAGGTTGGATGTTTGTCCTCTCCAGATCTCATGTTGAAATTTAATCCCCGATGTTAGAGATGGGAACTGGTGGGAGGTATTTGAGTTATGGAGGTGGATCCCTCATAAATGGCTTGGTGCCCTCCCTCAGGGTAATGAGTGAGTGCTCACTCCATTCATGCAAGAGCTGGTTGTTGAAAAGAACATAGCACACCTTCTCCTTTTTCCTTTGCTCCCCCTCTTGTCATGTGACACACCTGTTTCCCCTTTACCTTCTGACATCATTGGAAGCTTCCGGAGGCCCTCACCAGAAGCAGATGCTGGTGTCATGCTTCTGGTAAAGTCTGCAGAACCATGAGCCAAATAAACCTCTTTTCTTTATAAATTACACAGCCTCAGTTATTAGTTTATATCAAAGCAAAACAGAATCAGATAGGGAAGGACTGCTTAATGGGTATGGAGTTTCCTTTCAGGGTAAGAAAAATGTTCTGAAACTAGACAGAGGGTGGTGGTTGTACTACACCGTGAATGTCCTAAATGCCACTGAATTACATACTTTAAAATTGTTAATTTTGTTATGTGAATTACACATAAATCAAAGAAAAAGAAAGAAAAAAATCTACTTTGAGCAATCTCTAATGTATATTGTTACGTGAATAAAGAGAGGTTGAGGAAAACAAAGAGCTACAACAATAATTTTTAAAGAATTAAAAGAAGCCAAGTTTAAAGGAATAAAGAAATATATGGTGACAATGATTTAACTAATAGAGATTAACCATAAAGCAATAGAAACTATTAAAAAGAAGCAAATGGAAATTCTGGAGGTGAAACGTATAAAAACTAAAATTAAAAAATCACTAAAAGGGTTTAATAGCAGATTTAAAGTGGCATAAGAAATAATAAATGACCTTGAATATAGATCAATAGAAATTATCCAATATTAAAAAAAGGAAAAAAGGATTGAAATAAATACATAGAATCTCAGAGACCTGTGGGAGAACATCAAGTGTACCAACATATATCAAATAGGAATCCCAGAAGAGGAGGACAAAGAGAAGGGACAAAAAATCTTGAAAACTAATGGTAGAAAACTTCTCAGGTTTGATGAATAATATTTAATAAAATTTGTACTGTCAAGCTCTGCATTTGTGAAGTGTTTTCGTCCATTCACCTTTAATGTTATTTTCAATCTGTTTGAATGTAGGTCTAACATTTAATTCTTCTTGTATTCTCTCTGTAGTCTTTTTGTTCCTCTGTTTTTTTTCATTCATTCATTCAAGAGATTATTTAAACATTTTTGGTATTCCATTTTTAATTTATATACTGTGATTTTGACTATTTTATAACTGTAATGGTTTCTTTAGTGATAATAAAGTACATACTTACAGCCTATAGTTGATATTTTACAACTTTAATTTTAATATACAAACATGGCCATCGTATAGGTACCTTTACTATCCTCCCATATGCTATAATTGTCATATAAATCATATTGACATACATTGAAACCATTACATGCACTTTATAGAACTCAAGATAAGAATAGTCTATTACATGCATGCAATATTTGCCGTTTCTGTTGTGTGTCCTTCCTTAATGATGTTCCAAGTTTCCTTCCAAAATCATTTCCTTTTTGTCTGGAAATTTCTCTTTAGTATTACTGTAGACCACTTCTGCTGGCTACAAATTCTCTTAAGTTTCCTTTATCTGAGAATATTTGTTTCACCCATATTCCTGATTTACAGTGGCTATGGCATTCTGGGTTAACAGTTCTGCCAACATTTTAAAAATGGAGTACCACTTTGTTCTGGTGTCCATGGCTTTTAATGTGACTTTTACTCATTAGAATCTGTGTTCCCTTATAGGTAATGTGTCATTTTCCATTGGCTGCTTCCAAGATTTTTTCCTTGTTTTGAGTGGTTTGATTATTATGTGTCTGAGTGTAGATCATTTTGAATTTATCCTGTTGCAATTTACTCAGCTTATTTGATCATAGTTTCATGTCTTTGCCAAATTTGAAAAGTTTTCATTCTTCATTTTTATCAAACACTTTTGAATCCTACGCTCTTTCTGGAACTCCAGTAACATGGATGTTGGACATTGTGTTATTGACCCAAAAGTTCTTCCAGCTCTGTTTGTGCATTTATTGGTTAGTTACTTGGTTTGTTTATTCTAGCCTTTTAAAAAAATCTCTACTCATGTTTGACAATTTTTATTAATCTGTTTTCAAATTCACTCACTCTTTTGTCTGTCATCTTAATTCTCCCATTTAATCCTTACAGTGAGGTTTTTCTCCCCAATTATTGTATTGTCTGTCCATTTTGTTTATTTTTAAATCTTCTACTTTTTTAATGAGACTTTCTATTTTAGCATGGGTTTAAAAAGCATTCATGGTTGTTATTCAAGCAGTTTGGGGAAAGTTGTTTTAATGTCTTTATCAGATAATTTTCAGCATCTGCGTCATCTTGGTGTTGGCATGTGCTGATTGTTTTTTCTATGTCATTCAATATTTCCATGGTTTTTTTGTAGACTAAGTAATTTTTATTTTAGTCTGGGCATTTTACATATTACATCAAGACCCTGTGTCAATTTAAATTCTATAGAGAATGGTGACAATTTTGTCTTGGCAATAGATTAGCTTTGGTAAGTTCATTCCTTAAGTTTCAACCTACCATCTACAGGTTGTGATTCCAATGTAAAATTACTTTTCAAAGTATGTTTAGTTCTCTTTGTGTCTATCCCAAGTGTTTCTCATTCATTAGTCAGTATGTGTGAAAGGTCTTATAATCCCTGTATTACATGCTAATAACCATAAGTATGCCACATCAAAACATGAAGAGCAATAAACATGGGGTTTACCTGCAAGAATATCTAAGCCTTGTAACAAGAAAGGCATGCAAACAATGAGAGTGTAATTATGAATGTGCACAAAGTCATATGGAAAACAAAACAAAAACAATAAATACATATGTCATCAGTAAAATTCATTAATTCATTTTCTTTAAACATATTTTTAATTTTTCTAGTTTATATTTAAAATATATACTTCCTTCTGACAAACTGGTTGCTCACACTTTTATTTAACCTGTAAGAAATAATTTCAAAACCTTTGACTTGGTTCAATACAAGTTAATCATCCTTAACTTTGGCTGACAAACATGATAGAGAAAATTAAATGCATGCACACAGAAATATTTCTAATAGCAATTTTATCACTAGGTGAACAATATTTATTAAAAAATATTTTTAGGAAAATCAAAAACTGTTAAAACATTTGTGATGGCATTATGTAGCCTGCACACCTTGCCTCTGGGCTTTAGGAATCACCACTAGCAAAATATTGCCTAGCAGAAGTACATATTATTTGGGGTGGCGTGAATTGTTTTGTTATTATATGCATAAGATATTTAACGTACTTAAATTTATACCACTTTCTAGAAATAGTTTGCATTTTCTTTACTTGTTGTAAATTTCTAAGTCCTTTGAGTCTATAATTGCACTGGATCTATATTTGTGCTTTAATTATCTCTGCCTTTCCTTCAGTACTTAACTAATTTGTGCCCCTAAAAGCAAGAATAATGTTCTAAACAGAGAGAAAGAGAGAGGGATGTGGGGAAGGAAAAAACATGCAGCTGCAAATCAGTTATGGACAGGGTACTGGAGTTGACAGTATTTGTTCATGTTGGTAAATTTGGAATTCATAGGAAAATTAAAAGAAATGCATATAGCAAAGAAGGCTATCGCATAGAAATTCGCTATTTACTTATAATAACAGAATGCATTGTTATATCTAAGGAAAGAATTCAGTTTATTTCATTTAATGTTATTTGTTTAATGAGCTTTTATATAGTACGTAGTTTCCTTAACACATAACTGCAAATACATATAGACATGTACTCTCTCACTCAAATGGTGCTGCTAAGCTTGAACTATTGATCTATGATGTTTTAACAACAGCTTTGGAATTTACTGATAAAATTAAAATAAGTGTTTAGATTTAGTGTCTACATTGTGAAAATAAAACATGAAGATACCTGTAAAATTATTTTTATAAATGTCTTTCTCTTAATAAGACTAGATAGAGAAAACATTTCTGTACAGTGTCTAAATGCCTAACCACTTAGTTCCCCAAAGTCTGTTTCTAGAAATTTGACATGCTTTGAACAACATTATCTTTTAGTTCAGCATTTAGTTGAATGCCTTGATTTTTACTTTATATACATGAGTTGAATTCCATGATTTGACTAATTTTTATACAGCATTATTTTATGATATCAAGGTTCCTTCTTCTTGTCAGTTATCATCATAATATTACTCTGTTGCTGGAATACATATGGTGATTAATTTGCCTTTGATATATTTGGTCCCTCTTTAGGTACAGCATTTAGGAGTTTAGTCACAGAGAGTTCTGAGGTCCTAAGAAAAAGCTATGCTGGAAATAAAAATTAATGAAAGTGAATAAAAGTCCTTAACAAAAAATAAATTATGTACGTTGTAGCATAAAAGCAAATACCTAACACAGAGAATACTCTGATTTCTGGAACTGACAGAATACTATTTCAGCACACCAAAGCACTTGAAAAAACTCTTGGAAAAACAATATATTGGCTCAAAGTTCTACCACAAGATGTCAAAAATAAGCTAAACAAAGTCAGATGTAAAAGCATTACAGAACAATTAATATAATACACAACGGCAATAAAAATCCTACATGCATTCATCTAATTTCTCTCCAGTTTAATTCAAATAAACTATTTTTCGCTTCTTCCATCCTCTTCATTCTCAGAGCTTGCTTCCTACTTCACTGTGAAAGTTGAAGCCATGACCACAGTAACCTGCCTACCGGTAGTATCAGTGTTCACATTCTCTGCATTCCCACTTATTGTACTAGAAAAACAATGGTAGACATTTTTTCCCCTGGGGTATTATATTTCATTCCTGTTACTCACTCATAGCAGTATTTATTCAATTATATGGATCTCCATTTGTCTCGTGTATATGTTCTGTGTATTTTGGATACAGAGATTAGATTCCCTCACCCATATCAGAGCAAAGTGAGTGTATAGTCATGTTTGCACATCTTACTACCGAGAACCAAATTGTCCCACGACAACTGTAATAAGAACCAATCTTGGCAAACATAATTGCAGAGTTTCACTTTAAGAAAAATCACAATAAAATAGGGGGAGCAAATGAAAATTCTGTACTGTCAGACTTAAGTGTATTGCAAGAAGAAGAAAAATAAGGTGGGATAAATAAATCTGAACGGAGTTCTTGCTTTTCAGAACTGGTAAGTGTGTATGGGAAAATCCACAAATACTCAAAATTGAGGCTTGGTTAATTAGGGGTAGCGAGGGGTGGGGAGGGGGCAGAAAGGGCCCCAGAAATCCTTGAGATGCATCCCACCTGCAGTAGGCAGAGCTCCAGAATGGCTGCTAATGTTGTCCTGCCCCAACCCCCAGAAACTGAATGAGATGAGATGCTGTGCTGTCGTCGGTCAGCCCTTCTTATCTGTAGAGAATTGGTTCCAGGACACCCTGTAGATACCAAAATCCACAGATGTTCAAGTCTCAACTGTGGATCAAAACAATTAGATGGAAAAACTGGGAATCCAAAGTTAGTTGAATTAGCAGATGTGGAACCATGAATCTGAAGGGACAACTGCAATAGGAAGTGTGTTTGGTCTCTGTCCCCAGCACAGCTCCTGGCACAGACCTCCTAAAACCCTTGAAATTTCCTGAGTGACAGGACTATCTTTTATTATTCTTTACGAGCCTCACTTGATCACATCTGTGTTTATGCTCATGCGTGGACTTAGGGTGGGAGTCCCTAAATAGCTTCAGATGGAATCGGTCACCAGAAAGACCAAATAACTAGGTATTAAAACTTTCAGCCCCACCTACTGGCTTTTGGGAAAGGGAGGGGGTGCTGCAGATTAAGCCTATGAAACTCTTGAACAATGAGGTTTGAAAAGCTCTCCAGTTGGTGAATACACCTAGGTGCTGGGAGGGCAGCATCCCCAAAGAGGGCATTAACGGTGTGTGTGTGATTTCCACCATACCTCACCCTATTCATCTCTTCCATTTGACTATTCCTGTATCTCTTATAATTAAACCGTAAACTGACTTCCTGAGTTCTGTGAGACATTCCAGCAAATTATTCAACCTTAGGAGGTCACGGAAACCCCCGATTTATAGCTGGTCACTCAAAAGTTTGGGAGGCACAGGACTTGTGACTGGTGTCTGAAGTTGGTAGCAGTCTTGTGGGACTGAGTCCTTACGCTGTGGGGCCTGCAAAAACTCCTGGTGGTTAGTGTTAGCATTAAACTGAGTTATTGAACACCCAGTGTCTGGAAAATCAGAGAATTGGTTGTTGGTGTTGGAAAATACTCCACACACATGGATATGTTAGGTTATACATATACTAGGTATACATATACTAGGGACTTTGTAGATGCTATGATACTGGCCTCTAGGAGCAGAGTGCAGGTCCTGGTGGAGAGCCCGCAAGGAAGCGGGACTTACTCCTACAACCAGAAAGAACTAAATCCCATCAACAATCTGAATGAACTAGGAAACAAATTCTCTCTCCAAGTCAGAAAGGAAGGTAGCTGGCCTCTCATCCATATCTGATTCTGATGATGTAGATGATGAGATGGTGATAAGATGATTAGAATTTTGAGCTGATAAGATACAGATGAGATTTGCAACTCTGAAATAATGCTGTCATAAAATAAGACTTTTGGGAACCTTGGGAAGGGGTAAATGTAGTTTGATTTCAGGAGGGACATGATTCTTTGGGGATGAGAAGGCACATTGTGACAGCTAAAATTCTGAAGACGGCACTTCCATGATTCCAGTTTTTCAAACATTAATTTTGGTACTGCTTTAAAGGGATTTTGCTGGTGTAAAGTCCTGAATCAGTTGACTTGAGATATGAAAACTTTCAGGTGGGCCTGATCCAGTCAGATTAAAGCCCTTCAAAGCCAATAGCTTTCGCTTTGGAGGGAGGCAGTAGGTATCAGGGATTTGAAGTGTGGGAAGAACTTGGCACACTGGTGCTGGTTTGAGGAAGAAGGGAGCGTATGAGGAGGCAGCCTTTAGAAGCTGGGAGAGAGAGGTCTTTGGTCAACAGATGGTGAGGAATGAGAACCTCAGTCTCCCATTGCAAGGTCTAAATAAATTCTGCCAGCATCCAAAATCCCAAGAGCAATATGCTGACTCCAGACCCCTTCCCCATCCACAAAGGACCCTTAAGCGGTGGCCCACTCGCTCACCCAGAAATGATCCTGAAGGCAGCAGTGCAAAGACTGACACTCCAAAGACTTATAACCTAAAGAGAATGATGAACATAAAGGTAACTGCATAGGCTGGGCATGGTGGCTCATGCCTGCAATCACAGCACTTTGGGAGGCCAAGACGGGTAAATCACTTTAGGTCAGGAGTTCAAGACCAGCCTGGCCAAAATGGTGAAACTGCGTCTCTCCCAAAAAATACAAAAATTAGCTGGGCGTGGTGGTGCGTGCCTGTAATTCCAGTTATTCGGGAGGCTGAGGTGGAACAGTCGCGTGAACCTGGGAGACGAAGGTTGCAGTGAGCTGAGATTGCGCCACTGCACTCCAACCTGGGCGACACAATGAAACTCCAACTCAAAAACAAAAACAAAAACAAAGAAACCAAAAAGTAACTGCATAAAGCCAAGTCTGATAAAGAGTTAAGTTAAGCTTTAAGTATACATAAAGCTTTAGACTCTTTAGTCTAAAAAGAAATTCATTAACCCAGGAAACAGGGAACTTCATCAAGTATAAGTTTTCTTTTCATCCCATAGAGAGGAGTTTCAACGATTGGAGATTATAAAATCGAAACTTTGTTCAGCACAGCTGAGAACAAAGACTGAATTTTTTACCTTGATGTGTTAGTATAGTAAATACCAATTCATATATATAATTTACAAAAATAAAAAACGAAATTAAAATTATGTTATTAAAATGTACTGACTGGTAATTATATAAAAAAGTTCTTACCTATATAAGCAACTTATATAAATCAGTAAATAAAAATGTTTCAAATATTTTATCATGCATATTGGTTAACATGTGACTAGGGGCAAAAACCAATAAATTGCACTTTAATGAAAAGTTCAAAATCTTGAAAACTGTTCTTGCCTTTATTTCTCTACCTCTAAATTGAGAAAAATATTACATGCCTGTAGAGGTGTGTAATGTGATAATGGAATAGGTTGTGTTTTATGAAGAGATTGTAAAACCCATGGAAAGTTGCCCACAGCCAAAAGGAAATTAGGCCAAGAATAAAAAGCATATAGCTAGTGGAAAATAAGAATTTTAATAAAATTGAAAATGCAACCCATCTCCCTTTTATACTTCTCCAGGCTACCAATGTTCTCTCCGAGCTGTGTTTCATTGTTATAACATTGATAAATGTGAAGAAAGCAGATAAAAGTTTTGAGAGCTGGCAAAATAGTTTTGGATGTTGAGCCATCTGAAAACTAATATGAAAAGTTCATTTCTAATATTTAATTTGGTTGCTATATTAATTGCATAATAAATTATATAATTTAAAATGAGGACTATTTTACATGGGAGTATTAAGATGAAAGAATTGTTAATTTTTAAGTGTAGTAAATGACTTAGAGATTTCTAATCCAGCCTTTCAATTCACAGCGAAGGAAACAGATTAGAAAGAGTAACAGTAATTCACATGTTTAAATAAAGTTGGCAATCTGAAATTTGAGCCTATTCCTCCTGATGCTATCTTTATGTGCTCCTCTCAGCCACATAAAATAACTAGTAACAGAGTTCATATGTCTTAAAAGAAAAATAAAATATTACAGTAACGTCTACCTCTTTAAATTATTAATATTACCAAGATTACCACCAAAATCAGGTAGGGTAGTAAAAAAATGCCAACACTTCCCAGACAGCCATTCTCTGTTCCTATCTCTAATAAAGGAAGGCATGAAGGAGTATAGTTAGGAGTCTAGTTAGTCAAGGGACATTCCAGCTGTATCTGAATCAATCCAAATTAATGACAGCTTAACCTTTCTCTAGGCTTGATTCACACAGAAATTTTCTTCTGCAGTGCTCAGTCTTCCTTGGTGTTCTCATGATGGAAAAGTGGTACTGACGGCTCAGACCTCCCAAGATACGCACAAAACTGGGCAGGAGTGGATGAGATCCTCAAAGCAAATGGTTCTCCCAGAACAGAAGCTCCGTTTTCACTACACCTCCCTGCATTCAGACACACTTACATAGGACACACCCCTTGTGAGGAAATACTTTATTTTTAACTTAACTTTAGCTAGGTTTACAACAAGAGTCCTGATTTGTTGGTTAATTTCTCTGCCTAAAACTGTTTATTCATTCCCAATATTTGAAAATGGAATGGAGGAAGAGAATGAGGTCAAGAACAATCACTGCCTTGTAAACTCCTGACTTAATTTAGTGGACCTTAATTGTACTTTGGCAACATTAACAAATGCTGACTCCTATGATAGGATGAATAATTGGAAACACAAATTGAATGCATAACACGGTTTCTTCCTTCATTTACACAGTAATCTACCCTGATACTAGGGACAGAACTGGCAGAAGCCTGTTCTACTGTGTTAAGCATTAAGTTAAACTGCAAAGACTACAAGCCAAAAGGAATAATACACTCTGCTAGCAAAACAATGAAGACGGTGAGGGCTAATTTCAAGGTTTCGCCCAGCGAATAAAGGGATATTAAAATGTAAGTAAAAACCACATTTTATTATAAACATTTTGGCCTTACAAATTGTGGAGTAACTAAAGCCAATGACTCACTTGGGTACACAAATCCACTGAAGAGTAAAATGCATTAGTGGCTGGGACATAATAAAATATATTAGTTTAAAATATAACAATAATGTATTTAATTTAGGTTGCCATATTTGAATCTACTCTGTTCCATACAGTGCTAGGGATTTCTATCTGTATAACATAGCCTAAATTAACACATGAACTTTGAAATGGTTAAGGGAGTATTCCATGGATAGTGGCATTGTGAATGTATAATTAAAAGTTTTATCACCCAAGAAATGAGATCAAGAACCCAATACAATAAATGAAACTTTCCTCAAAATGACTGAAGCCCAGACAGATGATGATTGATTGATTGATAGATAGATAGATAGATAGATAGATAGATAGATAGATAGAGGTATAAAATTGTGTGTGTGAATTCAGAGTCTGATACGGGGGCTTAAAGTCTACAAGAAAAGCTTTGGAAAGGGAAAATGGATATAAGTAGAGGACAGTAAGGGCAACCTGAAACCACAACATAAGCTGGAACCCATAAGGATGAACTAAAACCTGTGTCTCAGTCTTGATGCCTGTGATCTGGAGGGTAGGGGACATATGAAAGCTAATATGGCAGAGTTAGATCATTTGTAATATTTACTTTAGTTTCCACAATAACTGCATAGTAAATTATGTAATTATAAATGAGTCATATTTTATGTGAAAGTATTAAGATAAAATCGTTATTAATTTTTAGATATAGTAACTAACTTTGAAATCTCTAATCCAGCCTTTCAATTCAAAGCCAGGAAAATAGAAGCTTCTTTGCAGAGGAAGCCGGTGTCTGTTATGACGGAACTGAATGCACCTCTGGTTCAAGTGGTGAAAATGCTGCAAAAAGATCCAGGGTAAGTGGCCCATTCGTAGGGCAGGCGACTGCCCCATTACGTGAGGTAGCAGGTGAAATGCAACAGGTGTATGTTATAGAAAGGCTGATACTTTAATTCCTTCCTCCAAATCTCACTTAGGAATCTATCTTAACACTTACTCTAACTGGAAACACACAGGAAAAGAAACATGAAATAATTTCAATGACAGCAGCAACAAATGTGCAAGGGCTATATGAAAGAAATACAAAATTGTATTGAAGGACATTAAAGGAACATGAATAAATGATGAAATATAATAAGTTAGTGAATGGGAATACTCAACAGCATGATAAAAATTTTACCTGTTAATGAATTAAAGGAAAACCTCAGTTGTACTTTTCATGTATTTAGAAAAATGAATTCAAAAGATCCTGTGTAATAACAAGAATCCAAATGTAGCCAAGACAATTCTGGAAATGAAGAACAAAGGAAAAGCTACACTTCTAGACACAAAATTTGCCCTAAAGTATTTGTGATTAAGACTAGGCCTGAAATGATAATAATGTTTCTAAAGCTGCAAAATCTTGGTGTTATTATACATTCATATCACTGGTAAGATATTAAAACACAGAGAAAGGCAAATACATAGGTGGCAGCCTCTCAGAAATGACCATAAACACAAAATTATTTCTTTTAGTCTATTTTATATCTTATACTTAAAATAACCTCAACTATCCTTTAATTAAGATATATCTTATATTAAAAGTTACCATATATTCTCAAAATAACTTGGTGGCAAATTAGTCAGATTACTACTCATCAATTTCACTTAAACTTTCAGTACTGAATTGAACTTTAAAAATCCTCTTCACTTTAAATATAACAGGACAATTCTAGTAATGCAAACACCAATATCACTCCAACTTATACTGAATAATATTTAAGATTCCACTCTGATATAATCAGAGGTTGTTTAGCTTTTTCTGTTGGGATGTCATCGAATGCATCTTTTTCATGGGAAGCAGGCTGACAAAAATACCATCATTAAAATATTCACTATTTTTGAAAACCCTGTTACTCAAATGTTCTTATGCATTTGGGGATGGTAGTCATAATGGTGAGATTCATTCCATGCTGTTACATATAACCAATGTTAATTCTTTATTACTGCGGTGTAGTATACCATTGTAAAAATATGCCATACTTTGTTTAATCTTTCACCTATTTATGGACATTTGAGTCACTCTCAGTTTGGCAAGTGCAAATATCATGTAAGATAAGTAATATTTTATGTCTCATGTCAATTTAAGTCATATACTGTTCATTCTTCAGCCATTAGTTTAGAAGTGGATTATTAATCCTTTCTAATATTCTCATCATTGAAGTGGCAAGAATAGTTTCTACAGTTTTATGGACATAAAATTAACTGTCTATACATTGCATGTTTTTTAAAAATCGTTTTTACACACACACACAGACACACACACACACTAAAACCACCACAACAAAGTAGCAAAAATATTCATTACCCCCAAAGTTTACATGTATACCTTCAAAATCACTCATACTCCCTCTTTATTCCTCACCACCATCCCCAGGAAACCTCAAATCTGTTTTCTGTCTCTATAGATTACTTCAAATTATCTAGAATTTTATATACATGAAATCATAGAGTATCTCTTCCTTTTTGTCTGGCTTCTTTCTGAAAAATTATTTTGAGATTTATTGATGTTGTTGCAAATAAAGTACATTATTTCTTGTGGCTGAGTAGTATACCATTACAAGAATATAACAATTTATTTAATCCTTCTTCTATTGATGAGCATTTGGGTTGTTTTCAGTTTGAGGCTAGTACAAATAAAATTTTTTATGAACATTTGTGTACATATCTTTATGTGGAAACATACTTTTATTTCTCCCATGTAAGTACCTAGGAGTGGAATGGCCAAGTCATATTATTAGTAGGTGTGTAAATGTTTTCTACAATGGTTGTGCCTTTCTACATTCTCAGTAACAGGATGTAAAAGGACAAGTGTTTCCATATCCTTGCCCAAATTTTTTTGGTCAGGTTTCTAATTTTACCCATTCTAGTGAGTGTGTAATTATATCTCGTTGTTTTAATTCACATTTCCCTGCTGGCTACTGATATTGCTCATCTTTTAATGTGCTTATTTTGAATTCATGTATCTTTTATGGTTAAATGTCTATTCATATTTTTCCCATTTTCTTATTGAGTTATTTGCTAACATATTGTAGGTTTCATCTTTAAATGTTTGACAGAAGTCACTCGTAAAGCTGCTTTTTACCTGGAATTTTCTTTGTTTACAGGTTCAATTTGTTTAGTAGGAAAAGCACTATACAGTTATCTATTTTATGTATATTTTGAGGAAGCTTTGGCAGTTTGTATCTTTCAAGACATTTCTATACTTCTTCTATTTGTGGTATATTAGTCTAAAGCTAGCCATAATATTCCTTATTAGCCTATTAAACTCTGTAGGCTCTGTACTAATTTCTCTTCTTCATTCCTGATACTGGAAATTAGTTTCATGTCTTCCCTCCTCCCTAAATCAACTTGGCTGGAGGTTTCTTTTCAAAGAACTGCATTTAGTCTTTAAGTATCTGTATTGTTTTTCTGATTTCTTATATCTGTTCTTGTGTTTCTTCTGCTTATTTGGGGTTTTAGTTTGCCCTTCTTTTTCTAATTTTTTTAAAGTGGAGTTGAGATCATTAATTTCAGTCCTTCTTTTCCGACTTACATATTTAAGGCTACAAATTGCACTCTAAGCACTGCCTTAGCTATAAATGGTAATTTTTGATAGCCTCTGTTCTCATTTTCACTAAGTACAAAATGATTTTAAGTTTTTCTTTTTGATTTCTTCTTTGGCCCATGAATTGCTTACAATTGCATCACTTAGTTTTCACATATTTGCAGTTTTTCAGCCAGCTTTTTATTATTTATTTTGAATTTTATTCCATTAAGATCTGAACACATATTTTGTATAAATTGAGCCCTTCTAGACTTTATTAAGATGTATTTTGTGGTCCAAAACTTGACTACCCTGATAAATGTTTCATCTGAAATTGAATATGTGATATGCCATTGTTTGGGAAAGTACTTTATAAATGTCAGTTAAGTAAAATAGAGTACTAATGTTTGAGTTTTCTCTATTTTTGCTTCATGCATTTTGAAAATCTATTGTTAGTTAAACATTCACAATGTATAATAGCCATTCTTGCATCACTATAAAGAAACACCTGAAGCTGCATAATTTATAAAGAAAACAGGTTTGATTGGTTCATAGTTCTGCAGGCTGTACAGGAAGCATGGTGTCAACATCCATGTACAGGCTGTACAAGAAGCTTGGTGTGGCTTTGATGCCACAGGAAGCTTACAATTATGATAGAAGGCAAAAGGGGAGCCAGTGTCTCATATGGTGAGAGTGGTAGCAATAAGAGACTGGTGAGGAGGTGCCACACACTTTTATTTTTTCTTTTCTTTTTTTTTTTTTTTTGAGACAGAGTCTCACTCTGTTGCCCAGGCTGGAGGGCAGTGGTGCGATCTCGGCTCACTGCAAGCTCTGCCTCCCGTGTTCATGTCATTCTCCTGCCTCAGCCTCCTGAGTAGCTGGGACTACAGGCACCCACCGCCACACTCAGCTAAGTTTTTGTATTTTTAGTAGAGATGGGGATTTCACCATGTTAGCCAGGATGGTCTCAATCTCCTGACCTCGTGATCTGTCCTCCTTGGCCTCCCAAAGTGCTGAGATTACAGGCGTGAGCCACCACACCCGGCCAGGTGACACACACTTTTAAACAATCAGAACTTGTGAGAACTCACTCACTGTTGGGAGGGCAGCACCAAATGAATGATGCTAAACCATTCATGAGAAATCTGACCCCATGATCCAACCACTTCCCACCAGGTCCCACTTTCCACACTGAGGATCACAATTCAACATGATTTTGAGGGGACAACATCCAAACTTGATCAGGATGCTTATGCTTTTTTGAAAAATTAACTCCTTTATCATTATGAAGTCATTCTTCTTATTGCAAGTAATATTCTTTCATGAAACATCCACTTTTCCTTGTATTAATATAGCTACATTTTCATCAGTGTTAAAATGATAATCTCCTTCCATCCTTGTATGATTAACGTAATTTCCAGTCAACAGCCCCAATTTTCCAGCCCCTCGTCATCCACAATCCCCTTAAAAACTCCAGGTCAGAACTCCTCGAGGAAATGGATTTGAATGTTTCCTCCCATCTTCTTGTTTACCCTGTGATCATGAACCTTTTTCTCTCCTGTAAACCCTGCTTTCTCAGTGTGATTGGTCTGTTACCACACAGCAAGCATATGGATCTGTTGGTCCCATTATGCCATTATTATCATACTTATTGATACACACATTATAAACCCCACAATCCATTGTTATTATTCTTATTTTAAACAGTTAATTATATCATCTTGAATTTAAAAAAATTCTTTTTTATAAATATTATATTGGTCAGGGTTTTCTGGTAACAAAAATCAATAGAATACAGAATCAATATAATCTCTCTCTTTCTCTCTCATATATATATGAGAATCAATATAATCAATATAATCTCTCATATATACATATATGAGAGAGAGAGATGAGAAAGATTATATATATGAGACAGAGATTACATTGATTCTGTATTTTATTGATTTTTTTCCAGAAAACCCTGACCGATATAATATGTATAAAAAGAAAATTTTTATTTTAAGATGATATAAAGATAGTTAACTGTTTAAAATAAGAATAATACAATGGATTACAGGGTTTATAATACGTGTATCAATAAGTATGACAATAACAGTGTAATACAACCAACAGATCCATATGCCATATATATATATATATATATATATATATATATATATAT